>NC_143020.1:82169398-82526898 GCF_055824585.1 Amblyomma mixtum | reverse complement strand
GAAGGCACTCTGCAATCTATAGCTTGAGTGCGTGCTGCTTTCAACACGAGGCGCATTTGGTAGCGGCGATAGCCTTTGCGGTTTCACGCAGCGGCATTTTAAGCTGGTCTGTTCGCTGCGCCTTCCCAGTCGTGGATATTGATGTTATTTCTTTTCCTGTCTCTTTTTTTCTATTCTCCCAGAGTGTGCATACAACGATCTGAACCTCCGGAAGAGTGCTTTCACACTAAAAATTTAGAACACCGGAAATTCTTTACTTTGCATGACATCGCGTAGCGTAAGGCCGCGTTTGCATTTCCTTTCCACGAAAATGCGACCGCGGCGTTCTGTATTCTATCCTTCAAAAACCGCTACTTTGGGCTTAGGAGCCGAAGGTCCAAGCCTTCGAGTCACAATGGCGAATTTCAAAAACAAACTTTTTTTTTTGCCTCTGCTACCAACGGGTGCGTTCCTAAATCGACATGCCTAGCCTGAATGAAACTGCGCCACCAACTGTGAGGGAAGTGCATATCATCGGAATTGATTCCTAGTTCGGGCACTAGATGGCACTGGCCTCCTGCAAAGGTTGTCGTTGGTGGATCAAAGAGAGCGAGTAGTAGAAATATCGATTACGTGCTGTGGTGTCAGCAAGAGACGCTGACCTTTGCGGAAGTGCTTAGTCCCTCAGTATGGGTGGTCGGCAATCGGATGCGAAGTTCCGATTTCTTCCCAGAAACAGGGTGGTCTGGGCACGTCTCTCACTATGAAGAAAAAGCTAAGCTAAAAGAAGAGAGGGCACGAATCGCCCATTCCTAAGCCAAGGTGCTTGTACTTCGATGCAGAAACTAACTTTGGGGCGCTGTCGTAGCGTTCATGCGGACTCACAAGCAGCGCAAAATCACAAAAAAGTCATGTCTAGAGCCCGGATAGATGTATGTGCTTGATTCCTACAGCAGGCCCACCACGAAGAGTACCCCTTCTCTCATGTCTGTATTCATTCCTTTTCTCCTTCCTACATTCGTTACGTAATGGTGTGGTACAGGTGTCCACTGCGAATGACAGTTATTGCGCCTTAGATCTCCTCATAGCTGCTTTTCCCCACCCGGTACTAATTGTGTATAAACGAGTTATCTGCTCATGGATTTGATTTTCTGAATGTTGCACACAACTTCCAAGCGGTATAGATTTTCGTCATGTGGCGTACATTGGAATGACGCCTGTCAGCCTACTTTTGAACACGCGTAAAGATTCAAATGTCAACTATGGGTTTCTGCATAATATTTGGTTTCGGCTCACTAACACTAGGGCTTTTGAGAAAGGTCAAGTCATTCGATTGGTGGGCTATATATTGCAAAGCTTAATCTAGTACCATACTGAAATGTATTCCTGGTTTGTTCAGAGCGCAAAAAGGCGCGATGCAATGTCGTTTCGTTAAATATGATGTCTGCAAGCTATAGCAAGAAATCAGGTGTTGCTTTCCAAGTTCGATGCATGAGTCATATGACAAAAACAAAAAGACAAAGACAAGTAGAAGAAGTCATTGGGAAGAAATGCTTTCCTCGATAAAATGCGTGCAGGGAGTGCATATTGCGAATATCTGCCGAGACATACCGTTTTTCAGCAAGCAGCAGGCAAGCTGTGACCTACTTATATGTACAGTACATGCACTGTGAGCCGTTTACGGAATATGATGGCAAGAATATTTAATCTTATTGGTTTATTATTTAATTATACCGCACCCGTTATTTTGAGCTCCAGAAACAAATGAGCGCATTAAAGATCTAAACAACCCCAAAAATTACGGTCGTGCCGGGCGACCAAACTATCAACTTAATAGAACTTTCAGTACCAGCAATATAGGATGCGTTTGATAAGGCCACATTTTGTCGCCGAGATTGCACGCGTTCAAAATCAGCACATTCTTCCGCTGTTTATAGGTACTCTCCCTAAATCCACTGAATGCAAAGAAATTGTTGTATAAGCAGCCCTTTATGTTGTCTTCTGGAATGGCGTTCCTCTTGAAGGATCAAAGGCACAGCTGCGCCACCTACATACCGCTTACTACACTGAAATGGAATGGAGGGTTGTACAACACCGACGAAGCTGCCTCTTTGCTTAAAGGGCAACTGCATAGGTTTTCAGAAATAGACGAGCTTAAGAGGGTCGAATGTGGGAAATTGGTAGATAAAGCATGCGAAGTACTTTTGGGCTGGGATTTGAAATGGGGACGTAATCGCCGATTAAAATCGCGACAGCCTTCAAGCTTCTCCGCAGCGCACAATGCCAAGTGGGGGGCACATGATGACGTCATCAAAGGTATCGGCACAATTTCAAGGCATAAACGCCTCCTTTTAAGGAAAAAACTAAAGCCCCCGAAGGCAAAGCCCACCGAGCGTTGTTTGGCAGCATCCAAAGAGGCACGGCAGGGTGGCGTGCCATGAGATGAGAGGGTGGCGACGCCGATGGCGAGGGTGGCAAGAGAGGGTGGCGACGCCGGACTAAGAATGACTCAGGGCTTATGCGAATGACCTAGATGACGCTGAAAAAGTTACTAAAATAGGCACTAAGACATAGGATAGAGTCATAGATGCAGTAAAATCACACTTGGAATGGAATTAATTGTGGAGTAGAACTGAAACTGAGATATAATCAGAGTTGGGTAAAGACTGACCAGAGAAACAAAGATGTCATCAATTTTCCTGCGTATAAATCCCATTAAGAGCTTCTAGATTTTATTTTTATTATTAAGGGATCATTGCAGGCCTGAAAAATGCCATTTAGACAGGTTTTCGGCGCCGGAGACTGCAACGGTTATATTTTGGCACACGAACTTTTGTTATGCATTAGGGGGGTTTAACGTCCCGAAGCGACTCAGGCTATGAGGGACGCCATAATGAAGGGCTCCGGAAATTTTGACCACCTGGGGTTGTTTAACGGGCACTGACATCGCACAGAATGCGTCACAGGGGTTAGGAATTCTAACTTAAGTACAAAAAACTTTGTTGGAGTACTCAAGAAAACGTGGTATCAAATAATTTTCTTTTAAAAATTTGACAGGATAGTAGTTACGCAGAAAAAAATAGTTTTATGGGTTATAACATGTCTACGCAAGTATATCGATGTACGTGTTACCAAGCAAAGTGTTCAAAGAAACAGTATGCATTTTATTCGCTAGCGCACATCAAAAGCCACTTCTGTCCCGATATGATGTCTTATAATCATTGGAACAAAGTCTCAAATATATGTAGCCCGCTAGCAGAAAACGCTTCCTTGTCGCAATGCACGCAATGATAAATATAGCACCTGAAACGGTTAACTCAGGGAATTTCTATTCATGGTTCAGGTGTCCACCGAGGTATGTGAGACATATACTGCGCCATTTCTTTTCTTCAAAAACCAGGGAATTTCTACACATACCTCAATTTCAAGAGAGGCACCAAAGCGAATGCACAAGTTTGGAATTCCTGTCGTCCTGTGAGCAGTTTTGTGGATTCCTATTTGAAAGTAACTCTCCAAGTAGGAAGTCGATATTAAGATGGCAAGAAGCTTCACATGCTCCGCCAAAGATTGCACAATGAAGGGGCGAAATGAAAAGTTGAAACCGCCCACACGCAACCAGAACCAGAAAGCCTGTGTGATATACGCCGCTATTGCCCATGTGCCGAATTCATTACGCACGGACAGAATGGCAAGCAGCTGTGAAACTTTTGGAACTCGACGATAGAGGTGCGTTTGAGATATTAAAATTCATCTTCTTCTAGCGTAGAAAGGGGCGAATTGCGGAGTAGGACACAGGCTGCCGACTATTTTTTTAGCCCTTTTCGAACTCCAAGTGATCTCGATTCTTTAAGCACCGAAGTATAGCCGGCCTTAGGTAACGCTTTCGATCGATCAAAGCCCCCCCCAAAAAAGACGGCTCAAGTGCAATGCTGCGCTGGGAAGTTCAGCAAGGCATATGCAAACCAAGATGACGTGAGGAACCCAAGGGTTTTTTTTATTCCTTATTTCTGCCGGCGCGAAACGACGTTAGAGCTATTCCAGATGCTTATATATGAGTATAGGGATACATGTCGCAGAAAGAAATATTACATGATTGAAGATAAAGACGACCCATCATGACAGCAATGCTTATATTATCCCGGATTTTCATCGTGCAAGAAGCAGCAGCATTTGCTAGACGGCGTATGGCGAGTTCTTCACTTCACTTCACTTCACTTCGCTTCACTTTATTGCCTTAAAGCACAAAAAACTTTGTCGGAAGAGTACTCAATCGCTTCTGGCTGCTTCACGCAGAGGGCCAAAGCTAACGAGGATTGCTTGCATTAACGCGATTGCATAAAGGGCCCGGTTTCGCGGAGAATGTGCTTTGGTTCTTAGCGCGAGCATGTCGAGAAGATCGGGATTGATCGAGGGGGCCTTGATGTAACAACATCATCAGGCGCAGGTATAGTTCGAACGTCCCACAACGATCACATTACAACAGTGATTACGATACTGCGCAATTCCTCATTTCTCTACAGGGTCGTGACGTCTTTCCACCACGATCACGTAGTGCCTCTGAAGAAAAAAAAACAATTGTGTTGAGAACCCTTGACCCTTGGGTCGTGATCAGGCGCGCTAACTCTCCACCACTCGGCAGCTTTTTCGTCTTTATTGCAGCAATAAAGCCTCCACCACTCAGAAACGTTAGTTGGACTGGGTTAAAGAAAGGCTTTGTGTGTCTTTTGATGTAAAAAAATACAAACAAACATGCCCGCGCCTGCGAAGTGATAAGCAAAGAGCATCCCACGCCTCTGAAGGAATCGACTAACCCTATCGTGCCACAACATGGGAGAGGCCTTTGCCCTGCAGTGGGCATAGTGAGGCTGATGATGATGATGTTTACACGTGTGCTTCAGTGTCCTCCAATTTCCGGAACGAGGTCCAGTTCAATATCGTTGCATTCGATGCGTCGCATTTATTCACCGATATCAAAGGGCCCGCTGTGGTGGCGGAGTGGCTACGGAGCTTGCTTGTGAGGCCTAGGTCTCCGTATTGAATGCAGGCCACCGCGGTCAAATTTCGATGCATGCGAAATCCAGTCATGCCTGTGTGTTTTGCGATGCCGGTGAGCGTTACAGAAACCCTGATAGTGGAAAATAATGCGCATATTTCAACTTCTGGACCCTAACTCCCCAAATCGCACCCCCAAGCAGCACAGGTAGTCGGCCCAATATTGGAAATGGATGTTTTGACTCTGGTCCTTTGTAGGACTGGCCTTTTCCAGTATATTTCCAGTATTGGACCACTTAATCAGTGCTGCTGGGGCCTTAACATACCGTACCGTACCGTGCCGTACCGCATCATATACCATACCATACCATACCATACCATACCATACCATACCATACCATACCATACCATACCATACTATACCATACCATACCATGCCATGCCATGCCATGCCATGCCATACCAAACCATACCATACCATACCATACTATACCATACCATACCATGCCATGCCATGCCATGCCATACCAAACCATAGCATAGCATAGCATACCATATTTTACTATACCATGCCATGCCATGCCATACCAAACCATAGCATAGCATAGCATACCATACCTTACTATACCATGCCATGCCATGCCATACCAAACCATATCATAGCATAGCATACCATACCATACCATACCATACCATACCATACCATACCATACCATACCATACCATACCATAAAATAATGTACTGTACAGTACAGTAAAGCACAGTACAGTATACTACGGTACCATACTATACTATACCACACCATACCTTACCATACCATTCAATACCATAGTGTACCGTATAGTACAGTGAAGCACAGTACAGTACACTACGGTACCATACCATACCATACCATACCATACCATACCATACCATACCATACCATAGCATACCATACCTACCTTACATACATACTGCACCATACCAACCATACCATACCATACCATACCATACCATACCATACCATACCATACCATACCATACCTAGCTCGCATACATACTCCACTCTACACTACCATAACGTATCATACCATGCGCTACCAAACTTTGCTGTTGCCGTTTAGTAAAAGTTTCATGTAAAAGCTGTTTCATGAGACATCTGATTTTGCTGGTCCTCTAGGTTTTCGACTGAAGCCGTATTAATTTCTTTTGCAGTAAAAACTAAAGAATTGCGCCTACTAAACAGAAAACAAGTTCATGTTACCGAAAATATTTAAACGGAAACTGAAAGAGTTTTTTTTTTGTGAAACACAGTAGTTGACGGGTCGCCATTATAGTCTCTCGTTACCAGGAAGAATCCGCATATGGCATCTCAGTTACCCAACTGTGCTGTTTGACATTCCTGGCAAGAAAAAAAGGCATCTGCTTTGCTGTGGCAGCTTGACGTCTGCGATGCTGTGATTAAAGTACCCCTCTCCTTCCTTCCTTCTTGTCACGCGCTATCAGAAAGCAGGATTCTTGCCATTTTTTCCGTGGCGGGGTCCTGAGAGGACGAAATTACTGACTGGAAACAAAACGAACACTGCCACTGGCTGTGCCGAAAATAAGCGACAATGAGGAAAGCGTTTTCCGAGCACCCAGCTACATCGTCCTTGTGTTGACGGAGGGGATGAGACTCCAACTCAGCATAAAGAGCTTATCTAGACCGCCAAGAGTGCCTGATTTGTCGTAAACCTTTTCTACTGGTATTTATTATCTCACGATTTCGGCTCCATTCGAGGCTAAAAACACCCCGGAAAGGAACTGTTTTTTTAGCAGTTCATTTCCGAGTCGTCATTCCTTAGTTTTTCGATGGCTGTTAGCACTCAGTGCATTTTTCGTGAAGTTTATGTGTGTTCTTATAAATACTGCGCTCTAGTGCCTATAAAAAGAAGAAAAAAATTCAGCGAGTGTCACCTCTTTGTCGAGATAAAGGCTACATATGTTCTGTCACAATGAAGGCACAAAGAAACAAGTTACGAAGCTACGACAGAGCATTTGTGGTGAATTGAACAGTATGCAATGAGAAGAACAAGCATAATTTCAACATCGTCACTTGCTGACCCGTAGGAAAAATCTGATGTCGCTTCTGTTCAGACAAGAAAGAACAAGCAAATTTTTCATTGGTATGAAACCGCAAAGGGCTACGGAAAAAAATTATGCCAGTAATAGCAATGTGGGACGTGGTTTTACAATTGCAGTTTTCTAGAGGGGAAAATCTTATGTTCCTTCTGTTCAGAAAAGAAGAAACAAGCGACTTTTTCATTGGTATGAAATCGCAACGGGCTGTGCAAAAAAATTAAACAAGTAACAGCAATGTGGGACGTGGCTTACATTTGCAATTTTCTAGGGGGAAAAATCTGATGTTGCTTCTGTTCAGACAAGAAGGAACAAGCAAATTTTTCAACGGTATGAAACGGCAAAGGGCTGTGCAAGAAAGTTAAACAAGTAAGAGCAATGTGGGACGTTGCTTTACATTTGAAATTTTCTAGGGGGGAAAATCTGATGTTGCTTCTGTTAAGACAAGAAGGAACAAGCAAATTTTTCGTCGGTATGAAACGGCAAAGGGCTGTGCAAAAAAGTTAAAAAAGTAAGGGCAATGTGGGACGTGGCTTTACATTTGCAATTTTCGAGGGGGGAAAATCGGATGTTACTTCTCTTCAGACAAGAAGGAACAAGCAAATTTTTCATCGGTATGAAACGGCAAAGGGCTGTGCAAAAAAGTTAAACAAGTAAGAGCAATGTGGGACGTGGCTTTACATTTGCAATTTTCTGGGGGGGGGGGGGGGGAAATCTGATGTTGCTTCTGTTCACACCAGAAGGAAGAAGCAAATTTTTCCTCGGTATGAAACGGCAAAGGGCTGTGCAAAAAAGTTAAACAAGTAAGAGCAATGTGGGACGCGGTTTTACATTTGCAATTTTCTAGGGAGCAATTTGTTTCAGATTTCAAATGGAAATTCTTGGTCTAGTCTAGGCTCCCGCATACATCCATTTGAATGCGTGCCCTTGTCTTGGTAGCGGCCCCCAGTTCATCTCAAACATGAAAAGAACTTCCTCGTTCCTGCTAGAATAGGGTGTAAAATTGAACAAAAAAGACAGCAAAGAAACAACGAAGTGGACGCTGTTGAGTGTGCGTCAGGAATATGGGCAATGGCGGGATGATGGTGTCGATCGAAATTCGATGTGCAGCTGTCTGTTGCAAGGCTCACCATACTATTCTACAAGTGCCACATTTCTTTTTTGCAGTCCGGAGTTTCTGATAGTGTGTCGTAGATAGGAATACGTTTCCCCTTCTTGAAGTTGTCAAAAGTTGGCAGATTCTAGATCATGGGAACACAAACCACTCAAGTGTGAAATTTTCGATTCGTACACTTCCCTTCCACTTCGGCTCCTTTGGACACTACGCGCTGTACAAGTTAGTGGGATCGATGGGTTCGTAGATGTGAGATCGGATCGTGCTCACTGGTGTTGTGTTCAGGCACACGTATGGAGGTGCTATATTTACGGGTGCTGTCGGACAAACAGCGCAATACAACCTGAGGGCCGCCGAAGAAAGAGGAAACCGCGAACGGTGGCTTACCATTTGCAGTTTATTCGACATTTCCATCTCATTATTATATCGCACGCTGCTCTTGTTTCTGAACCCCCCAGCTGAAATACATAGAAGTAGAAATAATTGAAGAACAAAGTGTAGGCATTCCCAAAACGTAGAGAATCGGGATTGGCTGCACCCTATCTTCGAAGAGTCCGTGTAAAGAGAGTTTTCGATCGCGCACTTGCTTTTTGCTGTCATGCTAAGACAGAGAAAAAATGACCCCACTTTAGACAAGTTCCACACTCTGTACCACACGAGTCTCACCATACAGACAAAATGCACCATAAGTAAGGGTGGTTGATTGAAGTCCTGCATTATATGATCAGACAAGCCTCAGCTTACGATATCGATGTCGTGGCCGTAGCATTCAAGAGTCATGATAGCTCAATGACGTCAGTGCTTCCAATCAGCGCTAATGGAATCGCTTGACGGCCACTTGACAGGCGCCGAAAGAGAGCCGGCGTGGTAGTGCGCCTTCAGGGGAATGAGGGTGCCGTGGAGACGATCGCGGTTATGATATATACCTCTGATTTTTTCACGTCGGGAATGACGAAGGCTTGCACGACTTTTGTTTCATTTTTAGATTAGCTGTATCATCATCAACATCATCATCATAGTCAATCGTTTTCCATCATTTACGCCACCATGATGCCACTTTCGTAATTGAAGCCAAGTATACATGCTACATGCGGCGACTCGCGCAAGTTTTCGGGAGAATGAAGCCTTGACTTGCGCATTGAAATCTGAACTGTCCAGCCGCGCCTCTAAGGAGCAAGAAGATTCCCTTGTATATGCATTGAGCACACCAAAGGACGTGCTCAGGTTTGTATTCAAGTTCGCTCGATCGAAAGGAGCCGGATGCAGTGGTAGTGCACGGTAGCGTATACATGAGTTGCGGTCCCGCACTTAGATGTCCAGCCTCCGGCAGACGTGCTCGATGTACGGATCGTGGTCGGAATGCTTCGGTTTATGACAGCACTGGACGAGCTAGCTTGCTTGGTTAAGGACTGTTCCCAGGGGTAGTGTGGAGATACTGAATGTAATAGAAGAGCCTGACGTGGAGTGCACATGGTGAAAGACGCTGCTTGTTGGTATGGTAACAGATGGAAGGGAGGTAAGGTGTCCTTGAGCCTGTGTTCTTCGCCGTGATTCGCATGGAAGTGGATAGGTGACAACAGAGGCAAAATCGTTGTGCGAAGGAAAGATAGGTCGGTCCCGCTTCTATTTTGATTCGGTGCGTTTGTAACCAAAGCTTGGCATTTGACGATGGAAAGGTCAGGAAGTAATGCGGTAGTGCACTCATATGCACACTTGATCGAACACGGGCGCGAGATCTGTTTTTCACTCACGACTAGTAAGCGACCACAGCCGACGGATGTTCTAAGTTAATAAATGAGCTCCGATAACTGGTCTTGTATGCTGTGTATCCTTGCGAGGGCATATTGGAAACATGAATGCCGTTAAAAACACCAGTAACGACACACCGCTGAGAAGCATCTCTTCCTGGTAAATGTATAAGGAAAACGTGGAACACGCAGGGAAGAGGCTAAGAGCTGACCAAATGGCTGGAAACGGAAGCGATATGCAAAAGTTGCTGACAGTTATGTACGAGAATTGCTGGGGAGAAACTTCCAAGCTGAACTTGTTAAACATTCACGAAATGAGGAGTTTCACGGGATTACGGATTTCACAAGATTATAAGAGTGTACAGGACGATAGGTGAAAGGAAGATGCATGACAACAAGGCACTGGATATGAACCAATTCTTTTATTCAGAAGCCATGGTTACATAGAATAGCTAAAGAAAACCAAACAAACAAGGTGTAAGTAAGAAAAGGAAAGAAAAGTAAAAGGATAGAAGCGCCACTTACGCAGGCAAATCAAGTGCAAAGATATTCAGCGTGCCCCACCACTTCTGGAGATCATCAGTCACAAGAAGCCAGCGTAGATTTCAACAGCGCAACCTTCCATTTGTGCAGATTTACTGATAGGTGCGTAAAGGCTATTCATCTGCTTGTTTCGATGAAGAAGGCTTCCAGCACTGCACGCGACTCCTGACTCAAGTTTGCGCGAGAAACCAGCGTGCTAGTAAAGTCACTATCCAAGTCAACCGTTTAATAGAAATCGGCTTTCAGGACGAGGCACTTTCGCAAACTTCTGATAGGGTGGCTAAAAAAGGGGAAAAGGTTGCTCCATCGGAAGAAAGCGATCACGCCAACCAAAAGGTGGCGGCCATTTCCTAAGTTCATGGGGCGAGGCATTGCCTGAGAAAGGTTGCTGCAAGATGCGGCGGAAAAGTACGGTTTACAGCGCAAAACAAACAGAATCATACTAGTTCCCTTGTCAGCAGGCGCCTGACACAGAAGAAAAATCGTAGCAAGAGCGGAAGTCGTGTACGCCATGAACAAGCGTTTGTGTCGTGCAGGGAGGGAGTAGTTTATAAAATTCCCGTTTCCTGGCGAAAAGGTGCAGTAGATTGGCCGAACGATATGGAGTGTAAAGGCATGCCTGAAAGAACACCAGGATTCTGAGGGAAAAGTCGCTAAGCTCAAATCTCGTGTTGCACCATCGAGAGAGTAATAGCTTTAGAAGCACCAAGATTCTTTACAGAATCAATAGCCAGGTGTCACGGGATGATGCGGAAGCCTGCTTCATCTTAAAAGAAGAAGAAATGTGCATGGAAAAACGTTCAGTCAATCTGCATGCCAGAGACAGTGCGGCGTTGAAATCTGCGTTAGTTTCTCGTTACAGATCTATTAAAATAGTAGTGTTAACTATCCTATATAATCATGGCTTGCGAAGAAAGAAATCATTTGATAGTCAGTGCAGCGCTGTCTTGACTTTTCCGTTCGTCCGTCGTCTTATGGGCTGTTACAACTATGCCAGGAGTCACCTAATTCGCCCAGCTTTCAGTCGTTCAGGAGCTTAAGGATTAAACTGGCTTGAGCTGACCTTGCTTTGTTGATCTCAAAAGGCGATCTAGAATTTGGGTTCCTCCATACACTAAATAAGAGCGCTCGCAGGACGGATTTGCGGAGTCCACCTTATATTTAAGGATTTTTATAGCCAGCTTGTATACATTTATGCGTTTTAAAGAGGCTATAGCATATACAAGAAAAAGTTTTTTTCCCGTATATTTCTCGAAAGAGTTCGTGAAAAAAAATGTCTGCCAATTCTGAAGCAATGCGAATCACGGTGTGGGTGGGACCCGGCGTACATTTTCTGACTATGCCGCTACTGTGGAAACCCTAAGACGAACTTGCGCTACGTTTCCATCCGCCATCTTAGTGTGCCAATCTAGAGACTAGAGCAGGAATGAAGTAGCATCAGCATCGAGAATTCCTATCAGCGTCTGGGAAATAAGTAAGAGCTCCTTGGGGCGTCAGGCCCACAAACACGCAATAATGCGGCCTCAGTTGGCATGCGGCCTATTCGGGGACAGATTGGCAGGCACTGCATGCTCGCTGTGAAGCATTGATCGAAGCAGATGCCTCGTTCTCCTCCGAGATCTATTTAGCCGTGACATCCGAAAGGAAACGTGAGCTGGAGATGGAAGTTGCGGAAGACAAAGACTCGGCGGAAATTGCCTGCCGACCGCCAATCGTTGAGCCTTCTTTGCCTTCCCTGCATCGCCAACATCCGTTTATTCTTGCCAAATGGAGAATGCCGCATGCCGCACTTCCAGTTTTTGATCAGTTTGCTCCCGCCCTACTGTAAGCTTGCCGTCCCGGTTAGCTCAGTTGGTAGCGCGACTGCTCCGGTGAAACATTGGTCCCTGGTTCGAGCCCCGGACCAGGACAATTTTTCTGTAACAGCGAAGTTTCTGAGAAAACTGTATACAACTTTCTTTTGTAGCCGTATGGCTGCACTTGGATGGATGCCAATGAGTAATTACTCCCTTATTACAAATCTACTCCCCCTTTCTTTTATACCCGGAGGAGATTTGCGCGGCACCGGGATTTGAACCGCGCTCCTCTTGCACGCGAGACGGATGCTCTACGCCATCGCTCCAGCTAACTTTCCCACACACTTACTTTCTGCCGCCCCTGTTACCCTTCGCGTCTCTTGGAATCCACGTCGTTACCCTTAAGGAATAGCTGTTATCTTGCCTTCAGATCACATGCCCTGTCCAAGCCGGTTTCTTCCTCTTGATTTCGACTAGGGTGCCATTAACCAGCGTTTGTTTCCTCAACCACTCTGTCCGCTTCCGGTCCTTTAACATTACACCTGTCATTTTTCTTTCCATAGCTCTCTGCTTTGACCTTAACTGAAGCTGAACTCTTTTCGGGAGCCTTTACGTTTCTGCCCCATAGGTGAGCATCGGTAAAATATAGCTATATTACACTTTTCTATGGAGGGTTATTGGTAAATTGCCATTAATGAATTGAGAGTACCTGCCATATGCGGCCCACCTCATTCTTATTCTTCTACATATTTCCCTCTCATGACCGGATCAGCGGTCACTACCTACCCTAAGTAGACGTATTCCCTTACCACTTCCAGCACCTCGCTATCAACTGCGAGACTGTTGAACATTACTTCGGTTTTCTGCATGCTCATTTCAAGACCTACCGTTCTGCCCTGCCTGCCGAACTCATTGATCAAGCTTTGCAGGTCATCTCCTGAGTGACTTAAGAAGGCAATTTCATCCGCGAATAGCAAGTTACTTAAGTATTCTTCATTAACTCTTATACCCAGCTGTTCCCAATCCACGCCTCGGAACTCCTCCTGTAAACAGGCGATGAATAGCATTGGCGAGATCGTGGCTTCCTGATGTAAAAAAAATTCACTTGAAATGTCGGTTCATCGAATTTAGTTTAGTTTTTTGTCTAGGGTACAAAGATTTCAGCGAAGAGTTTTCGTAGGCGCAGCCGGCACGTGGCCTCAAACAAAAATCGACACTGTTTGTGCACAGTACGTCTCCTGGAAACGGACTGTCACTACCAGAATTAACTCACTTACACCCCACAGGGACGGTTGCGTCTGCCGATGTCGGAGCCCATAGCAACACCTGTCTGTGCGCTCGCTTAGTATCTGTCACGCTTTCCCAACAGGTCTCTTTCTCGCGGCATGCACCCAGGCAAAGTCTGCAAACACGCTATTTCATCGTGAATACCTGCCCTTATTTCCATTGTCATGACTCTTAGTGAAGGCCGAAAGTCTACTGTATATTGTTTCTTGTTAGTGAAGTGAATGTCGAAAGCCGGTGTATCTCCTATCCTGTCGAGGTTTCGCGGAAACAGGACGGAGAGAGGTATAGGTGACGAATACAGCACTTCGTGGAATACAATTCAATCGGAGCCCGTCTCTCAGAAAATTACCTGCCTAATACGAAAAAGAGAAACTTATTTGCGTGCCATGGAAACACCTTTCGCCAGCTTCCCACTCACCTCCCTGTACAAAGCACACGGAGGGCAACAGCATCCAACTATTGTTCACAGGAAAAAGCGATTCTGAGACTCGCTCGGGGTACGCTGCAATTTGGCCGCCAGCAAAATAAGCAGTTATCAGCGAGGAAAAAGGGATTTAAAGTGTATTCCCACCAGTGGATACAAACTCGCGGCGTTTTCACCGAAAACCACAAGTTGGAACAGTTTTGAAGTTAATGACGATGCTTAGTACCATCTGGGATCCGTACCTGCAGATCGGTGACGACGAAGGAATTGAAATTAAAAATTGCTTTCGTGGAAATGAAATGACGGAGTAATTGTCTCACAAAACTCGGTACACACCGGAACTGCACCGTAAGAGAAAGATCTAACCTGCGAAACCGGCCGTTGATGCCGCTGGCGAAAATAATACGCTTGAAAAGCAAAGATATTTATACTGTGTTTTGTGCTTGTGCCGTCTTGTGTTTGGTTGAATGTGCTAAAAAATTGTAGAAAGTGGCTTCGTCAAATTTTCTATTCGGTATTTGAAAGATATTATAAAATTTGTCGAAAGTGCCTCACCTGAATGTATGCCTCGAGCACGTCTCAAATAGGTAAAAAAAATATACATATTGTTTTAGAATGTTCGCAGTGAGGTAAAGAAATCTATTTTCCTGAAATGAAACGAATTCGCACAAAGTATACTTCAGTTCTAACAAATGGACCGTCCTGGGAAACATTTGCTCCACACTTCACGCCGCCATAGAACAATCTGGTGCTCGAAACCATGTTTCGGGGAACAGTTACGGCACTTCTTTTTCTGTCGTCCTTTGGCTTATCGAAACTTTTAGCGGGGCAGACAATCATCACGTTACGACCAGCCTCCACTAAGCCTCCCAAATTCATTGACGGAAGAGGACAGCATTCGTAATAAGGATTCTGGATACATGTAAGCACTCGGGAGGCTCCTCTATGCGGTGGTGATGTGGTAGAATATCCGCCTCAGATTCGGTAGGTGGTGGGTTCGATCGCGAGTGCCGCCGAGTACCCACCTGTTTTCTAATGGGTACTAGATGCCACGTGACACAGCGCTTGGCTTTTCTGGGTTGGAAACGCTCGGGAAAAGGGTCTTTAACCAAACCGTTGCATGGGCGTCAAAGTGATTCGTTGCGCCGCCGAACTACTGAAAGCCGCATTGTGCGGTATCGCTCACATGTGGCTCCTTTTAAGCCAAATAAGCCATACTGAATTTTGTATGTTTTTAACGTCAGAAATAGAGTCAACAGGCGAAAGGTATTATTTTTTAGATAAAAGTCTAACAATGTCCTCATTTTCGCTCATAGCATACTTAGAAAGCAATCATTCTGGTATTTAAGTATAGGAACAGAAAACGCAAAATTAATATTAACTCGTTACAATGTTAGAAATACGTTTTTAGCACAGCCTCCTTTTGCTAAAGGTGGCGACAGCTCAATTTCGTTTTTTGATCTTTTGTAGCTTACAAATGATTCCTTCTTGCTGAGGATGGGCTCTTGTGATTACAGCATGGTACCCCATTATTAGACGCTTACTTCTGTCCCGAGTAACCGCTCTGCGCTTCAAGGCGTTATGGGCACAGGTCTGGGTATTGTGGGAATTCGTAACCTTTACAGGGGTGCGCTTAATACAGCAGTGGTTTTGCTTGTTTAGGACCATGTGAGCCTACTTCATACCGGAAAAAAACTATTTTTATTGCTGTGTAGCAAATGGAGCAAATAAAGTATTGCTTACAAAACAACCAGCTTGCGGTACACTCTTCGGCTTAATACCATATACATATTTTATTGACTGCAATAATCTGATTGTCCTCCATTTTTGATCTCATCTTTATAACATGAAGAAAACTACGCTATTCTTAAAATTTACTCTACTCACCTGACAAATTCTGGCATTCAGATGAATTAAGTAAAAATCAATGTCACACTGTGTAGAAAACTTTGTATATGCATGTAAGTATAATCCTTATTTTTTTTGTATTTTAAACATGAACAGCATTCTTCCTTAAGACGAACCGAATGAATTAATTGCGGAGAAGGATCTGGTTCCCAGTGATATGCCTCCGTTTCGTTATGACCCTGCGGTAACCTTAATATGGACGACAAACTTCACGGTCCACTTCCGGGAATTTCGCCAGATCTGCCCTCCTCTCCTTTTCCTATTTTTGCTTCTCCGGATGTCTGTCATGTAGGTTTTTTTTGTCACATCGTCTGGACCTGCCAGTCACCTATACGTTTTCTGCCAGAAGTACCCACTTTTTCTCAGATAACTCTCTGATTTACGCGGGAGCTACAAGAACTGCTTTGATGTAAGGTCATCACTATTTCTGATTACATGTGTCTGTCGTGAGATCTAGCGTGCACTTTGAGAACTGCCTCTCCAAAGCCGTCAAAGACGATGTTTGAAAAAGAAAGAAAATGTGAACGAAAATATTGTATTGCACCCAGTTCGCCGCCTTAAATATTTATTGAAAGATTTTTACCACTCACTATTAAAAAAATACCGGACTCATTACGTGCCGAAGGAAGCAATATGTGCGTACGAATGTCGCGTAAAAAACACGCCTGGACACTCCGCCGCTGCTCAGAAAGTACCACGGCTCCTGCTCACCGTTTGCTGTGAAATAACTACGTAGCATTAGTTCAACGCCCTCTCGTGATAGAGTGTGGTACATAGTAAGTAAGAACAACCATGAACGGAAAAGGTGGCCAGTACTGTCAATATCGGACAAAAAAATCGAAAGAAGAGGCCCTGGACGTCAGTAGTTGTAAAGTCAAAGAGCAGCTACCCCTCCGTAGCAACTACAACATCATTTCTGGTTGTTACTAAAGCACCTGGGCCTGATGGCGGCGCTACCGGTCTCGGCAAGGTGGAGGCAAAGCGTGCGCGAATGTTTTCCTTATTCTTGCACACGCCTTTTTTTGTTTGCGTCTCACTGGATCTGCCGCCGGGAGGCGCCACAGCTGCTCGTGTCTTAGCAGCTAGAACTCACTTTGTGCTCATTGCTAAGAGTGCCCGAACGAGCTGGCCTCCAGGCCATGTAGCCTCTAGAACGCTTTATCCCAGCCCGCAGTATTGAAAGGGCCTTTCTTGTCTTTTCGTTCGTCTGTCTCCATCACGATCGGATTACCTCCGCCCACTGGAGGACATAAGCCTCTCCCAATAACTAGGGCGCCCTGCCAGCTGCGGCCACCTTCTCCCCTCAATCTTCGTAATCTAATTGACGCTTCGTACTGCGCTTACCATCTCTTGTAATCTGGTCCGGCACCTTTAGGAACCATAAGTTATTGTAAGGTATCGGTAGCGTTCGCGGGTGTCATAGGAACGCGGCTGGGAGCGCTCAAAGCGAAGCGTCCCCTTCTCGGAACGCGGCCGCTCGCGAACGCGCCAGGAAGTACGGGTGTCCACCCGCCCCGCGGTACCGTTTCGCGCACGTGCTGGCACGAATGTCTATTTGTGTTTATTTTTATTTTGTGGTGGAGAGAGTGCTTTACCTTGTTGAAGCCGGAGGGCTGGCCATGCCCTTGAAGAACCAATGATGTTAACAGCACAACATGATTGGAAGCCACGAAATGTGGGCCGGGCCTTTAGGGCTTTAAAACCGGGCCCCGGAGCTGGAAGCGGGGTTCTGCGCTAAGGTCAGATGCAACGCATCTTCGGCAACGCCGAGTTAGGGGCCTCCCCTAGTATTAGCCAGATCCACCTTTTTGTTGTTTGTCCTTTTGCTACTTAATGTCTCGAGTACCTAAACTTGTATATGCAATGTAAATAGCTGTATATAAATCTTCAGTTATTGCCTATTTTTATCCCTGTGTCTTCAAGTCTTCAAGTTGAAACCACCCGTCTCAGGCGGGGCACCTATGGTGCAAAGAAGGAAGGTAGAGAACCTGTGATCTTTACTGGCGCAGTCGACGAGGATCCTGCGGCCATCGGAAGACGGCGCAGGAGGAAGACTGAGGGCAGGGAGAAAGGCGACGGTCAGGCGACAGCAGCGTTCGAGAAAGGACCTGCGGAGAGACGGCGGCAAGGACGCAAGGACCACGGCAGGTGTCCAGCGACGCGGGACTGCGTCCGGTCAAGGAGGCAGCGCGTCGAGAACTCGACGGTCACCGGCGGGTCGCAGCAAGGCGACAGCAGCGGGCACAGGACCAGCGGCGTCCGACAGCTCATCGCAGCGTGCGGTGAAAGTGGCGGTGGACTCCGACGCCAAGGAGCGGGCAATGCGGATCGACGCATCGAAACCGTGAGTTTCCTTGGTCGCATTGTTCACGTCCCTGTGTTCGAGCCGGTAGGACAGTTGAGGAGTACAGACGGCGGTATGGAGGGCTATCCATGCCGGCCCTCACTCGATGTGAGGTACCAGGTTGAGTTAGCGAAGGCGCGCTTAGCGGACCTTCAGGCTCAACTCGCGAAAGTGAATGGCGGAAAGGCGCTGCTTCGTGAGGAAGAACCTCAGGATGTAAAGTATGTCTTGAAGGTTATAGAAGCAAGACGCCAGCAGGTAGAGCTCGAGATCTCTAAGATCAAGGAGAGCAGAAGAGCCAGTCAATCAGCCACGGAGAACTTCTCCGAGTCCCGAGAGATGAGGCCGCCTGTGCTGGAAGACAAAGACTTATCCTGCTCAAGCACAGGTGGAGGAAAGGACAGTCAGGTCGCTGTAGGTAATCAGCCGATATGCGCGGACGCCTCTTTGTTGGGAAATGCCGCAGAGAGCGAAAACGAGATTTCTGAAGGAATCACAGCTTCGCCACTGCAGGCGGCTAGCAAAGAAAAAGAGCAGCCCAATTCTGATGGTCTAGGGCCAGTCGAGACCAAATTGTCCGAAACCAAGCAGGAGAGTGATCTAATTCCTGCAGGCTCGGTGACGGAGGTTGTGACCTCCGACACATCAAAAGAGCGAACGAAAAATAGCCAGGAAGAAGTAAAAAGAGAGCCAGCTTTCCGCGAAACTGGAATCTCTGGTGGAAAAAGTATCGGGACGGAACGCAGCGCCGTCCAGTTGTCGAACGCGCCCGATGTGCGTCCGATCAGGTCATCTGATGGCAGAGAAATGTGTGGCGGCTTGCCACAAGACAAATTCAGGCCGAATGACTGTGAGGGGGCTCATGCAGCCCCAGAGTTAAACAATGCCACGAAACCGGCAAATGCCTGTCAAGCAGGGAACGGCAACGTCAGTGTTTGCCCGAGCAGGAACGTAGCAAACGGCTCTAAGCGAGGCGAAGTGCCAGGTGACAGGCGCATAGCTTTTAAATTGAAAGTCGCTGCGTGGAGAAGTACGTTCCGTGCTGCAGTATGCCAGATCAAGAGTAGCAAAACCGGCGTCAGTGGTACGGTTAGACAGGGCAGGGGCTATGCTCCTTATGCAGCGCGCGGCTCGTACCGGCGTGCCAGAGAGAGCGGGCCCTCAGGTGCGTCGTGGGGTCAAAGATTTGGACTTATCGAGGATCAGGACGTTGTTTTCGATCCTGGACGGCAGCAATTTTTGAATTCTTGCCCTGCTGTGGCACCAGCCTAATGAGCCGAGTGGCAGTTAGGCGTTAATTGTGTTGAGACGCGTAGTGGCTCGAACGCACACAAGGACGCTCGGTGCGACTAAGGAGGCTCACGTGGCCACTTACGGACGTCGTGCGAGTGCTACTGAACGCTCAAGTTGCGAGTGTCTGTGTGTGTGCGTGTGCTCGTCCGCGAGCAGGACGAGGGTGTCTACTTGGTGGTGGTGAACTGGGTGCAACCCACCAACTTGGACGCGGTGTTACGACGCACGGCAGGCATGCCACTGTGTGTATTTAAGTGTGCATTTTGCGTGATGTTGTGTTGGTGCCCGTGTGCATTTTGTTGTTTTTGGTTTTGTTCGTGCAACTGGTCGCAGCGCGACAGCTTGGACTTCGGTGAATGCGCTCGTTTTACAGGTGTGAAACGCGCATTTGAATGTGTACGTTTTGTTTATGTTATGTCACCCGAAGGGTAGTTTCGTGTCAGACACCGATCCCTTTTGTTTGTAATTCTAAAAGTGGCATTTGAGCCCTTTGTAGAATCTTGGGAAGGGCGTGTAAGGTATCGGTAGCGTTCGCGGGTGTCATAGGAACGCGGCTGGGAGCGCTCAAAGCGAAGCGTCCCCTTCTCGGAACGCGGCCGCTCGCGAACGCGCCAGGAAGTACGGGTGTCCACCCGCCCCGCGGTACCGTTTCGCGCACGTGCTGGCACGAATGTCTATTTGTGTTTGTTTTTATTTTGTGGTGGAGAGAGTGCTTTACCTTGTTGAAGCCGGAGGGCTGGCCATGCCCTTGAAGAACCAATGATGTTAACAGCACAACATGATTGGAAGCCACGAAATGTGGGCCGGGCCTTTAGGGCTTTAAAACCGGGCCCCGGAGCTGGAAGCGGGGTTCTGCGCTAAGGTCAGATGCAACGCATCTTCGGCAACGCCGAGTTAGGGGCCTCCCCTAGTATTAGCCAGATCCACCTTTTTGTTGTTTGTCCTTTTGCTACTTAATGTCTCGAGTACCTAAACTTGTATATGCAATGTAAATAGCTGTATATAAATCTTCAGTTATTGCCTATTTTTATCCCTGTGTCTTCAAGTCTTCAAGTTGAAACCACCCGTCTCTGGCGGGGCACCTATGGTGCAAAGAAGGAAGGTAGAGAACCTGTGATCTTTACTGTTATCTTGCTTTATCATTACAAACCTGCCCATGCCCAATCGTTCTTTTTAATTTTAACTAGGCTATCATTAACTTCCGTTTGTGCCCTGACCAATTTTGCTCTCTTAATGTCTCTTAACCTTACATCCGTAGTCTTTATTCCATAGCACGCTTCGCTGTCTTCAATTTAGGGTCCTCCCATTTCATTAATCTGCACCCTTCTAGGCTCTAGGTGGGTACCGGTATGATCATTAGCAGCAGTAGCAGCAGCAGCAGCCCGGCCACACCCACTGCAAGGCAAGGGCATCTTCCGTAAGTATAGAAGAAGCCTTGTGTGTAAGCAGTGCAAAATATCTATATTCGATGGGATACAGCTTTTATATATAGGCGAATGATACTGGTAAGCTATTATTGGTAAACTGTATTGGTAACCTACTGTTCATCACCTGAGAGTGTCGCCCAAACGCTCTCCACCCCATTCGTGTACTCCTAAGCTTAGGACTAAAGAACAATGCGGCAAATGCCCCTCAGGCAAGAGCCTCAAGACAATCGCGTCACCCGATTGTCCTAAACTAGCGCTTAACCCCTTTGCATCTGCTAGAGTCAACCACTGGGCTTATAGATAGAAGAGAATTAATCATGGATTAAGGTGGTTAACCTCACCCTCATGAAAACCGGTCGACGCCAATGGCTGGAGGGTCTCCTTTCAGAGAATTCACCGCTTTGTTGTGGAGTTATATCCGACTCATGGCCCAGACTCTGCACACTCGGGGTCCAGTTTATCTAGCACCTGACTTGAGTAGAAGTAATCTCTGACAGCTTCCAAGGCTTCGCTGCCTATCATAAACTGTTCTGCCCTTCCAAGACTGCCGACCATTACTTCTGCGTTTTCGTATTATTGTTTTAATTTTTAGACCCACCATCCTGCTTTGCATGTCCAGGTGTTCGACTATGTTTTGCAGGTCAGCCTTTGATTTACATAGCAAGGCAACTGCATCAGCGAATCGGAGATGTTAAATAATCTCTATTGGCGTTTATCACAAACTCTTCCCAATCCACTTGTCGGAATACCTCCTGCAAAGGTGCGCTGAACAGTACTAGTGAGAACGCGTGTAGTTTCTTTACTCTCTTCCTAAGTGGTATATCATCACGTTTTCTGCGGGGTGATATAGCCGCTGTGCAACTGCTATAGAAATTTTCCAGTACTTTTGGATATGCCGATTCTACATTATCATCATCAGCCTGACTACGCCCAGAGCAGGGGAAAGGCCTCTCCGATGTTTCTCTAATTAACCCAGTCCTTTGAGAGTTGAGGCCACCGTATCCCTGCAAACTTCTTAATCTCATCCGCACACCTAACTTTCTGCCGCCCCCTGCTACGTTTGCCTTCTCTTGGAATCTATTCCATTACCCTTAAGGAGCACCGGTTATCTTGCCTTCGCATTACATGCCCTGCCCAAGCCCATTGAATGGGTACATGTATGCTGAAATTTGAACTGCCACAAATGCTTTCTTGTAATATATAATGACTATATACAGGGGTTGGTTATCTTCTGTTGTTTTTTTTATTCGCTGAATGCTAGTGCGAATACGGCATTTGGGTCACTATCCTTTTTAAAGCCAGACTGATGTTTTGGTTGACTAAAGGCCAAGGTTGATCTAATTCGATAGGCGATTAGTAAATAATTTGTAAAAAATGCTCCAAGTCATGAGCCACGGCATGGAAAGGGTGGCAAGATTTTTTAGCTGCTTCTTAACAAATATGCAGCTACTCGATCCACGGTACCTACCTCCGTCTTCCTATTTACATTAAGGCATTATTTCTTTCGCCTTTCGTTGCCAGCGGGACGTCCAAAACCTCTGTTCAACTACTACTGGCACTGCCGCCCTGATTACTGCGACCACTGTATAGGGTTGCGTAGTGTTCTTCTGCTACTTTAGCTATCTTATCGGAATTGGCAAAGACAATTGCCTCTGTCTTTTGGAGGGTACATTTGATTTTTGCCTACGCCTAGTTTTCTCGTAACTGCTTTCAGGCCCCCTCTGTTCTTTGAAACATGCTCAATTTTCTGAATATTATAATTTCCTACATCGGTTATGTTACGCTTATCGGTTAATATTTACAGCTCTGCCAGGTTTATTCTGTTTATGAGGTTACATTCTTCCGAGCGCTGGCTTTCCTCAACAAGATCTTTCGCCTACTGAGAGAGCCTACCGGTATCCTCTCTAGCTGCCATTTTCCTACTTCAGTTGCGTACTCTGTAATACCTGTGAGATTATCATTAATCCTTGAGCACTCAAGGACGTCGTCTTGGGTTGAAGCGGAATATCTGTTCTCAGGCGAGACCCTTACTCTCCTGTCAATAACTGTTTGGTGGACTTCATTACTAATTTCCTCATTTCTCTCTTCAAGGCTAGGGGCCGCCGCGGTGGCTCAGCGGTTATGGTGCTCGGCTGCTGACCCGAAAGACGCGGGTTCGATCCCGGCCGCGGCGGCTAGAATTTCTTTGGAGGAGAAATTCTAGAGGCCCGTGTACTGTGCGATGTCAGTGCACGTTAAAGAACCCCAGGTGGTCGAAATTTCCGGAGCCCTCCACTACGGCGTCTCTCATAGCCTTAGTCGCTTTGGGACGTTAAACCCCATAAACCAACCAACCATCTTCAAGGCTAGGCAAATTAGAGACATTACCGTGCTATGGTTGCTACTTCTTACATGCCCAGGAAGTTCACAACCCGCGCGATACCAGATTGCGCGCACTATTTGAAGCCTATTTCATTTTCAGTCATGTCATTCGCACTCTTCCAAGTACACTTCTTGTTTTTCCTTTTGGGGAAGAGGGTATTGTTTGTTCGTAAATTGTTTCATTCTGCGAACGGTAAGACAAGCTACCCTCTGTCATTCCTTGAACATATGCCATACACACCCAATGCCCAGTCTACCGCCTGCTTCGTGTCCACCTTGATTTTTTATTTTGATTTGATTTATTTGTTTCCTTTCTGATACAGAAAGAGGAGCAAGAGCAAAAGGTGAAACGCCTGACGATGGTTTTTGCCCCGCATACAGTTTTTAACTGTAACACAAACAGTCATTTAACATAGATTTATGCGAAAAGTTCCGCACCAATATCTTCAAGGGAAAATAAAAAAAATGTTACAGCACTGAGGAAAAAAAAGGGTAAATAACTTATGCAACTGAAAAAAACGCGCATGTAGCAAACAATAGACCGTACATGCCAACACAGAATACTTAATACAAAGAAGCAAATGTACACAATTCTGAACATGGTTCTTGCAGGTTTAGCAACATGATAGCAACATCATAATAACAACACACAACAGCAAGATTCAAAACGATAATACACTCCCCAAAAATACCAACTATGAACAGAAACATGGCAGATTAATTGAATTCAAAGTTATTTTCGAGCAGCGAGCTTTAAGCGTGTTCTTAGAGACATTAGCACTCAGATCGGTTAATTCATGTATTTTGTTAGGAAGTTTAGCTGTTTGATATTCAATAAGTTGTCGTCCATAATTATTCCTTACTTTGGGTGGCCGTAAAGTTTCCCTAAGGAGTGTGTATGCATGAGCTGCTTTATGATACTGAAAACTGTATGTTGGGCGTGTTGGAGTACTTTCCTAATTAGGAAGCATAAAATGAGGTAAAAATCGTAAAAAGGGACCCCCGGGACAGCGCTGCATCCTGCGGTATTTTTTTCATGGTAGTTACGTCTTGTTTCTTTGTTTCACGAGGATTCCCAGGGATATCGCGGTGCTATACGCTGCATCCTGTATCAGAACGTAAGGCGCTCAAGGACGCACCCGGAAGCTCCCTAATGAACACGCATTATTAGCTGGGTGTAACAGACGCCACGTGCCATGGGGGCCATAAGCTGTTGCAGGCATCCAGGAAGTATCCGGAAGTGCTTTTAATGAATCGCTAATGAAGTGACGCACCTCCTGTGGACGTGTTTCGTAGGCTGAGCCTTTCGGCACGCTCAAGCGCTTGTCAAGCCCGTCGTTGCTTTAGTCGCTTGTGACATGTAAGGTGGGTGGTTCGTTAAACGAGATTGCCTTTGCTCAGTGGGCGGCGACGGTATCGAACATCGTCTCGAATGCACGCGTCGACGTGGATTGAATCCTGCTGACGCAGGTTCGTTCCGTCATTGAAACTTTGTAACTTATCCTGTTGCACTTCGGAGTTTGCAAGTCATAGAGTTGGTGCCGCCGCATCTCTGGCCGCCAACGCGGTTTTCGCCCATGGCCTTACGGACTCACTAGATATGTGTCAATATTTAATCGATCGGACTGTACTGAAACATGCGCCGACATTAGCAATCTATAAATTTAGCACGTTGTTACAGGTTCTCCTCTAAAAGGTGAAACTCCGTCCAAGGATCTTGATGCGTAAGTGACGTTTCCTGAGGCAGAATGAGCCGATGAGGCTTCGCGGCAGTACGCAGTAAGTGGAGATTTTTGCGTCAACCAGGAGGATAACCCCGTGTCCCGGAGGTTATGTCTTTCAAGCAGATGGATTAGCAAGGCTAACCACATAATAATATTTATTTTTGTATTTATACGTTAACCTGTGATGAGGGTCAACACAATGGGGGGGGGGGGGAACATAGCAATAAAATTACAAATTTAACGCTCAGTGCAAAAAATTACGTTTAAAAAAAGAGAATTTCCACACCATTCCCGCAAAAACACCTCCACGCCTAACAATTCTTTTTTGCATCAGTCTGCTCCACAAGGTCACTTCGCAATTGATTCCATATTTCAATCACATGCGGAGAAAAGGAATACCAGTACACATCGGTACGTACATGTTAAAACAGTCCGTACGTATTAAAAGCTTCATCGGCAAAAAAATGTGTGGTCATAAAGTTCCCCCATTTGGTGATGGAAAGTGAAGTCACCTGGTCGGATGATTCCAGTTGAATGGAGTGCAGTGACGTTTCCACACTGGCTGGCTAGAGGAAAGTGATGTCACCATACCTGACCTCACTTCCGGCAAAAGGATTAACAACTTCTAGTGCTGTCGCGCTGTCAACACGTTGTATTATTTGGTGTGCCTTTGAATTTTTTTCTTTGATGTTTGGTGGCTTCAAAGCAAGACTGCGACTGCAGCGCATTTGCGAGATCTCTTAGCTAAAAAATGGCTACCGATATCGCTTGCTCTTAGTCAAGAGTCTGAAAAACTATTTCGGGGCGCGACTCTCCGCACAAAACATCACCCGTTATATACAGTGAGGTCTGACAGTTGTACTGTTCCCGTCTACATGAAAAAAAGTTACAAGAAATTTACTGAGTTCAACGGGGGACGATTGGGGACCATTCCAGCATGATTATGGGCGCCAGAATTGACCCCATGAAATCCATGGGGCTATGACTAAATTTTTTATTGCATAATATTTGCTTAGTATCTGTGCTCGTTTCGTTAGTAAAATACATTTTTATTTGAAAAGCTCAAGTCCGTGCCTGAAAACTTAATCATCTTGTTAGAATGCTCTTGAGGACTTGCCCTGTGTGTTGCTGATACCAAGAAGTGCTTTGTAGTCGGTGTACTGCCGCACTGGTCGCGTTACGGGCAAGACTACTCTCGCCACTTCATCCATGAATGCGGCGAAAGATTTTGTAACTACATGCTGCATCGCACTACGTGGAATGTTGCAGCAGCGCCATTACGACTCTGAATGTAGGCCGCTCTGCACATATTTTTCTCTCTTGTCTGTTATTCTTTTTCTAGCTATCGTTCGAGGAACGCATGGCGCTTTCTTGCTACTCACTGCAGACGGCGTGAGTAGCCTCGTATTCGTCGGACCTGTCTAGGCAGTTGAGCAGCCCGTCACAGATGAGCGTGTTCCAGATGCAGTTGTCATCCTTGCACTGGAACTGGTTCGCGTAGGGGCACTTCGTCCAGTTACCTGACACAAAGAGATAAAATTTCATTTTAGTGCGAAAGAACTACTCAACGTAGTAAAACCCAACCAAAAATCTTGTGTGTAGCCTCGCTGCAGCTCGGGTAAGATCGGGTTAGTTCGGAGGAGCGTAGCGCAAGATGCAGGCAACGGTAGGAAGCTCGGCTAAGTTTCGAAGAGTGCCGCGCCAACAGTAGCCAATGGAAGGAGGACGTCCATCCAGCTGCCGCCGAGTGGACAGAGGTTGTGAATAAGAAGAGCGAGAAATGATGCGGAAGAGTGCACTTGCAGGTGTCAGAAAGAAAAGAGCTAATAGAGACTTTCGCATATCTACTCGGCTTACGTTAAAACCTTACTAAGTTTTCGGATGTTTTCCCCAAGATATCCTGTTCTGTCTTTGCCCACCAGTAGAAAAAAGTGGTTGCAGGGCTTTGAGTGGTATGATAAGCCGATTGAGCTTAACTTGAATCTAGAGGAGAGCAAAAGGTATCTCGAATTCGCGGAGTTCTCAATGAGCGAAGCCTGTTTAATATGTATAATATATATGGTAAAGAAATTCCGTTGCAAATAAGCTGGTAGTTCGACTTAAGTGAGCTCAGACTTAAAAATATCACACACTACGACGATTCTACCACATTCTATTCCGCATTCCTTTTTCCCCGCTGTTCGTCATTAGATGAAGGGACGCCAAGCCATCGTTGCAGCTAAGATTGAGCGAATAACTAAACTCGAAGACGAAGCGTGACGAAAACCAATAGCGAATAGTGAATAGTGGTGTGAACAATGCAGAACCCATGTAGAATAAAATGATTATATTACCGTGTTCTTGTAGTAAGCCTGCAGAGGAGCGGCCCATCGCGCAGATAATTCCATCGACAATATACCAAGAGGATGGCGTACCTGCATAACGCTTTAAGTGGCTATAGGAGGCGAAATAGGTTCTTGCTTATGGCATATAACGACGCGGGCGTTACTCAGACCTACTTCCGAGCGAGTTCCCTATGTAAAAAGTATCTTTCTAAGAACTCTTAGACCTCTTTCCTTGATCCAGAGGCAATATACTGAATATTCATCGCAGAAAAAAGCGCACGCTGGCAGACACACTTCGATGGCATAGTCACCATTGCCGCACCCTAATGAACTGCTACTCCCCAGTGCACTCCCGAATGCACATCGGAATTATAATCGCCGCCTGTCTAGAGGAGACTTATCGGCCAGCCGTTGAGCCGGGAAATGTTTTCTTCCGACCGAAAGCGCTGTTCCCTGAAGTTTATTCAAAAAACAAGTTACGCTCAGTGGAGGACATGTCGCTCCGAGTAGAGGAGGTGATGAAAAGGTTCTAGAACGTACAACTTTCGACATTTCAATTGTAGACTCGGTTGTTTCCCTTGGGTGCTTACAGGAGCTGTACATTTCTGTAATGACCACCACTGGAATACCTTGTGCCGCCGGATATTCGAATCAACGATGGCTCCAGACAGCTTTACTATTTTTTTTGTGTACACTCTTGACGGAGCTCAAGGGCGTTTGGAGTTGTATTACATTTAGAATGCGCTAAGGTGAATGCAGTTGCGTAGTTCAAATTATTCTAACCTTATTGTAGGGTGGGATAGGAAGTAGTGTAGAACATCGTTATAACAAAATCCAATGTGCCCCACAGCTTCTACAGGAGTTTCTTTGTTACAGCCGCACGCGAACTTGTTTGCGACTGTCCCATGCCAATGTGCTTACCTGCCACTGAGTATAACAATAAGAGCGGGTTAGTGTGCCGCAAATATGAATTGCGGGAGTCCTCAACACGCGCACTGAGCGCCCAATATGTGGCATGAATACCCGACGGAGTTCAACAAAACGGTGGCTAATTATTCTCGCTACAGTGCGAAAGACGAAGACGAGACGAGTGAACAGACACGGAGCTCCTCTTCTCTCTTCTTTCGCGCTGCAGCGATAAAAAACCAACATGAGAATCTTCCACCTTGTAGACGGTTAATTAACTAAAATTACCAAAATAACTTTCTTATTTTCTATTTAAAGGTAGCTGAATAATCTGAGATTTTAAAGACAGTCCTATCGCAGTTGAGCACAATTTTTAAATGTTCAGAATCGGCATTGCGGCTTTCGCTATAAAACGCGAAAAAAAAAATCTCTTTTGTAAGCTAAGTTGGCTTTATCGCGTTAAGAATTGAAAAAAAAAAAATGGCCTCCTTCGAATCAAGTATAGAAGTTTACGTTGTTATGATGTAGAAGATGTTGACTTGTTTCCCGTGACAAAACAACACACAGAGACGCCATTTTAGTAGTATGAAATGCGGCAAAGCCAGCTTGGCGTGCTATCAAAAGCGTATTGTTCACATTTTACGTTGGGAGCAGCGATGCCGGTTCAGCAGTTTTAAAAACTGTGCTCGCCTTCGATAGTGGATGCCTTCAATTCCTCAAACATTTAGCTCGTAAAAAAAGTTCATTATTAAGTTTTGCTTAATTATTTGCCTTTTTATGGAATTCTAACATTAAAAAAATGTCCGTCTTGCCATGCAACCCTCTTGCACAAACCGCAGCGAAGTATCTTTCAAGAGGTTTTCAAAGAGGATTCTATATTGATCAATTCTAAACGAGCTTTTCATCGATGCCTAAACAAAGTCATTTCGGTTGTTTTTGGATAGCAAACGCCAACAACATATTCTTGCATGCCCCAAAATCTAGGATCTATGTTAATGAATCAGATTTTGAGGAAGTTATATTTCTGTACATTCAAATAAGCATCGAGATAAGCTGAGAGGAATCTAGAAAATTAGTCTTTGGGTAAAATTCTTGCTTAAATATGCTGTGAGCCTGGTGGCTCTATCGGGTAATTTTCAAACGAAGCTCATTTTCCTGACAGCAGCTGAAATTGCTTTTGAGCTCTCGAAGCTAAAGAAATGGTATAGTAAAACAAAGAGGTTTTTTTTTTGGTTTTATGAGGTTTAACGTCCCAAAGCGACTAAGGCTATGAGGGACGCCGTAGTGGAGGGCTCCGGAAATTTCAACCACCTGGGGTTCTTTAACGTGCACTGACATCGCACAGTACACGGGCCTCTATAATTTCTCCTCCAAAGAAATTCAACTGCCGCGGCCGGGATCGAACCCGCGTCTTTCGGGTCAGCAGCCGAGCACCATAACCACTGAACCACCGATAACCGAATTCGTCCCAAGGCATAAATACCTCATATCCCGTCGTCCAGTTAGGATGAAATGGTCAAAACGCCTCTGCTGCATTCACCTTGGCACAAACTAAATGTTATGAAGCTGTCAGATATCCTTGCTGTCCATCAGAAGTGTCCGGATAAGATAAGCCTGACTAGGTCCGTCAATGTTTAGAGTTTCTGGCAACGCAAAGCAGGTCACCAGTCGTTGTTACTCAAAAGCTGAACCTGCACATAGTCTCCACTAAAACAGAAAAGCTGTGTTGCAACGCGCAGCTTGGAAGCAGACTACATCCGCACTATTCTCGGTGAGAGACGTTTTTCGCACACTTTCTCTGAGGGTAGTAGACTAGATTCAAGCTTAAAAGGTCCCTATAAGATCAGAAAATTTATCCAGGTAGTGTACGTTCGGTTGGCGCTGGTCATGTTAAATTAGAGTTCACTGAAAGTACCCTTCGTGTCATATAGGGCAAGAAGCTGTCGATGTTGAGGACATACAGCACTCGAGTATGCTTTTGAGTCTCACGCCTTACCGTGAAGGTAGACGTTGAACTTGAGGGTGTAGCCCACGATGCTCCTGTCGTCTCGGTCGCCGACCGTCAGCCGGATCCTGGTGAGTGCTTGGGTCGGCTCATGCGCGCTCACGTGGTGACGGTTGGTGAGCGTCGCAGCGATGCACGTTGGCTCCACCATGGTTTTGCCTCCTATCTCCTCCACCGTCTCGTTCGACTCCAGAGCAACCTCTTCGCTGAAAACAGGACCATCAGGTGGGGAGTGCATGTGTGGAGGAACAGATAACGAGTTTGACGTTGCCACGATATTTTACAGTGCCATACCAACTACAACGCATCTCTTTCCGTGCAAATTGGGCCCACACACTGCACGGGTCTAGTCTTTTATGCGAAGCATATTACTCGCACAACCGAGCTCTTCCTTGCTGCGCCGCGCACGGCCGCGTAGCTACCACTTGACCTTCATCGGCGCACCACGTGATATGACGTCACAACAGCTGTGACAGCTGGGGCCTCGTGCGCTCGCTTGCGGACGCGCAGCCTCCGCCGGCGGCCTAACTCCCGCTGCTACCGCTAGGAGATACTGACGTCACGCAAAAGGCGAGCACTCGTTGAGTCAGTTGAGCAGCGAGATGTCGGCCAGGGAGAGGGCGGCTCGCCAGACCGCAAAACTATGCTTCGCATCCTAGGCTTAACCATAAGCTAAGCCAGACCATTTTTTTTATTCATTTGCTCTCTGCACCGCACCGCTAAGCTGAGCTCTACTCTACCCTAAACCGCCAGGCTGCACTTTTTTTTGCATTTATCTACTTCAACCTTCTCCTGCCTGATCTGTTAAAACACTAAATCCTGACATGATTCGACTAGAACTAAAGTACTTTGTGGCGTGGGATCCGTACCATACCAACAACATCGAGAAAGTGGAGCGCACGCAACGGCATGACGACTGGTTGGTTTCACCAAATTATCGCAACGTTCATCAGTTACTAATATGCTGATTCGGCATAAGTTTGAGCTGCTTCAGTCGCACGGGCAGTTCTCCAGGTTAAAATATTTGTACCGGCTGTATCCAAAGAAAACAGGATTGCCACATGGCCGCTTGAATCATGCATCGTTTCTGCGCCTCAACGATCATCAAGATATTGAACCACGCAAAAGTTACGCGTCCATATTACGGCAGGTGTAAAGAATTCCAAATTCTTTTTTCCCCTTACACAGTCGAACAATGGAACCACCAGCTTGCTTGGCTTGTTGAATGTACTAAAAGTAATACTTTCGGGCGTTCTTTGCAAACTCAACTTTGTAACCCTTTCCTCCTTGGGTGCGCCTGCAATATTTGGAAATAAAAACAGAGCCTGTGTCGTTAAAGTACCCCCTTTCCTTATGTGTTACTGTCCTCCACTTTGTTCGGCAACATACTGAAACTAGACTCGTAATTCCGATACTACCGATCCACACTATCCTAAACTACATATATCTAGTTCGGAGTAAAGCAGTGGGTTGTGCTGAAGAAAAACGCAACGCGGGAATCTCCGCTGTTTTACACTCCCCACTTTCTACTCACTGGCACTCTAGTACAGAACTGGGAGGCGACTGCATGACACCGTTGCAGGCTGAAATTCCATTATTATTTTTATTTTCACTACATTCTACTGCACAGTACACCATTCAAACTCGTCAAGATTGCACAGGGTCTAAGGCTTGACGCTGTCTGCATCTGAGAACAACTTCTTGAGCTCAAAATTCAGCGACATTTCTAGAGCTTTTAAAGAGAGATCAAAAGCCGAACCAGCGTGTTACAGTGTTAAATTTTGTTGAGCATGAACAATTTCAGGTGGCCTTCAGAACCATCCGGAGGTCTGCATCCATTCATAAAGGCGTGTACCACGATCCAAGCTCAGCCTTGAAGCGCATCACGGCAATCAAAGATGTTTCTGGATATCCTGATTCGAACGCTCAGCAGAACGTGAGGAATCACCTCAGGGCGTGCACTACGCTGACGGTGTCGACGCATCCCGCCGTCGCGGCCGAGTGGACAGCTCCAGAAGGGCGATGCCGCAGGCGTCGAGGGTGGACCCTGCGGAGGCTGGCAGACAGGAAGTGCATCACGACACCCGCGCCCTCTGGGGCGATGATGTGGAGGTCGCAATAGGGGAGCAGGTCCCGCGTGGCCAACAGCCAGACCATGAGCGCGCCCGCCGAGCCCTGGCCCGTCTCGTTGGCCCACACCGTGAACGGGTTGGCTTGGCACAGGCGGCTGCCGAGGTCTGCAAGGAAGGAGCATGGAAAGGCTAAGCAGAGTTGGGCGTCGCAACTTTCAGGACGGTTTTTCCGCCTTCCTGCTAAATGTGGAACGCTGTGTACTTACGTACGTACAGTCGTCAACATACTTGTCTAGAACAGTAGATCGGTGCGCTCCTTTTGAGCATTTACGAAAATTCCCGCAGCCTGACAGGCTCGACACACACACACACACACACACACACACACACACACACACACACACACACACACACACACACACACACACACACACACACACACACACACACACACACACACACACACACACACACACACACACACACACACACACACACACACACACACACACACACGCACGCACACACACGCACACACACACACACACACACACACACACGCACGCACGCACACGCACACGCACACGCACACGCGCACACGCACACGCACACACGCACACACGCACGCACGCACGCACGCGCACACACGGGCACACGGGCGCACGGGCACACGGGCGCACACGCACACGCGCACACGGGCGCACACGCGCACACGCGCACGAACACGCACACACACACGAACACACACACACACACACACAAACACATTTTCGCTTCTTTAACGGGGAAAGTCCTGCATGTGCAAATTTTCGCGGACAAATTTCACGAAACCGTGCTTGATCGACGCATTTCGTGTGCAGCTTTTATAGCTTCGTTAATCCATTTTCGGCTACGCGTGTCATCGGCGTTCACCCAAATGTCGCTGGTGGCAAAGGATAGGCCTGCACTGGCGTCGTAACTGCGCGGCCCGACGCAGGTACTGGCGAACGAGAATGAACAATCTGTGTACTTTAAATGAGCAGTGTACTTCGCGACACCTTCTACTGAAACCTAAGCTGCTTCAGCACCCTGTGTATTGTTGCAGTGGGCGCGGACGGAAGTGTTGTGTCTTCCTCGGAGCACCTGATCAACTTATCGACAGTTTCAATTAGCCGCTCTGGAAAAGCTATGGTCGTATATAACTCAAGAACGAAGCGGCACATGATCCCCAAAGAAGGCCCTCTAACCAGTCTCATCGACTGATTCTCATGATGCCACGGTTAATCCGATGAAGCCGCAGTCCCCATTCTTCGTCACCCCCCTGTGATTTCTCGCTATAGTTGAATACAACTTAACGCACAGGCTTTTTCCCTTCAAAGGATCCCCTTCCAAGCAATAGCGTCGGCCGATTCTCAAGGCCGTATTAGTTTGAGGAAAGAGGGTGTATTAGATGAAAGGGCATAATCCCCTCCCTCCATGGACAAACCCCTCTGTGCATTGTGGCGCTGCTCCATGCATTGTCACGCTAGGAGGGCCGTGAGAATCGGCCGACGCCATTGGCTGGAAGCGGGTCCTTTGACGGGGCAAAACCGCTGCGTTCTGAATTGTATCCGACTATAGCAGGTCCAAAGGGATCGGTCAATAGAGAGGGGGAGGAAACTGGTCAAGGGAGAGAGCGGGAAAATTGGTGGACGCCATTGGCTGGAGGGGCCCTTTTGAGGGGCATTTGCCGCTTCGTTGTTGAGTTGTATACGATTATATGCGCCTTCGGCAAAATCGCGAAGCTTCGTCGCCCTTTGTCGAAGTCTTTCGTCAGGATGTGTCTTCCGCGCCAGTCCTCCATCCGATTTCTCTTTTTTTGGACGAGAAAGACGGCCAGTGTTGCAGAGCACATTCACTCGCTCACCTTGATGAGCTCTGCCATCCTTTTATCAGCGAATTCAAGCGAGCGCTGTTCTCGCACTCGATTCGAAGCAATTTGAGAACTGCTTCGGCTGTTCGGGGAAACAGTGCACCTTTTGTTCAATCTGGTGCTCAACAAGCTCAATCAGTGCTACGTCTAAATTACCCTGCTGCAGGAAAGCATGTGTGCTGTTTAATGTGTCAGCATATGCGCGGATATTTTATGTCCGCAATTAGCCAACCACAGAAACCAAACTATTCCACTCGTAAGGAAAAAGACAGACACTACAAGCAATTGCGACGTAGGCTAGGAAATTTTCTCGAACGCAGCACAAAAAGCATGAAAAGAAAAACACTCTTTGCGTTCACAAAACGTAAAAAATGTAACATTTTTAGCGAGTCTCAGCTTCCTTAATTACCTGATGATGTTTTGCTTTAAGAAGTGAATAAAATGTATCAGCGATATGGTGCTTTTTTATAAGCATTGGCTTTACTCCTTCTGCATCGCCGCGTGCAAAATTAAGAGCCCATTTGTAGGAACGCTGTTGTTATTTTTCCAATTACTGCAAGGTAGCTATTACATAAGCAAGTGTCCATTGCCTAAGCGTCCATCCGGATGAGGGGGTATTGGGAGTAATTGTGGATGCAGCAATCGCTTGGGCGGACGTGCTGGTGACGACAAGCGTATTTTTTTCAATCTCTTTTTGAGCATCTGTTTCTTCGCACTCCCTTAGGTTTGCTTTGAAAGTATGGTGGTGGCCCAGTTAAATATGCGTCATTGTATCGCAGTGTGTACGGAGCGGACATACGGACAAAAATCTGCGGAGAAAGGAGAAAATCCCGTTAAATGCATTCCCGCATTAAACGATACAGTGATGAATCTCGAACCGTATGATCCAAAAGCTTTTGGTAAAAGAAAAGGTGCTACTGCCACGTGTCACAAATTACGTTCCTACTTTGGGGCACCTGTTCAAGAAAATATGGTCTTTTGTGTGCCAAAGCCTTACACTACTTCCTTCTGATTGCTTCCTGTCTAACCGACCTCACTAAGCTCGTACTGGTGGACACGGAAGAGGACTTCCGCATCTAAAATGCAGACCGGAAGGGAGAGATAAACATCAGATAACGAAAGCATTTAATGGTAAGCAAACAAGCCGGCGTAATGTAGAAACCTTGTCTCGCTAACAACGCGCAGAAAGGATCTAGAAGAGCGCTTTTATTCCGTGCCTGTTGATTTCGCCGCGCAGCGATATAGAGAACAAGCATCGGCTCTGAATGGTGGAACCGTTCTGCACGTTAGATGTGTGCTTAAAAAAAAACGAAAACAAAACAGGTTTCCTGCACTTGGGCCTAGCTTTTCCGAGAGAGGAGGAAAAAAACAGCGTCCTGTTTCGACTGCGCCTATTTACTGGAGATCATCGTGCTGCTTCGATAACTGTAGACGACCGTAATATTTCTTGAAGAGCTAGATCAGGAACCTGCTTCGTGTTTGCTGTGCTAAGTGCCACGTGTCGTCTTTCCGTTGCTCGCCACGTGGCGTGGAGAGCATCCGCGTTTTGTAAGCACGCCCTGTTCTTAGAGTCATGTTCATGTTTTTTTTCTTGTGAACGTTTGTTATGTATTATGTACGAGGCGTATATCGCACATAACAAGCGTTCAACATGCATAAGCACACTCTCACGGATGTTAACGAAAAAGACATCGACTCTCTCGATAAGTAATGACGACAGAAAAGGAAAAAAAAATGGCGATATCCATGGTTTGCTTTTTTGCTTCCGGCATTTATTGCGAGCAAAGCAATACATTCCTGAACTGTTAATCAGCGTTGAGTCACTGTCTTCTTATCTGTGTCTAGTTACCCTACGCGCTGTGTTGCCGAGAATCATACACCGACTATCCCAGCTACTTTCCGTAAGTACCTTTGTTAGTGGGCGTGCTTGCGTTCTGCTTTTCGTTGTCCACTAAAAAGGGAGCCTGCGAGATTCAGATCACTGCCTTTCAATACCGCCACGGTCGTTTGGCGCTCTCCGGGAGAAAGGGAGAAACACGCAGCACTTGCTGCTCAAATACATGGTGGGCCGAACATAGTAGCCGTGTATCCAAACTCGGTATCTTCTGGCGACTAATTTACCCGGTTTTTTCTTTCACTCCTCCTTTAAAGTCAGGGATGACACCTTGCAAAGAGACGATTCCTAGTCAGCTACCAGCGCCGTCTCTCGGCCGCCACTAGCGGACACCGCATAAGAGAATGGGGATATTTTGAACGCGATTTTTTAGAAAACTATAAATTATCGAGAGATTCTGCGCGAACATGGAGATTACCATAGGCGACTCTATCTTTCCACTGGAAAATGTGACCTATAATATACTTCCTGCGATCACGACAACCGCTTTCGACGGCCAAGAAAAACAATAGGGTGTACCGAACATTTTAAACTCCCGCGCAGATTTTGAGCGTTTAGCGGCACACGGCGACGGTGCGAGCCGTACAAACCAAAAACACTTGCGCAGATTTCCTGGAATTGTGTAAAGAAAGTGTGATCTGAGGTAAAAAGTCAATAAATTATTATTACAGTTGGTAGTCGTTAAAATATATGGCACTAAACTATAACTTTTGATGAAGATTAACGAGACACCATTCGAAGTGTGATAGCGTGTTGTGAAAAAATTTTTCTTTTTCTGTGAGGACGTATGAGTGAGGTGTTAGGATCCGCCTGGTATTTAGAAGAGACAGAGGTTATTAGCGCGCGATGTGAATGATTTCCTGGAGATAAGTGCGCGTGCAATTTTGCAACTTACTGGGCTATCGCTTCCACTGTGTGTCAGGGAAAGGTAGAAGTGCTAGGGTTTGTGCTGGATGGAAGTTCATTTTTTAAGAGAGGTGTGCTGCTTCGATTGACTCGGACAATATTAGTGGAGACAGACAAGGACCGTTGAGCACTTAATCGTTCTTGTTTCTCTTGGCTAACTGCGTCCGAGTCAATCAATGAAGGGAAGCTCTCGGAAAGAACGGAATAAGTGGTTCAACGAGAAATGACATGTCGCTGGAGGCAAAGAACACGACGAGCATGAAGTTTCAGTCAACGAGAGAAAAAAGTAGATTGACGAAAAGCGTATGGTCTGGTGATAACCTGTGCTGCTTCAATAACCTTCAAGAAGCGGGCGGAGTGGGTGTGAGAACAAACGCGGTTAATGACATCCTAGTCAAAATCAAGAGGAAGAAATGGGGCTTGGGCAGGGCATGTAATGCGAACGCAAGATAACCGCTGGTCCTTAAGGGTAACGAGTGGATACCAAGAGAAGGCAAGCGTAGCAGAAAGTTAGGTGGGCGGATGAGATTAAGAAATTTGCGGGAATACGGTAGCCGCAACTGGCGAAGGACAGGGTTATTTGGAGAGACATGGGAGAGGCCTTCGCACTGCAGTCGGCGTAGTCAGGCAGATGATGATGATGACGATGCTTCAAGAACCTTGTGGTTTACAGCTACGCCCTTCTCAATGGACATGCTTCTGTACACTGAAGAAGGGTTCATGACTTAGTTAACTATGCTTTTAAGAAAGGGTAAATGGCATCTGCGTCAACCAACAAGTTCGCCTCTTTCCTAACATGAACTGCACAGAACTTTCCTGCTCAGTGAGCTTCCAGGAAAGAAGCTGGGTGTTCTGTGGTGAGCTGCGCTTTCCTTTTGTTCTGATTGTTTATTGAGAGCGCCCTATTTATGCGTTCCAGTTGAAGGCACGCAGGATGGAAACAATGAATCTCCCCTGTGATGTGAAAAAGAGAAATGCAAAATATGTGAAATGCAATGACGTTACTACGTACAGAAGAATGCGCAAGGTATGAATAGCTGTTTTTTTTTTCGTGGTCTCCAAATGTTTCCTATGCTTTCAAATAAAGGATTGGGGTTTAGAGCTGGAGCGGCTGGGTAAGTTTAACAACATTTGTTTTTACGATATTCACGAACTGTGAAGAGGATATGAAGTTTCAGCGATAAAGGGGGAAGTTCTATTGTGAAGGGGGAAACTTATGTTGCTTCAACCTCGTCTCTGCAGCAGAAATAACATTTGAAGATAACGAAGGAGCGTGTGCGTTATTTCTAACAGCACCATCATCAGCAACAATGCCAGATACAACTGAAACGCCAAGTACAACGTGGTAAGGATACCATGTCAGAAGAAAACGTCATCACGCTGACTTCAGACACGCCATTAGGTGAGATTAGCGCGAACTCTGCTGAAGATGCATAGGTGGAAGTGTTCGAAAAGAATGTTTGGAGAAAAGTACTCTGTTCGCGATTTTCAAGCTGATATATTAATTCACAGCTCATTCTTTGCCATCGCTAGCTCTCTGTGCACTACCACACCCTGTTCGGCGCTTGTCTTGATAAAGTATTATGCTGAGAGTTTCGTTTTAATCCCGTTATTACCAGATAGACCGACTAATAATAACGTCTTTTAGCTAGACTTCAAGCAGCGGCCTCTTGTAAAAGGTCGCCATATTTGCTGTAGTCATCTACTCCGCATAAAGTTTTGCAATTATGGTCTGAACAGAGTTGGGGAACGGTGGCACAAACTAGAAAGTTTCGGATGGACCGATCGTTAACTAGCCTCATTACTGCATCATTAAAACTTCTTCTCCGGCTCCTCTTTTTCTTTATTACCCTTACTTAAGAGGCTGTTTTGTGCTGTTGCCAAACTGATTGATGATGCGCGAGAAAAATTTCTCAGCAATGCACAGACTGACCAATTGGTGGAGAGTGACAGGATACGTCAATATACAGTCTCCGAGGGCTTCCCTCTGCGTCATACTGGAGAAATTAATTAGGTTTATAAGTGGACTGGCAGCACACCGTAACCTCGAAGCCTGGAGGGGCTGTCTCTCTAGTCTAAGCCTAGATCTCAGCAAACCCTTTTTGAGTGCTCGGTGACTCGAGATGGCCTTGAGTTAGCCGCCGAAGCTTGTACTTTTTATCTTATAAGTAGGCAGCACTTCCTTTTCAAGGGCAGGTCTGACGCAAAAGCATTATAACAGCACTGTGCGAAAGCTACTAACGCCCCCGCACAATCGGCGGGTGCTGTCGCGAAGCCTTGTGACAAGCCTCCTGTGTGCTGTAAAGCTTTTCAGGGTCAGGAAGACAGTTTTGTGTAGAAAAGAGCCAAAATAACCAATCCGTCTCTCTATCAGTAGGCGTGGGCAACGTCAAATTCTTATCAGAAGAAAGGCAGACGTCCGTATGAGAGGGAGGCCCTACTGAACAGATACCAACCTAAGCATGCGTGTGTGTGGTTGTAAAGAGAAGGAAAATGCCCTGGTCACATCGCAACTGCTTTTGAAAAGAGAATGACTCTTGACCTTTTAGATAGCATGACAGCAAGAGAAGAAAATGTGCGCTACGTATGAAGCGATCCATCCTGATCGGATGTGGCAATCCAATTTCCGCTTGGAAAGTCAGCCCGGCAAGTGCTGTCTAAGCGATGCCAAAAAAGCTGTGCCCATTTTTTTTCAACATGTAGGTGAGTGTAAAGAACAGGACGATGGGCTCTATCTTGTACTAACAAGTGAAACACCTGCGCCAGGCTTAAGACGCCTCTAGGTTGGCTAATAACAAGAAAATTCACGCAGGTTCTATGCCAACCAATGAAGATTCTTAGTAGGTACTAAAGAGATGCTGTCTAGTGTTTAAGAAGAGTTTTTTAGTGTATCAGTGTCATAAAAACGTAATAGTTAAAGTAAATTGCAGTAGAGCTGGAATGTATTGAGTACGAAGGGCATGGTGAACTAGTTCGACACATCTATAATTCGATATCGAAATAACTGAAACAGATAATATAATCGTAACATAGCAGCAGAAATGCATTATACTAATGTTTGTGAACTGTTCCTTGCAGCAACATGTCGCCTGCAAGCTTCCTGGTAAAACTCCGCTCGATAGGCGGTGCTAATCCAAACTTCCTGCGCATCGAAGGCGCACAGTGCGGTGAACTAGTTCGACACTTCGATAATTGGATATCGAAATAATTGAAACAGATAATCTAATCCGTAACATAGCAGCAGAAATGCATTATACTAATGCTAGTGAACTGTTCCTTGCAGAAACATGTCGCCATCAAGCTTCCTGGTAAAACTCCGCTCGATAGGCGGTGCTAATCCAAACTTCCTGCGCATCGAAGGCGCACAGTGCGGTGAACTAGTTCGACACATCGATAATTGGATATCGAAATAATTGAAACAGATAATCTAATCCGTAACATAGCAGCAGAAATGCATTATACTAATGCTAGTGAACTGTTCCTTGCAGCAACATGTCGCCTGCAAGCTTCCTGGTAAAATTCCGCTCGATAGGCGGTGCTAATCCAAACTTCCTGCAACTAGGCACTGCTTGCAATAAGACGCCTAATCCCGTTACCACTACTCTGTGAATAGAATACGGCTTTAGCAACGTATTCGGCAGCGAAGCTGTTGAAGTAAGCCCATAGAGAGCCTCCGTTAGTTCTTAGGGTGGCTTCACCGGGTGAGAGAGATGTCGCGCTGAAAATGAGTTAGAGACTAAAATCCACCATCACACACACCTCGTGCTCCCCTAATTACGCGGTTCCACAGAACCAGTGCTGCCAAAAGTGCCCAATGCGGCATAGGTGACCTGTCCCCGAGAGCGAAAGGAGATTGTAGAGTGCCGTTAAGAAAAGCTTAACTTGCAGGTGCACGGCATGCCGTTCGATATATCGAATGCACGGGGAAATAAGATTTCGTTATGCTGCGCGACTTCCCTTGCTGATAACTAGTTTTTTCAAGGCAATAATCAGTCCATTCGATGCAGCTAATAATTCCAAATTGCAGAAGTTGATATATTTGCTCTAGGTTTATAGCTTATGGGGGTTTAACATCCCAAAGCGACTCAGGTTACGAGGGACGCCGCAGTGAAGGGCGCCAGAAACTACGTCCACCTGGGGTTCTTTAACGTACGCTGACATAGGACAGTACATGGGCTCCTAGAATTTTGAGTCTTGAGTATCTTTTTTTCGCTGTTCAAAGTTAATTAATTCGTTAAGTTTAATTAGCTAACCTTTTAATTATTAACTTTGGGAAGAAAGTGTCAAAGCAAAAGTTTTATATCACCTCAAAAAACCGCTAGTAGTGCTGTTTCCGTAAAGTTACGATTTACGTAGCTTCATTTAGTGGCCTTAAATGAAAGTTGTCACATGACCAGCTGCTTACTCACTTCTCTGCCCCAATGTGCACCCAAAGTCTCATCGAGGAGAGGACTTCAGAAAAAATGGATTTTATTCTTTAAGGTGCGTCTTGGGACGTTGAAGTGGCACAGTTGTCATGTGGAAGCTTGTTCTTATTGTGCGGGTTATGGTTAAAGGCCGGTAAAAAAACTTCTTTATGTAAATATTACTTTGCTGCAAATGTCTCAGTAAGCTGTTACAACTTTTCTATTGACACTTTGTTCCTCAAGTCAATAATTAAAAAGTTAGTTAATTAAGCTTAACTAATTGGTCAACCTTGAAGAACGAAAAAATACTGCGGACTAGGTCACGCGACTCTAAACAACCCTCATTAGGTTTCAGATGGCTAGGACACCCCGTGTTTTTTAAAAGCTTGATTACATTTAGCTGGGACACCTGGTATATAAACCATATCCGGTTCTGGCAGGCGTCAAAGTGGGCCGACATAGTGCCGACATTCGTGTGAAATTTGTGTGGCAACCGTTTGCTGCTGGATGTTCTGGATGGTGGCATACGATTGACCGTTTGCTCAACATAAACTTACGAGTTAGGTTAGAGTCTAGCTCGTGGTAGGGAATAGAACCGGCGACCTAAGTTAGGTGTGTTAACTCTCGATATTCTATCGCTGACTGAGCGTCGGCTGACTTCTTATACGCTGGGCCAGGAAGGTGATAATCTGCATCGGAGAGATGATGCCGGTCCACGCAACGATTATCACCTGACTAGTTGTGTGCGAGGACAGCAGAGAGTCGACCACCAAGCCCTCTTGCTCGCAATAGGAACAAGCAGCACGCGACAGGTGGCAGCCGAGAGACGCCTGTTTGTGGACGTGGCAGTGAACGCTCTCTAGCCAGCGCTTTGTTTCGGTTTTCATATTGATAGCACCAGAATTGTAAGCGCTGAAGCATCGGGGATAATAAAGCTTTCGGAAGAAAAAAAATTCTTTGTTTAATAACGGCGAGATGCATGCCCTGAATACTGGCATATCTATTTAACTCTAAAAGTTAAAAATTAAACTTTCATACTTTAGTCGACCTGCGCGTATGTTACCGCATGTGACTTGCTTTCTGTCATTCCGGACTGCTCACATGAGCAAAAAATCCACGCTTTCACTCAGGAAAGTACATTTTTAAACACGTTCCTGAAAGTCTTCATCCTCGTATGGGCGCATGCGTGCCGGCACACATACGTACACACACAATACGAACATGGCAGACATATCTTGCTAATTCCCTTATTAGTCAGAACTTCTTTCTAGTTATGTGAAGTTTCCGTCGTTGCACGTATTAGCATACATACGTACGTACGCTGTTCATGGGACAAAAGCGTTAGTCCAAATAAAGCAGAAGTTCCAGTTGAACTAGACCGGAATATTGAGACTCTACTGTAACATGAACCTCGAAACGGCTTATTGAAAGGCGAACAAAGTTTTTTTTTTTTTTCCTGGAGATGACTACTGCGTCGGCAGGCGGAAAATAGCCCTTAACGTTACTGCCAGCTTGACCCTATTTCCTGATTCCGTTCATATCACGGCAAACATCAAATTAAACGTCACTGCCGTTATTTTCGTTTTTCGAGGTCTTTTGCTGGCAGAATACTCCAAATAAAACCTGCCTGAAGCCGGTGGCCGGCAATCAAATCCAACCCAGAGAATCTCAGAATGCTTCCTTAAGGCGACGCACTCCCAGGGAAAATAAATATTTATTTCTTCTGCTTTCATTAACAAAAAAGAAAACAAAAGAATAGGTTTGGTTTGGTTTATGGGGTTTAACGTCCCAAAGCGACTAAGGCTATGAGAGACGCCGTAGTGGAGGGCTCCAGAAATTTCGACCACCTGGGGTGCTTTAACGTGCACTGACATCGCACACTACACGGGCCTCTAGAATTTCTCCTCCAAAGAAATTCAACCGCCGCGGCCGGGATCGAACCCGCGTCTTTTGGGTCAGCAGGCCATACACACACATTAGGAACATGACAGAAAAATCTCGCTAATTCCTCCGCAAGAGGGAGAGGGGGGGGGGGGAGGGGAGGGGCTGTTCACGTCATGTGATTACAGCGGGCCAAAAAAACACTGCCGGACTTCTGTTTGTTGGGTGATTCTGTCGACTGCCGCCAACATAGCCACTTCAACAGCGCATAGTTCACACACTGTTTTCGCCAAGGACGTAGCGGCTTTTGCTATGTGCTCAGATTGGTGCCGCCATTGTTTTCTGGCTGATTGAGATCTCACTTGAGACGCCTATCGGTGAAGAGGCGGTGGCGGATCTGGGCCCCAGGGAGAGCAGAGAGACCGCCGCAGCCAAGAAGAGGAGCCCGCTCAGGAGCCGGGTAGGGCGGCCTCGGGACATAGGCTCGCTACCATGACTCGCCGAGGCCCGCGCATGGCGGCCGGGACCTGCTCCTTGTTCGCAGGCGCCGGCTCCGCTGTGTGATTCAGGGACTCCGGCGGGAGCACCACCACCACAACTCTGCGTCGTCCTCCTCGTTCTTCACGGATTGCAGCTTGTTGTTTGTGTTGTTGTTTTTGTTGCTGGCGCCAAACAGAAAAGGGCGCATGCCAGCTAGGTGGAACTACTTAGGTCTCCGGTGGGGACATGCTGATGCTGAAAAAAGGTGTAGTAAATATGAATTGTAAAACATATATAGCGAATAGGTTTTTATGAGGTATATGTTACTTCACTAGGAATAAAATGGGGTGTAAGTATAGTCGCGAGCAAAAAATATTAGCCCAGATGACTGGCGATCAGAATTGCGATATCTCATCACGCGGCGCTGCGGTTCGCAGACCTGCCTTACGGGCCGTCTCCATGTTTGCCGCCTAGGGGGGGACGGCAGGAAGTAAACTTTATCAAGCGTGCGCCGCCCGAGCGTTGAAGTGCCGACTCTACGTGACTGTGCATGCGGTATTTATTTTGTCTCGGTTATCATGAGCAAAGATGGCTTCTTTTTATTGCTGTGTTTTTATGTCCGCGATGGTATGTGAAAAAGAACTCGCGGGAACAATACATGATATCGCTACAGCCAGTAATACAGCCAGTAATACAGCTAGTAATTTTGCTGGTCCGTGGCAGTCCGCTGAACCCTAATACTGTAGAATGGGAACGGCCCGGCACTCTCGTTATCAGCCTCTTTGCCACCCGCAGCGCCACGCGTTGACATTCCGGCGCTCTGGTGTTCCGTCATGTGTGCTAATCTTTTTTACCCGCGACTGTACATCCAGTGATTGGAAAGGTTTGAATCGCATGAGTCGAAATGTTTAGGCATGAGGTGTAAAGAAAATATTGATGCAGGGATACATGCCGCTTCACTGAGTACAGGCCTGGTCGGCACCATAAGTCCGAGGGGGCATTCGGTGACATTCTGCAGTTGGCTACTATGATGATGATGACTGCTAGACGAGACAATGAGAATTTCGTTGACTGGATTTTCTCCAACATTTGAGATTAAGGAGTAAAGTATACGCCCAACTGCACAAAATGTAAGCAGGAAGCAAGGGGTCATCCCAAGGAAATCGCCATCGAATACGTATAAAAATCCCTTTATATCCCGTCAAATTTAGCTAGGTGTTTCCAAATTCATACGACCCGCATTGCGCCTACTGCGGTTTAAAAAATTCAGCTATACCAAGAATCAATGACCCAACAACTGAGGGCTGGTAGGCGGCACTGTCCCGCTCAAATTCGCAAGACCAACTTTGGCTGGTGAACCGGACAAGAAAGAGAGAGAGAGAGGGAAAGGCAGGGATGAACCGGACAAGAGCGGCGGCAAAAAGCCAACGGGCTCCTAGAATAAGGGCCTACTCAAACATTTTATGCACTAAACATTTCTCTGTCTCTCTGGACATCCGTGCCTTTTTGCAGAGATAAGGAACAGCGTTCTGCTTGGTCCTTGCAGTGAAATACTAGCACGTACTGAATCTAGAAGAACGGGAGGCGCATTAGGCCCGCAGGTATATCTAGACTAAGGCATTATTTATTTGTATATCACCAGCTTAATTTTATTTTATTGTAGTTGTGGTTTCTCCTCAACTTGTGGACATCGCAAAAAGTGGGTAAAAGCCATGTTGCATATAAAAATAACCTGTGTGAGCGAGAAGTTATGAGAAGCAAAAGCAAACACGGCGCAAAAATGGGGCAAGTAGAGCTCTCGCATGTGTTTCACTGTTAGTGCAACATTGTGCAACATGTTAGTGCGGCCGCTAAAAAGCGGTCTATATTGGACCTATTTTTGTATAGCACTTGTTTACGGTAGTAATGTCTACTTAGGGCAGGTAGTGACCGCTGATCTGGATCACGAGAGGGAAACAAGAATGGGTTGGAGCACATATGGCAGGTTCTCTCAGATCATGAATGACACGGTACTAGTATCCCTCAAGAGAAAAGTATGCAACAGCTGTGTCTTACCGGAACGCATTTAAGGGGCAGGAACGTGGAGGCTTATGAAAAGGGTTCAGCTTAAGTTAAAGACAACGCAGTGAGCTATGGAAGAAAAACTGTGGGTGTAACGTTAGGAGACAGGAAGCGGGCGGAGCGGAATGGGTGAGGGAACAACCGCGGGTTAATGGCAGCCTATTCGAAATCAAGAGGAAGAAGTGGACATGGGCAGGGCATGTAATGCGAAGGCAAGAAAACCGCTGGTCCATAAGGGTAACGGAGTGGATTCCAAGAGAAGGCAAGCGCAGCAGGGGTCAACAGAAAGTTAGGTGGGTGGATGATATGATGAAGTTTGCGGGCGTAGGGGGGCTGCGGCTGGCAAAACAGAGGGTCAGTTTGAGAGACATGAGATTGATGATGATGGTGGCGGTATCATCATGAAGACCTAGGAATAAAATTCTCCTGCCGATCTTTGCTTTCAGTAGTAGGAGTGGGATGGTTGCATGGGTATAAATTACTAAGCAATCTGCTCATTGTGAGGAGGATAAATTAGTTGTATCTATCGTTCAAGCAGAGCGACACAGAACAGAAGTCATTGTTCCCGAATAAAGCAGTGCATCATTTTCCTATACTAGAAGCCATAGCGAGCAGTAACTAAAGTTAAAGAAAGGTAACAAATGAAGCTGCCTCAAGCCAGTGGTGTAAAAGGTGCTGCGCGTGCGTTATTTTTTGTGGAAAGAGTTCTTACTTAACGGCGCCTTTGCATCGTCAGATTTACAGCTTAACAACTGCGGATTAAGATATTCCAACATTTAGTCTGAGAAATTCGCAGCGTTATTAGAGTTTTCTTCTTTGGGCTCAACGAACTATCTCAATGTCTCAAGCAGAACTGCGATTCTTTGATCCTCGTTTATTAATTAAAGTGCTTCTCTCCCTCTCTCTCTCTCTGTTCTTTGAAACCACTAATTTATATTACATGAGCTGAACCTTACATGCGATATATTTAACCTGATGGGCAACAAAACTAGTTAGGCAATTTGAGACCACCAGTTTTTAATAGTATACTTCAGAAATAGAAACTGCATTTTAGAACGTGCGTTTGATTGCTTTTGTTTTACTTTTTATATCTTCCAAACCTCTTTTAAAGGCTGCTTTTCTGCGGACGGAGCGTCCGTGTGGCTTCATTTCTGCCTCACAGAGGACGGGCCGGAATTGCAGATGACATTTGTTGTTGTTGTTGTTGTTGTTGCCTTGGTGGCATGGCACATACCCACGAAGGGGGATTGGCCAGGGTTCAGTGAGGAGAGCCCAAAGAAGGCAAGACATTTGTCCATTAGAGCGTCACATTACTTTGTCTTCTTCTTACGGCAAGCAATGGCGCCTGCCGATCTTTGCATTCAGTAGTAGTAGTAGACCGTCTGTGTCTTGGCCGTTCCCCCCTAGTGAGTATGTGCCATTTTGTTTGAGGCCAACCAACCAAACAATGTCTTTGCGGGTCACAGTCTCCGAGCGCAAACGATGAACTGGCGCCCACAGCCCTTGAACTAATCACGGACCCCGGAGCATTTATGTTCCAGCTTCTCACCGAACAGTTTCTTTTCCTTTCGAAACCGCATTTCTTTTAAAACACGTGTTATTGCGGTCCCTCGCATTGCTCTAAGATATAAATTCTTACTAAAATGCTCACTTCTTTCTCTGCTGTGTGCTTTTCGTTCATTCATCGGTCGCAAGTAGGGGGCCGCGGGGAATAGAAGACGAGAACGAAGACCACAAGCGAGCGGTGCTTGTCCGTCGGCGTCGCAGGGCCTTCGGGGGCGGGGCCAATGCGAAGGTCGTCGAGGCCGTGCTCAGCTGAATGCTAGGTACGTCTCATGTAGCCTATAAATGGAGATTGCGTGCGCTTTGCTGGGATAGCACATCGTTCATTGCGAAGCTAACCGACCCCTTTGTCAACCGGCTAACACTTGTCGTGAATGCAATCCTTGTTTCTTACTACACTTAAGACTCTGTAAGGAAGAAGGCTGCCGTGAATGTTCACCCTCAGACCTTTTGTTGGCGCTTGGGGGAAGTGCTGTGACTAGGGATTTACACAGGAGTCACTAATTTTATGGGAACGGGTCTAAGATTGACACGGTGCTCTTGAAGCTAGTTTTTGCCACCGTGAAGTGTTTAGTCACAGAAGCATGAAGTAGCTTGCGCAGCCATTTTGAGCGTTGGAGTTGTTCTTGCACAGCGTTGTCCGAGCTGCTTTTCCGGAGCGATCAGTGTGGTAGCTCAGCATGTAGAGGACAATGACCTTCCGGGATAGCAATGGTATGATCTCTTTTGTTAACATGGAGGCAGAAGAGCACCGATTTTTTCTAATTACTATGAGTCTATTCCGGCATCATCCTACAACGCCATCACCATCGCTCGCTGATGAATTAACCTGGATCAGCTGTGCCCTGATAAGTTACATTTCATCAGTCAGCATTAGTCAGAGCGCACGCTGGCAGTTATCCGGCAAGGCGAGTGGGTAACAGCCCTGTTCCACTTCCAGGACCGATGCAACACCCATGGCACTGGGCTTTCTGCTGGTGGCAGCCCTGGTCACCGGGTGTCTACCCCGGGCGTCATCGGTGATATATGTGCCGTGTAAGTTGGCGCCGTTTGTGTTCGCCGCTGTTTTCTGCACCCCGAATCAATCCGCGAGGCTGATAGAGGATACATGTTCTTTCGGAACGCCGAATGCCAGCTGTGGTCGAAAAATCGGTCTGGAAGGCGTACTTGGTTGAACAATGAACGGGGGAATATTTGTGCATATGAAGACATTCTCCTGCTCGATTTCGTATCTCAGCTGATTGAACTCTGTGTGGGGATTTGTTCTGAGTCACTGCACATGAGTCACTGCGGGAGCACAAGGCATTAGATATTTATTGCCGTCATTTCTGAAAGAACAATGCTGCGGTGCATGCGAAAAAAAAAATGCGGTGGAAAAAGCGCCGACCGTCAATTTCTTCGTGTTACAATGTGCACTGAGCCTAGACTGGTACTTGTTTCTGCGTGGACAGACGCCAATGCATAGCGGTTCACAGTAGAAGAACACCCGTACGGTGACCGCTGCTAAATTAGTGCGGAAGCGGAAAACGGTCAAATATTAATAAAGATGGAAATAATTGGAGTTCTTTTCTGTGTTTCTTGCGTACTCGGCGATTTTGGCATAAATTTTTAGCCAGCTTGTATTGTTTCCTGTAGGTTCTCGTGTATTTTTAAATATTTTTTAATAGATTCGTTTTTGCCTGAATGGCATGTCCCACCTCTGCGAAAAGTAACCGAGCAGCAGGTTTTTGCTTATCAACCCTATAACGGAGCCGTTACGGCACCCCTCAAGATCGAAAGGTGTCAAAACTTGAGGACAACGCCTTACCTTTTTTTACACAGAATGATAGCTTATCAGCTGCCATAAGTGCTTCATTACGCGGCTGAGAAACAGACCACCTGCACCCAGTTAACTTTTGCAAAAGACTGTACAGTCCTTTGCAAAAGTAACCAGGGTGCACGTTTTTCTTCTCAGTCGTATCTTAAAGATATTATTCCAGCTCTCAAGCTCTAAATCTCTGTATGGTAAGGAGAACCCCTGTCCTCACCTTTAAAGAACATTTTGATCTTTAAGGAAGTCGGGAGGGCTCTACTATACGAATGAGAAGTGAACGATGCAGGCTGGTTACTTTTGGCAAAGACTGTACATACTTGTATCCACACGCCTCCAATAAAAGACAGCTTTATCATAGCGCAGTCTGCACGGCGGCACTACTGAGGGCTAACCGTACAGAGGGATAACCGTACGTGGGAGATAAGAAGTGAACACTGAAGAAGATCACTAATCGCACTGCGCTTTCCTTGTGTATCTTTTCTTCGTCCACGTGTTACCTTCGCGCTTTTTTTAAAAAAAAAACTTTTAATGCTCTATTGGCGCTGCGAGCAAATATCTCTGCAACTAGAAGTGAATTTTAACCACTGTAAACGTGCTTCCGGTTTTTCATCTTCTGTAGATGTTATGGAAGATACCTGCGATGGACTTCCACGCACGGTCCAGCTTCCGGCCACGGGCCCTGGCTCCGCCATCATCGTGCGCTCCCACCAGGGGGCTCACTATAAGTCGGGACTCACGTGCCACTTCCGGGTCAAGACGGCGAGTGCGTACCGCATCGTGGTCGTCTTCGAGACGCTGCAGTTTCCCGGGAACAGCGGAAACTGTTCGGACTCGCTTCTGGTAACTTGCAATTTGTTTTTTGTTAACCAGGTCTTAGCTACAAAAGGACAAAGATGTCAGAAATGTAAGGAAAAAAAACAGGGCGTGAAGATAGGGCGCGATTTAAAAAACTTCTGATGAGGCAATGAATATTACTGCAATCCAGATAAATGGCACTGACCAATTAGAACTGACACCACTTCCCGACCGACGGACAACTGATTGGTTCTTGATCGATTAACTTTTTTTGCATCATAATGTGCTAGCATGAATTGTTTTTTTTAAGTATTGAAATCAAATGTGTTGCATCGAAATATTATTGTATACCTCTTCAGCAAGTGTAAACACTGCATTTGCTGTTTGTATAAGCTTCATGTTCATATTCATTTTAATATCTGTTGTGTGTGTAATCCTTTATTAAATGTAAGCACTGAATTTGCTCTTCTGAGGTGTTCATAATTGCCGTGTAAAATTCCCGAGTAAATTTTGAAGCGAATTTCAATAGGAATTATTCATATTGCTTTCTGGCGGGGTCAGGACCACTTATTTTTCAATATTCTCTGTTTTTCTAACGTAGCTTTTATCCCTCTTGGTGGGTTTCCTTTACAGAGACTGCGAAGGAGAGTAATGGAACGCTAATTATTAGAGCGCGGGTGAACACATTAAAATAACATTATAGGTATGCGAAAACTAACCCGGAATGTCTGAAAACCGCTTAGAAAAATAAATACAAAACACGTAATCTTGGCTTCCATATTGCAGCAACAAAGGGCAGCTGTTGTTTCTATTGTTAGCCCATTTGTTTTGTCAGAGAAAATGCCGTAAATTTTGGTGTACATTCCTAGGCCGATATTTGTTTCCAAGTTAAAATTTTCAGGTTTGAGGATCTGTAATGCGTACTATACAGCGCTTTCTTTTGGAATGTCGCCAGTGCTGCACAAAGTTTAACGCGGTTCTGCCTACAGGGTGCGGATTGTGTAGTGGAAATTGCCATACGTGCTGGAAAAGAAAATGCATGGTCTGGGTGGCGCGTACCCAGTAGCACATCTGAGCCGCCACGGTGGCTGAGTGGTTATGGTGCACGGCAGCTTACCCGAAATGCGCTGGTGTGGTCCCGGTCGCAGCGGTAGCATTTCGATGGAGTCGAAATTCTAGAGGCCCGTCTGCTGCGCGACCTTAGTGCACGTTCAAGAACCCAAAGGTGGTCGAAATTATCCGGAGCCCTAGACTATGGCTTCCCTCATAACCTGATTTGTTTTGGGACGTTAAACACGATAAAGCAAACCAGACCGATAGGACGTCTTAGATGTCGAGGCAATTAGTATCGCCAGAGGCGGCCGAGTTAGAGGGCGCGCGAGTTCTTAACATCACACCTGACGTCGCGGTTTGAATCGCTGTGTTTGCGAAATGCAAGTAAGTTCAGCCTTCGCAAACGAGTTCTTCGGCTAGTAAGACGAGATAATGCGCCTAACAAATGCAAAGCTAACGCCTACCGCTACCGCTTATGGCGTACTGCGTGTTGTCAGTGCGCATGCGTAAAGCGCCTTGAGGGCGCTAGATGGCGCCACGTACCTGCCAGACGCGAGCATGTCTGCCGCGTCGGGACCACTCAGCTCGTGCGCACTGGCGGCGCGCGCTAATCAATCTATGTTAAAAGTCGCTATTGATGAGGGTTCAAAGCATTATGCGGCACAAATGATGTTACATACTTGAAATGGGGGTTTGTCGTTTCTTTTATGTAGCTTCAACTATAGAGAGCATCCTCTATTTCTATAAGCCTCAGACCTCAAACTCAAGCACTCATAAAAGACGAACCACAACAGATACGAGGGTAATCCCAAAAGTAAGGTCTCCAAAGGGCTGCGGCCGCAGGGAAACTATTTGCGTGGCTGCTCGCCATAAGTCTGTTCATTGTTCCCCGTCTTCGAAACCAGCCATGACTCAGTGTGAAAGGGTCTGTCACTCTTGGCATGGCGGCCATTTGACATGGAGCTCCCGTTTGTCGCTACCGCCAGGTGCTAAGTTCGCGCAGTTATTCGTTTTTTGAACGCAAAAGGCGTTCAATCAATCGAAATTCATCGCCAGTTGACAGAAGTGCACTGAGAGTCGTTCATTAATGTCAAAAACGTCCGCAAGTGGTGTAGAGAGTTCACAGCGGGAAGCACTGAAATTCACGACGAAGAAAGGAGCGGGAGGCCGTCAATTTCTGATGATGCAGCCGCGAAGGTCGAAGAAATGATGCGGCAAGATGCGGCAACGCGAATTCTGCGTTTTGGTTCCTGGCGTTTCTAGAAGCACTGTTCATAGGATTTTGACACCAAAGTTGAAATATCGGAAGGTGTGCGGAAGATAGGTTGCGCGAATGCTCACAGACGACCATCAATGGCAACGCGTTGACTCCTCCCGCGAATTTCTTCGGCGTTATGGAGATGAAAAGGGGGCCTTTTTGGATTCCATTGTTACGGACGACGAAACCTGGTCATTCCACTTCATACCTGATACAAAACAAGAATCACGTGGGTGGCTGCACTCCCTTCGCCCAAGCCGCAAAAATTCCAGCGAACACAGTCTGCCGGCAAAGTCATGGACACTGTGTTTTGGGATCGAAAAGGGGTATTGTTGGTAGACCTCATGGCGCCCGGCACCAGAGCGAACGCGGGCAGGTATCGTGAGACCCTTAAGAAACTCGGACGGGCGATTCAAAATCGCAGAAGGGGAATGCTGAGCAAGGGCGGGAGTCTTCCGCTCGCCCCCACGTTGCCTGCCAAACCGTCGCTCTCCTGCAACAGTTTGGATGGGATGTCATCAGCCACCTACTCTACAATCCGCACTTGGCACCAAGTGACTACCACTTGTTTCCAAAGCTAAAGGAACATCTCGATGGAAGGCGCTTCAGCGATGATGACGAAGTGAAAGATGCGGTCGAACGCTTCCTCAACATCATGGCGGCGAGCTGGTATGGCATGGGCATACAAAAACTGCCCCAGCGTCTGCAAAAATGCATCGACCGCAACGGCGATTAGTGCAAAAGTAGCATATTGGTCTGCCTTTTAATTGATTTGTAAAATGCTTAGAATAAACATTTCTTTCAATTTATAAAAGAACTGGAGACCTTAATTTTGGGATGACCCTCGTATATCAGAGAAAAGTGATTAAGAATAGATTAATAATCAGTTGTGGCCTACCCATTCTCTTTCTCCGCTTCCCTCCTCATGCTAATTTTTACTTTAGTGAGAGGAGTAAACGCAGACAATTGTAATATAATATCGCCAAAAACCGCGCACACACGTAAGACAAGAGAACGGGAGAGAGCGCCACCCACCACTGATTTATGTTGCAGAACCTACATACATATACACACTCAGCCAGCGCCTGCGCAAGTAACAAACTGACGCATCAGTTTCAAGAAGATAGAGGTCGCTCAAAAAACATTTTTCCGCATGATATGAAGATATAGATGTTTCGCTGACACACAAACCGCCTTTCTTGTTGGTATAGAACGCTGCAATCAGGTCTCTGGCTTTCATATAGCTGCTTCTGGCAAGGATCCTCACGACTGAGAAGAATGACTCACGAGAGCGTAAAGTGTAGGATCGGATATGCTTCGGTAAATCTGGGCCTCTTTATTTTGCGCTATGTTTCGTTCATGTTCTGTGATTCGCTCATTAACACCGCACCCTGTTTGTAAGCAAAGGGGTAGTTTATGAAATACCCCTCTCGTGTTGCCGCTCTTATATAAGGCAAACAGGGAACTGTGTTAATGAGCGAATCAGAGAACGTGAACGAGACATCGAGCAAAATAAAGAGGGCCCAAATTCACGGAAACATATCCGATCCTGCCCTTCACGCTCTTGTGAGTCACGCTTCTCAGCCGTGCGGATCCTTGCCAGAAGCAGCAATATGAAAGCCAGACAACTGATTGAAGCGTTCTATATCAGCAAGAAAGGGAGTTTGTGTGTCAGCGAAACATCTGTATCTTTGTATCGGGCGGAAATAAGTTTTTCGAGCGATCTTTATCATGTAGAAACTGATGCGTAAATTTATCCTAGCGCAGGCGCTGGCTGGGTGTTCAATGTATGTGGGTTCTGCAAAATAAATAAGTTGTGAGTGGCGCTCTGTCACGTTCTCTTGTCTTCTGTGCGTGTGCGTGCGTGCATGTGTGTGTGCGTGTGTGCGTGTGTGCGTGCGTGTGTGCGTGTGTGCGTGTGTGCGTGTGTATGTGCGTGCGTGCGTGTGTGCGTGTGTGTGTGTGCGTGTGTGTGTGCATTTGTGTGTGGTTTTTGGTGCTTTTATATTACAATGAATTACCAACTAGCCAAACAAGAAGTTCTCTTACGTAGACAATTGTTAGGTTCCATGTCCTGTGCAGTGCGATTCCTGAGAGGCACCAAGTCTTCTGAGGCTCTGTAGAAGCAGCACCGAGAGTCCAAAGCTTCTATGGTAAACCCCAAACATCGATTAAATTTGAATTAGGTAGAAATTTCTCATTCGTATCCACGCCAACCGCAGGCAACCGTCTATGACCATAACAGCGCCTCGCCCAGCTTCAAATTTATGAATTCGCCTCCCCCCTTCCTATTTGCTAGCTGTCTTGGTTAACTTCATTTGTACAGCGTCTGCCTTGGGCATGCAGTGGACCAGTGTTCGATCCCCAGACTAAGAACTTCTCTTTAGTGGCGAAAGTTCTGAGAAAGCTGCAATCGTTTTTTTAGCAACCGTATGGCTGCGCTGAGATTGATGCTAAAGACGTAGTTTTTCCCTAATTCAAGCAGCACTGCAACGCTCAAGCAGAGCTGAGTGAATTAGTGGATAGTAAGTATAATCTGATCAACAGTATTCGCGCTAACAAAGCATTCGAGAACGGCTTTCATACAGCAGGACTCTTAAAAAACAAATCAGTGTTTTTACGTGCAAATTATTCGCAAAACATTTTAATAGTTTCGAGGAAAGAAAAATTGTTGTTTTCTTTCTTCAACCTCAGGAGCGCGAGAAATTTTTTTTCGAGACTTCATTTTGAGGTGCCCATTTTGCTCGCTCGGGAAGGAAAAAAAAATAGTTTTGCAGATAGGATCCAATAATTATGAAACCTGCACCTGACTTTTTTTTTTGCTATTCATCAATAATATTTTAGTATGGGTTCCTAGTCATTCATTTCGGTTAGATGCAGGGCATGGCTGACAGATGCCATCAGCAGGCGTAGTCGAGAGAAATGTGAGCTCCGTGATGTGATTGATGCTGTACGACACGATTTTCGTATATAAGAAGAAACTCTCTTGGTATGCTTGTATTTTATTCATAGTAACCTTCACGATGAATGGGTCCTCGCCAAGGCAAGAAAAGAAGCCAGACTAAAAAAAAAACCTTGAACTCTCAAGCTCCAAAATTAATGTTACGCCATCCGCAGCACCTTCAAACTTCGCAACGTATTCTGAAAGTTCCGCCTTACGTAAGCCACAATCTCCCTTATGACGTGATCTCCAACAGTGTCCGGTTCAGTTCTTTTTCAGCTTCAGAGGATAATGCGTTTCTAATTTTAATTCATGGTCACCTCATACTGGCATTAAACGAGCCTCTTAAGACCGGTTTGCAACATAGTAGCTGAAAAAATTGTGATTGAAATATCTGAGACAATTTGTCAACGACATTGTCTTCCGTCTGCTCTTTCTTTACCAGGTCTTAAAGAGAGAGATGAAGCGCGGTGACTTTCGATAAAAATCTCATCCGCTATTACCTAACACCACGTTCTTCCTGTATGAGCTTGCTTTCGCAGAGACTACGCAACTTTGCTTGCTGCAATGCGTCATTTTATTGCTTTTAAATCACACTTACGCCCGTATAAAAAGTGAACTCTCATCCGTTGATGAATATACTGTAACGTGGCGGCCAGCCGAAGAATGGTGCATGGTGAACTATGGATAAGAGATGATTGCTCGCGCTAGGCCGCTGGCCTAGCGCGAGCGCTCCGTCCCTCGCCACTACCAGCGTCGTCTTCTTCGTAACAATATGAGCTTTCCTTGAATTATTTAAACTCCCGAAATTACTTCAGTAATGTGGCGAAGAGATTGCCGCTTGTAACTTGAGACCACGGGAAGGCATTTTCAGTCGAGCCCACTGATAATCAAGCTGAACCGAGCGATGCTTGGCGTTGGCTTACGTGACGTCGCTAGATACAAGTACTAATAGTTATAGCGGTAAACATGTTTGTGGGCGAACAAGAAGATGTTTCTGCTTTTACCTGTGTTAGCGCCTAAAAAATTAGTGTCAGGATGAATAAGACATGCCTTTATGTTCGGGCGAAGGAGGGGGGGGAAGGGCAAATAATTTGAGGGGACGCTTAAGCTCCCCCTTATGAGTGTTACGCAACAACGTTAATGAGGAATTGGTCATTGTCTACATTGCACTCATAATTCGCGGGCAATCCTCACAGCAATACCGCAGCAGTGGTGTAGCGGTTAAGAAATGCGTCACAGCCCCGATCGGTGGCTGCTTTAAGCGCAGCCACCCGTGCGGTTCCTGTTCCCGATCGACCTCTTACGACCAATGGTTAATTTAACTGCCAGCTGCCACCGGAGGCAGTTTGCTCAATATCCAGTGAGCAGGTCCTCAAAGCCGCTCAAGGTCACGTGACCTAAATGGCGGCGTGGCTTAAATTATCGTGTGACCTAACGCTGACGCTGGGTTCCGCTGAACAGGACGATTAACAGTACCACCGTAGAAGTTTGAAATGTTTGGTGCACAATCGCAGATACCGTGCCGCAAGTGGTAGCTGTGCGGAGAATTTTTGTCCGTTTGTTTCTTTTCTTATTTCTTCCTTCCTCTTCTTATATTTTAATAAGAAACCATTATGTGGCTGAGCGGAAAATACCCAAGATGACGTCACTGTGGCATCAAAAAAAAAATTTCTTTTAACGGTGCGGGGAAAATGAGTACAGGCCTCAAAATCGCTTCCCATTTTGGCGAACCGAGGTGAACCTGGTATATGCGTTTTCTTACGACTGTATGTTACCGAGTATATGTGTAATTAGGAACGAAGAGTAAAGTTATGAAATAAACAAACATAACAAAATAAATGAAAATAGAAACAGTGATTTCGCATTGGAAGCACATAAAAAGTCTTAAGTGCCCTCCACAATTTTGCGTAAACCTGAAACGCAGTGGGATATACCTACGTATACAAACCATGCAGACACGAACACCTTGATCATTGCGGGACAGCTGCGTTAAAATCTGACTTCATATGCTTCACAACAATTCTTTACAGTGGTTTAAAAAAGCATGCTCGTCTCATTACTCGCGAATTGTTTCTTATTTTTCTTCTTTTTTTTCTCCTCACAGCTGGCAAACGTGGAGCAGGTTTCCGGGCCGATCTGCACATCCTCCGTGAAAGAGGTGATCAGTACGGACAACGTCCTCAATCTGACCTGGACGACCGGAGGAGGTGACGCGGCTTCGGTAAACGACGGATTCGAAGCCATCGTCACCGCCTACAAACGTAAGGGGACAGTCCAGCTTCGACCATGTTCAAGTTATTATTAGTAGATTCTTCGCTGCAATCGTCTCCATAAGTAGAATTCATGAGTGCGTTGTGGAAAGGAAATGGCGCAGTAACTGTCTCATATCTCGGTGGACAGCTCAACCGCATCGTAAGGAAAGGAATGAACAAGGAAATGACAGAAGAAAGGGAGAAGGAGATGCCGTAGTAGAGGGCTTTAGAAGAATTAGAGGTCACTGCGGCGGCCCGCATTGGAAGAATACGAAAGCATTGAAGCCTCCTCGGCACTCGTCGCCTGTCTGACTGTCTTTACTATTTTCCTTTTGTTTGCTAATTTAACTGCTGAATTAGCATAATTAACTTCAGCTTTAATTAATGATCGGTTTATTTACTCTGATTATACCTTCTGTTATCTCATCAACCATTTCAGTTTTTCAAATTTTACGCCGTGGCTGCTTTCCCATCCACTTAATATATCCCCGTCCAGCCTATTCAACCATCCAATGGTTTAGCTGATAATTATTCTATGTAAATGAAACTTGTTGATCGTTTATTTATCACTAATGAAAAATTCAGGGGGCACTTTGACTGTCTAAAGTGCGTAGAGGCGAAAGCGTTTTCCGAACCAGTTTCGCTGCTTCTGTGGCACTGGTGGCGTCGCATCTAATTGAGTACTAATTACTAAGTGATGACAAATCACTAATTAATTGTTAATTACTGATTAACGCTCGAATTCTAATTAACTGCTAATTAATGACGCTTAATCTTCGCCTTTAAGAGTGGAACGCGACAGCGTGTTGTAGCGCTGCAAGTGGGTCCACGGAACGCCACCACCCGTTCGGCGCGATGCCTTGCCCTTAACGCAACGCTTTTTGAGGAAAGGAAATGGCGCAGTAATTCCCTGCCATCTAGGTGGACACCTGAACCGCACCGTAGAGGAAGGGAGGAAGTGGGAGTGAAAGAAGACAAAGAGCGCCCGTAATGAAGAAAATGAAAATTGTATTTGAGGAAAGGAAATTACGCAGTAACTGTGTCACATATCTCGGTGAACACCCGTCAAAATTCAGAGGTGGGCACTTTTTTGACCTAAAGTGTGGTCACTGATGTGTGGTTAAGATGTTGAGCTTCGCCTCTAAGAGTGGAACGCGACAGCATCTTGCAACGCTGCCAGGGAGTCCATAGAACGCCATTGTCCATTCGGTTCTACGCCTTGCTCGTCGGTAAAGTGGTTTTTGAGGAAAGAAAATGTATCTGTCTCTCATATCTCGGTGGACACCTAAACCTCGCCGGTAGGGAAGGGAGGAAGATGGGAGTGAGCGAAGACGCCGTATTCACTAGACGCGCCTTTGTTCGTTCCGAACCATCCAGCTGGCATGGCGGAGTGGATAGCATGCTCGTTTCGCACGCCGAAGACCGGGGTTTGATTCCCGAGGTCGACCAATTTCCTACTCGTTTTTATTCATTTATATGGCCTGACTAGAAAAGTTAATTAGGCTAATTGGACAATTAAGCAATTAACTAAGCTCAGTCCCACATATTTGGAGCATCACTATACGATCCCTTCAATTTGTTGCATGGTTACTAGATTGATTGTAAAACATTTTATTCGCCGGGAAGAGCTTGACAAGAGGTCGCGTTAAGTGGTCGAGAGTACATAGCCCTCGACGACTTTGTCAGCCCACTCCACCGCCAAAACTTGCGTTCTGGGGTCAGAGCTAGCCAGCACGGTCTCCCATCGCTCAGGAGAAGGAGCTGTAACTAGATCACCCGGAGGTGGCTCTATTTTGCAGTCCCACAGGATGTGATCGTAGGTAGCACGTTGGCCACAGTGTTTGCAGTTTGGATTGTAAAGATCTGGATAAATGTGCGCGAGGAGTGATGGGGTGCGTATCGATCTCGTCTGTAGCCAAAGTACAATTGGCCCCGTTTGAAATTCGCGCACTGTGACGTCACGGCCGTTTCGACCAACTGAAAAGCGTGACACTTCTGTCGACAACTGCTGCTTACAACGATGAGACATTAGAGGCTTTCGCCTTAATACAGTTCAATTCATTTCAATCTTTATTTTCGCTTCTTTGCCTATTTTTGCACTATTTGGCCATCCACGGCTGTTTTCCTTTCCACTCACTATATCCACGTCCACGCAATTCAGTCGTTTTAAAACATTTTTGGCTATAATTTATGAAGCAATCATCCTATCGACGTAATTTTTTTTTGCGCGGTATCCTCACACCATCCTCTTTCGATTACAATCACTGGTTCGATGCTACCTCTGAGAACGTCAAAACTGCGGCTGACACGTTTTGTGGACACGTTTTGGTGACATGACCCCTTCGGCAAAGCCTAGAAATGCTTCCGCATTAATCATTTCGACCCTCCGGGGATATTTGACAGATAGTGAGCTCGCGACAGTAATTGCGTAATTGATCATTTAGCAAGCGGGATTTTTTCTGCGACATCTTACAAGGGTGTTTACAGCAGTTTTAAAATTTGAAATTGTTCTTCTTGCTGTGTGCATGGCGGAGGGTGCATTATTCCTTTTACAGCTGAAACGGCTAGAAAAGTACCCCAAGAAAAGAAACGACCAAAAACCCAGTAGCGAACAACAAAACATTTATTTGAACTCTCGAATGTGGATATGCACACTTCGTGTGCAGTACTGCGCACAAATAGCAATAAACAATAACAGCAGGGAAGGGAAGGGAAGGAGGTCTATACAAAGCATGTGTAGATGCTGGCTACTATGCATTTCTATGTCAATCCCAAAAAATTTTGAGATGCGGCGATGAAAATTACTGCATAGTTTATTGTTCAATGAATCTTAAATGCACGTATAAGTACGTGCTATTGCATGCGAAAAGGTTTAATAAATATCTATTTTTTCTTTCTATGCACTGGCTGTACGTTCCCATTTGTTTACCGTTAATATTAACTTCGCTCGCCCTAACGCATCCGCTCTGGTTCACTAACTGTTCTTCCGTTCAATTGATAACTCTGGGGCCAAATTAGGTCACTCCTACACACTGTTGCCCCCTTGTTTTCTTGGCTGCTAGCAACGTTACCTTCGATGTGCTGATGTTTTCGAATAATTGATGCACTTGCAGAAGAAGCGCAAGATTTAGTTCACCAGAACCGCTTGCACACACCAAAATTCATCCCGCTGCAATACATCGACCTATCGCGCGCACAGTATCGCTCAAAGTATTATTTTTTGAATTTGTTTTATCACTGTATCTTTAGTATTTTCGTCTTCATTCCATTTCAAGACGCTCTGGGAGTTTCGTGGGTGCATAAACATGAATTATTCTCGAAGCGTATCTTGGAGATGTTTCAAAATTACCCTTATGGTTGTTTTAAAGTAAATACAATAACGAATGCTTTAAGGAGCCTTGGCGTGCACAGGCACATCCTCAATATAATGAAAGACGGGCCGAGGTAGTCGTTTATACAGAGGAACCGGCAGCCCTTTTATCAACGAAATGTAGGATCGCAGCCGTAGAAACGAGGCTGCAGACGTAAATAACTAGAACGCAAAAAGGGGAAGAAATAACTGTGGCGAAAAGCTTGTTCCCTGCTTCTTTACTTTTCCAAACTGCATCTACAGCGGTGAAGAAGGACCATTGTTTCTTGCTTATCCATCGCCGTCCTTTTGGATCGCCTGATGAAAGAACCTCCCGATCCGGAAAATTGCCAAGACTCCGAGCAGTTTCTTTTAAAACTGTCGATATCATTTTGTATTTCTGTGCGCGCAGTGTTTGCCAAGCATAGAACTCAAGATGTTTTGAAATTTTTCCACTGAAGGAAACGAATATTCCCAGAACAACCTACGAGTAGGAACTTGCCGTTAAGCTCAGATTCGGAACGCAGGTGTATTCAAATGTGTAATTCTTCTCTCACGCAAGAAAACCATTGGTGGGAGGAAATTTGTTCCAGCTAACATCAGTTGTTGCGATCACGTAAATGTGCTTATTCTGCTTTGCCACATGCTTTTCCTGTATTTAATGCGGCACTTACCAATAAAGAAATAACAACTTTGCACACTTAAGCGATGCAGTGAATTCATGTTATCCAAGAGTTTCTAAACTAGAGTCATCCCAGAATAAACTAGAATATCATAAAAACAAATAATGCTACGAATCATTTATAGAAATTGTTATCCCGTGCTCTCTGAATAGCATCCTACCGGTAATACTACAGATTCATTCATGGAAACACAATGAAGCAATAACGAAATATTACGGCTCAGCCTGTTCTGCACCGACGTAGCGGGAGTATTCTGGAAACAGCAGCGGTATTGGCATTGGGAGAGCACTGTTTAGATTCCAAATTTAAGCGCAGCCTTGCAATACGGGGCCAGTGCCAAGGCTTGGAATGTTCAGATACTCATACTATAGACCAGAATCCAGAGCCGCTCCTGGGCGCGGCCATTTTCCGCCGACTGGCGCGCCGCGGTGCGGGCGTTTCTTTGGGGACTGCGGGGCTGCGGCAGCTCCGCGGCCGCGCCTGCATATAGCCGCGCTTCGGGCGCTAAAAAAACATTGCCGAGCATACTTCCGCAGCGTGGCTGTCTTGCAGGAAGTATTCACGTTATCAAAGGGAGCACATTGATGCGTTTTAATGACATTTAGTTTGACATTCACGTGAATTGTGCTGACGCTTAGAACGCGCTCGTGCTTATATCGCTACCGTCTTGGTGCTCCACTGCAAAAAAAAAAGAACTTTTTGTTCAGTATCAAGTATTAGGTGTGCGGCTAGCATGCAGTTCCAATTCCCATGCACTCTTAATCCTTCGGCCATAAAATACCACCCACAAACAGGGCTTTCTTGTTGCATGCGTGGTGCGCCAGTTTATCAACAAATTACCGCTGTGAGCTTAACCGAGTCGCACCGGCAACAAAAAACAATTTGTCATGGTTTATGCAACCTGGTGCATGAAAACGTACTTTTGCTCAAATTATCAAAGCTTGAATAGATATTCGGCGCGAATCCAGCTTTCACGAATTCTGAGGTCCGAAGTTTGGTTTATGGTTTGGTTTATGGGGTTTAACGTCCCAAAGCGACTAAGGCTATGAGAGACGCCGTAGTGGAGGGCTCCGGAAATTTCGACCACCTGGGGTTCTTTAACGTGCACTGACATCGCACAGTACACGGGCCTCTAGAATTTCTCCTCCAAAGAAATTCTAGCCGCCGCGGCCGGGATCGAACCCGCGTCTTTTGGGTCAGTAGCCGAGCACCATAACCGCTGAGCCACCGCGGCGGCCTGAGGTCCGAAGTCGCGTTCATTTTATTCGGTAGCTCTCGCCGCGTGTGACAGCGTTGCGTAGGCGTTTGGCTAAGTGTGAACGAATGTATTAAAGTCGCGCATATTTTCCTATGATTAAGGTAGATAACAAAAGCAGAAAGACACTACGGTAAACCCTTTACCCCCCTCCCCCCCTCCCCCCTTGATCCCTATGACAGGCGTGCGGAAAGAACAACTGAAATCGGTAGCGGTCGTGCTTACAATCCTGTGCATGAAATGTGTTTAATGGGAACTAGAGCAAGCTCAGCGCAAGGAGGTAATCGAAAACCCGCGCTTCGTCGGGACAACCTTCAGTCTGCAGCTCGCCTATCCAGTTACTACTCCACTGAATCAAATCAAGAAATCCACATTCCTGTGCCTAAAATTATCACAGATGATAGCGCACGTAAAAGACGGCAACAAACGATACGCCAGCGCAGAAATCTGCTTAGAAGTGCCGGTTTCCAGTCCGTACGCTACCTGGCCGACTACTCCGCTGGAAAAATCCTTGCTGTTTGCAATACTATTCCAGAATTTCCCTGAGCAGCGCCGCCGCACCAGCGGCTCGGTGGAGCAGCGTCGCCGCTGCGGTGCCAGCGTTTAGAATCCTGAGCCAGCAGAATATCATCTTTGAAAAACGTAGCGCGAAAAACGAGACACAGAAAAGGTGAAGACAGGACACGAGCGCTAATCATCAATATCAATATCATCATGGTGGGCACAAACAACGAGGCAGACGCGCACTGCCTCGCCGCACTTGCTCACATCAAAATGAACGAAAAAAACTCTGAGATGTCAGATAACCGCAGTACACTCAGGTAGAGGGAAAATGTGAGTAGTGACGCACAGCACGCACCCTCATACGTTATGATGAAGCACTACAACGACAGAAGCGAACACGTAAACATGCATTCCATGCGCGGCGCCGGCGCGACCCGCAGTCCATCGGGCCGCGCGCGCCGATAGATGGCGACTGGTGTCGAGAGTAGGAGCGCGCCAGCAGCCTGCGTGTGAGGGTAAAAGAATCTGGTCTATACTGTACTATACCACACCACACCACACCACACCACACCACACATCAGAGCATACCACGCACCACAGCACACCATACCACACGACACAACACTACACCATGTAATACCATGCCATACCATACCAACCCATACCATACCATACCATACGATACAACACTATATCTATACCATAATATACTATCATCATCGTGATCATAATCGGCCCCGTCATGCCTACTGCAGGATTAGAACTTCCGTCTTCGCTCCCAGTATCCTCTGATTGGCCCTTCATTCCGGATAACAGCCTGTGGAGCGAGTTGGCGCATGATAACAAGAACGGCGGCGCAACGTCAACCTTGTGCCTTTTCTTGGGCCATTGTCGTTGTGCCGCCGTTCATTTTAGCCCTGTATTCTCTTAGGTGTGGGTGCCCTATTTTTCATCATCATCATCAGCCTGACTGCGTCCACTGCAGGACAAAGGCCTCTCCCAAGCCTCTACAAACATCCTAATCTTGTCCCCTCACTGACTCTGCGCCCTCTGCTGCGCTTGCCTTTCTGGGAGGAACGGCGCGGCAGGGAAACACGTGGATGAAAGAAAACAAGAAAAACACAAGCGCTTGTGTTTTTGTTTTCTTAATTTCGTCCACGTCTGGTACCGCCTCGCCTTTCCCCAGAGTATGTCACGCCTACTTGCCCAAACCTTTACGCTGCGCTTGCATTCCCGAGGAACTCGCTCATTTACCCAAAGCGAGCATTGATTCGATGTCTTCAGCACTATGTGTCTCACCAAAGCGATGTCAGAATATTTGCTTGGGTGATTTATTCCTCGATTCTATTCCCAGCATGCGAACTCACTACGGTCCCCAAAAGGCACGCCGAGGTTTCGCGAATGAATCGCAGCGTTTTATCATGTAGAGCGCAGTCAGCCGAAAGGTACAATTATCGCGCGTATTTGGCGCGTCACTTGGTAAACCCCGCCCACGAAGTTTTATCTCGAGTGCGGTAATTGCAGAGGAAGAGAGGGGAAACTTTGGGGACCCGTACGGGAGTTGGTGGATGGGATGAACTGTGTTGCGGAGTTTTCAAGTCTACCTTCGCGAAATGCCTCTGCGAGAAAAAAAAAGAAATCGTTTGAAGCACAGCGCCACAGTGCTGCGTTGTTCGCATGGGTTGAAAGTGATTCGCCCGAAAGGAGTGTTGCAAAGCGGCGGATGGAGATTTTCACACGGTTTCTATGCAGTCCCTGGTAATCGTGATGGTGCTGTTTTGCCGAACATTGCTCACAAGGTCTAGTATCCGCACATAAGGCACTGTTTCTTCTTCCGGAGATCGTTTAAACTACTCCTAAGTGCTCTTACAACCCATAGCATAGAGGTTTCATATGGTGCGTTTTACAATTGTGTTGAATACTTTCGATGATGATACTTATACCGACCATAAAAGTAGGTGCGAAAGCATGTTCTAAACACTGAGCTATTAATTTTTCTAAAGGGAGCCAGCTTTTCAAAATCTTTCTCAAAACGCTATGAGCAGAAGTCGTGGCATGCATATATAAAGAAACTAAACAACAAAGGCAACCGTGGCTTGGTAGTTAAAGTGTTTTCCTTCTTGATTAGCTGATTGGCCATTGCAGCAACCTTTAAGGGGCAGAAAAGCTGGTTACAACAGAATGATTCAGAGGCACAGATCTTCAAAAGCATGACTCGATACTGGAACGACGTTAATGACTTGAAAAGCACACCGAAAAGGCAGGAACGTAATTTTTATATGTTTAGCGTCACTACTTAGAAAAGTGGGGCAGGGCAACTATAGAACGTTTACAGGACACATAGCGAGCAAGTGCGCCTGCCCTAAAGAAAAAGTCGGTTTGCATCTAATACACACTTATTTTTATTTTTTCATCGAACCTAAAAGAAATTGAGATTTCGTGCATGTTAAAGAGCACTATCTAAAATAAAGTGTGCTTCCGTACTCATATATCGGCTTTAAGTGCAATTTTAACGGTAATCGTAAATTTATTGCTGACAGTACAAGCATAAACTCTTCCCTTTTATGTTCCCTTTTATTTTTGTTGCGTATGTGAAGAAATCGTCTCTCACCCTGTGGATTATTTTCAGTGCGTGCGATTACCCATAAAGGACGAAGCGTCAGCAAAGAATAGTCCCTGTGAGTGTCTAAAATATCTTGAGCCCGGGCCACGCAGTAGAACGCCTACAACTTGACGCGGTGACTGCCCAGTTATGTCTTTTTACGGGTTGGGACACTTTATCCTCCAATACCCCATCCTGGTATTTGTCTCGGTAGAGAACTGAGAGGCTTAGGAAGTTTTCAAAACACGAAGATACTGGTGGTTTATACCCGCTTGAATGAGTTCGTGCTTTCAAATCTATGTTGCTGAAACTAGTATAACCTCCTTCGAATCCAGAAATTCTTGCTAGGGTACGCACTGATGACATTGCACTATATTATACTGTGGTCGATAGTTATGAATTTTAGGGATTATGTGAGGTAGTTTAGCAAAAGCTCAACACGCCATACATATTTGGCTTATAGGATTTTATTTAATTTCGAAGAACCATGCAAGTCTGCACAAGACAGAACGGGATGGCAGACAGAGCATCTGCCATTTATTGCACCCCTCGAAGTGAGAGGTTGGGCACCTTAAAAAGCAGACTCCAGAGTAAAAGGTTTAAATCATATTTTTGCGCAAGGTCAGCCGGAACTTGTAGCAGGAACGAAGTCAACCCAAAGGAAAGTGGCCTTCTCTTGGAACTCTGCTTCGGCGTAGACAATAAAAGTTGAAAACAGGAGATAAATAAGTGCATTTTTGCTTCGCAGAAGCCCTTTCCTACCAGACCGGCGAAAACCACCGTATGCAACCGCCAGTGTTCTAAACCGAATTCATAAACCTCACTTGCCTCGCTCTCTCTCGGAAATTCGTTCTATTCTCAAACTTTGAAGACCGACGTGTTTGTGCCGTACTCTATAGTGCACCGCAGAAGTCTCGTCCTGAATTCTTCGCGTGCCATAACTACACCCGGCAGCACAGTACTCACCGCGGTTTTAATATGTGAGCGTCTTCAGCCCATAGCCTGAAATAGTACGGCGCCCTTACTAGGTACAAAGTTCGTCGCGCTCAACGCCCCTTTCCTTTTTACTTTCCGGGTAGAAAAGGTGCATTGTCTTAGACCATGAGCGCTAGTTCTTGCGGTTATTATTTGTGCGCGCTTGTCCAGACACCACCGATTTTCAAACGCGCACTGCTGCTCGCGTGGATTTGATTCAAAAAAGAGAAAAAAAAAACAGACCTCCTTACTCTGTATTACAAAGAGTGCCGGAGAGGAGGTTAGGCAAGAAAGGGGAGGCGTAATTTAGCGGACTCATTATCGGCGAGGGGAGCTGCGCTGCCTTTTTGCCAGGCCGTTCTAGAAAAGACGCGGGAGGCCCATGAGGCTTGTGGCTGCGGTCTGAAAGCCCACCTCGAGTTATTGCTATGATCTGTGAAAGGAAGCTGCTTTTGAGGGCGCCAGCGGGGCGATTAATTCAGGAGAAAGCTCACTCTTCACGAGAAAGTTCCTGGCGGACAGACTTAGGGTGCTTTCCCGAAATGAAAAACAAGTATACTGCTTGAGGCTTCGCTGGACGTCACGGCGCAGGTGAGGCAGCTTGAATAAGGTGAAGCGAGGCAAGATTGCATTGCAGAGGTTCCCGAGTTCCAGGAGTTCTCTGAGGACATGGCGTCCTAGAATTGTTCGGAATACAAAGAAATATCTGGATGACTGAGGGCAGAGCCGAAAACAGATAAACGCTGAGGTTTTATTCTTTGCTAGCGCCTGAAAAATTCGTTTAAAAAAGGATGCGATGCACCGTATTCCAGGCTAAAGAACTGGCTGTCACCGAATCGTGCGCAGAAATTGCGCTACTCGCAAAAAGGAGTGGTTGCTCTATAAAAAGGCGTCTTAGCCATATTGATGTCTGTGGCTCTCTTCTTGAAAGCGTAGACCACCTTCTGCCGATGAATCTAGAACAATCATTTTGTGTGAATCTTCATGCAAAGTTCATGGTTCGCGGAGGACTGCGGTTCGCTGAAACCACTTCCCACGCCTCCGCCACAACGCACCGTTTTTAGATATAAGAATAATGTACTAACTCTTTACTTATCTACCATTGCGGAGCCACTGTTGCTCTTACAGCCCGGTGAAGTTAGCGTCCCAACCGAAGGCGACGGCGCACTTGGCAGGTTGCCCGAGAGGCGATCATTTATGAAGACATGTGTGGAGTTTACTCATGGGAGCACGTATTCATTAGGAGGTGTGATGGCTCGTTCGCTTGCGAAGCATCTCGGATCGATTGCAATATGTGCTAAGCGTACCGTCTTGAGCAGACCCCATCGAGCGCGAGCTGCGAGTTTGAACGGCGCATCACTGTGCTTTTTTGCCTGTCAAATTAATTTTTAATTTATTGTATTCTGCGCCTGTGTTGTGATTGCGAACGGCATTCATTATTGCTAAACTGTGTGAGATTTGGCCTTGAGTCTTTGGTACTTCGATCTTTGCATGTCGTTACTGTGGCATACAGCGACATCGTGATAAGCCAGGTGATAACACACGCACTACTTACAACTTTTATGTATAAAGACAGTTGTAAAATACAAAAGTAGTAAGTAGAGCATGTATTATTATCGGTTTTAGCCTTGCCGTCGTGCCCCACGATCACTGCTCATCGCTACTGTAGCATACAGCGACATCGATATAAGCCAGGTGATAACACACGCACTACTTACAACTTTTGTGTAAAAAGATAGTTGTAAAAAATAAAAGTAGTAAGTCGGGCATGCATTATTTTCTGTTTTAGCCTTGTCGTCATGCCCCAGTGGCCAACTGGTCTGTCAGTTTTTTGGCCACTTAGGAGTATCGGTAGCCCGACAGGCAGGCGAGCAGTTATTATAGGTGACAGCGTATGAGGGTGCAGGGCTCGCGCTGGTCCAATTCTGATAACGTGGCGCTGATGCTGCTACATGCGACAAGTGTCCGTCAATGTCAAGGAGGCCCTAAAAATGGCTGCCAGGTTTGGTGGCTAATAATCGTGAAGTCAATTATTATACGGCACTCTGTTATGCCAGGCGTTCCCGCTCACTTTACTATAATTTGTTTTATTTTACTGTGTGTGACCAACAAGTTTTTAGATTTTATTTTCACATCTGATTATCACCCACATTCAAGCGACACATTTCTAAACCTCGAAGGAAGAAGCCGACGCATCGCAACGAAAAGCTTTCCTAAGCGCTTTGTGTGACACCTCAACTTTAAAAACACATAATAAACCAGACAGAGCAAACTACAAAAGTAAAGTATCGCAAAAATATGTCATTGAACCCAAGATTACACGCCATGATTACAGATGATTACAATGAGATGAATGAGGATGCTCTGGATTACTCTAAGAAAAATTAAACCGTGCGCGATAAAGATTGAGGCGAAAAGAAATGTTACACAATACACATAAAAAAACTACGCATGTTCGAAAGAACAGAGAGACGTAAACAATGAAAAAAAAACGAGCGCCAACAAAGCAGAGAGTTTGTCCACAAGCAACAATTCTGGACAAAAGCATTTTTAGCGAGAAAGAGTTTATGAACGCTATTTTTGATATTACAAGATTTGACTTTAACAATGAATATATCTGCAGATCTTCCGTCGGCACGCCTGCATTTCTTTGCCGTTATCAATTTTTCTGTCATCAAAAAGCTTTTCCCCCGGCTTTTCTATGGCAGTCTTCACTGCTCGATGCCAGAGATGCAAACACTTTTAAAGAAAGATTTTGCAACACACCGGAATAATATACCACTGCCTTCAATATTTCTATATCAGCACCTTACAATTTTTGAATATTGAAAATATTGGACCAAGAATGATCCACACGTTATTAGTCGTCGTTCGAACCACGTATATAATTTCTTGTGACTTTTAAAGGTGCAGTGAAGAGGAATCTGAACTCGTCTTTTTGCCGCGGGAACTCAATCTACACGTTCCGAGCGTTCTTAGAAACGTCGATTTATTGCGCTGTGTGGCCGATTTCCCTAATTAAATCAAATTAACGTCCGGTTCCCGCCTTTTTTTTAAATTCTCCCTGTACGGTGGGCGGAGTTGACCAACGCGGGGAGTGCCTTTCACCCAGTACCGTGGCGGCTTGCCGCTCTGCCATCGGCGGAGTAATGCGCAGTAATCCGTAGAAGCAAATAGTCCGCGCGTATTTTTATTTCTGCGGGCTTATTTTGCGGCTATATTATCTTCGAATGAAACTATTTATTCACGGAAACCTAAAAAGCAAAATGGAGCGAAAGCAAAGCCTCCACGGAGCTGGCTGAAAGGCACTGCACGCGTTGGTCGACTCCGCCCACCGTACGGGGAGAATTAAAAAAAAAAAGGTGGGAGCCTGACTTTAATTCGATTTATTTCGGGAAATCGGCCACACAGGGCAATAAGTCGAAGTTTCTAAGAATGGTCGGAAAGTGTAGATCGAGTTCCCGCGGCAAACAGACTAGTTCAGATTCCTCTTCAGTGCACCTTTAAGTAAGTAGACCAGAAATCAGCTTTGAAAATACCGCCTTCAGACACGAACAAGTGTTGGATATCTCAGCGTTAATCCAAGAAGATTTCTCAAGTCTGGTGTTCCTATGAATACTCCCAAAGTGTTAACACCCCTGAGCTCTAAGAAATGTGTAGTTGTAACATTTCTCTTTGCTATGTGCTACTTGTCTCTGTGCCTTCATGAACAAGACACAACTTCTTACGACCACTATTTACTTAAATGCATGCTCAGCCATGAGCAACCCTTTGCGGGATGCGAATTCTCGGTACAAAATTTATTTCTGGACGGTCAGGTAACGCGCAACAGTGAAATGCACAGGCACAAAAGAAGACATGCGTGCTCCTGGAACGAATACGAGCTAACTGGCTAGCGCAGCAAATAAGAAGCAATTTATTTTTCAGGCGAATCTGCACCCCGCAAACTTTTTTTCTGTGACTGTACAAATAAATGCTTAATTAAATCACAAGTGCAAATAATCCCATAGTTAAGCGCGCGAAACATGGAAGCCATTTGGCCTCTGGCTGGAGCAAGATAGTCTGGACACATGAACCAACTTGGAACGCTGCTTAGAGCGCCTCTGTTGCCACATGGTCCTTTAAAGAACAGTTAAAACACGCCTAGTTGCAATGGCACTTAGGCCGTAGAAGCGATGTTTTCCGAAATTCCAATAAGGATTAAAATGTACGCGATATATTATGAGGATATAGGCGGCAGTACTACAATATTTAGGTTTTATGACTCTCTGAATCGGCCTCGATTTTCTCGGCGCAGCTGGAAGTTCCTTTTGCACCTTCAGCGAATTCAAGTGCGCCAACCATCGCTGTATTGCTGACAACTTCGCTTGCGACGGACACAACAACTGCGGCGACAACAGCGACGAAAAATGCGGTGAGTCTGCCGACCTGTCCTTTGTCAACACCACGGAGAGGCGTGCAATCACTTTTTTGTTCGTTCGTACTGATGTGAGCAGGGGTTCGCGGTAATCAATGTCTCTTTTTTTGTTTTCATTTACTGTGCTCGCGACGTCAGTCATGACGTAAGAAGCATTACATGGAGCGGCGTCATCGGTAGCCTTCCTAATCCAGCTTAATCTCGTTCGACCTTGCCACTGGGATCGTGTTTGGCTAATTTAGATCACAACCACTACGCAGTTTTGTTTTGCCATAACGGTAGTAGCGCCGATAGATTTGGTTAAGTGTGTCAAACATCCCGTCTGTGCTCAATTATTTTGGGGGCAGTCGGCGCAGGACCGCCAGCGTGGCAAGGGCATGAGGTGCGTTATGCAAGTAATTCATATCAATGGTGTGTTCCCGTCATGACGAGCTTGACGTCAATCTCCATGGTTTGGGTCACCAGCAGTAGAGACCAATTGAAAAAGAGCAAACTGCATGAAAGCGAAATGAACTATTACATAAAGCAGTCCCAAGCGGTTCTTTCTACTTTCCAGCGGCCGCGGTGGCTCAGTGGTTACGGTGCTCGTATGCTGACCCGAAACAAGCGGGTTCAATCCCGGCCGCTGCGGTCGAATTTCAATGGAGGCGAAATTCTACAGGCCCGTGTACTGAGCGATGTCAGTGCACCTTAAAGAACCCCAGGTGGTCGAAATTTCTGGAGCCCCTTCACTACGGCGTCTCGCATAGCCTGAGACTCTTCGGGACGTTAAAACCCATAAACCAAACCAAACCATCTTTCTACTAGCAGCTGTGTAGTTGAGGTTCTGCGGGGCCCAAACAACGCCATCGTTGACGTCACAGGCTTTAAGCAGAAGCTCATGCTTTGACGTGTTGGTATATTAGGATTGATTTGATCTTTATTCCTTGAAAAGTACAACACAGAACGTATGCTGCCGTACCAAACTAATTAAAAGGCTTAAAGCGCAATTGAAGAGGTTTTAGGATTCGATTAGTTTAGAAGGACTAAATGTGTTAAACACGCAGGTAAAGCCTGCGAAATCGTTTTGCGCTAACATTTGAAAAGGTGGCGTAATCGTGAAATAGAGCGGCGTCAGCGTTCAGAGTTCTCTGCAGTGCACAACGATGGGCAGAAGCCCCATAATTTCGTCACGTACGACAGCACTACGTTCCCAGCGAAAAAGCGGTTGTTTCATGGAAGAAAACAAAGGCTACCGAAGGTGAAGCTCACGAAGCATTGTTTGGCGGCATGGGCCGAAGCACAGCAGTATGTAGGCGAAAGCAGTGGACATCTGAAATTTCGGCAACAATGACGTCACTACGAGTTTCTCCGCACCTCTCTAGCGTAGTGAGCAGAGGTTTGAACATCGTCCCGGTTTTAATCGATGACTACGTCACCATTTTAAAGGCTAGTGCCAAAATACTTTGTATGCTTTACGTAGAGGCTTATAGATTCCAATTCTTCAATAACCCCGAATTCTAAAAAAAAAAAACATTTCCGCTCGCCCTCTGTAGAAACGTAGACCAGACCGTGAGAGTTATGAAATATGTAGCAGTTGGAATACAAAAGGCATAGAAAAACTTGCTCCAACAAAGATCAAAGAGACGCTGAGAGTGCTAAGCAGAGGTCGTATTTCTTGCGAAAATTTTCTCATTTAATTTTGTTCTCTTTTCATTATTAGCCGTCATGACTTACAGTGAAATAAGAGAATTATTCGCAGGCTACGCTATCGAAGACGAGTCTGACGAATGGAGAAGTGGCGAAAGAGCGAGTCGCGCGAAGATTTGGTGCAAAAACGGCCCCGTCTGAATTGAAGCCGAGAGAACTTTTTTATCAACTACAATCATTTTCATGATATTATATCAGATTATATTAAATTATTGTTTGCTGTAATAACACTCTACACGGTCAGAAAAATGCTGATAACACTTACAGCTCCCTGCTAAATGAAGGTGAGAAAAGCTGGACCAACGCTTCCAGTTGGAGAGGCTGCCTCCGCCAGGTGCATGGCGCTGATCATTAAACATTACCGTGATATTTGGAATCTTCGGCAAACCCATTAATTGCTTAGGGCCGTCAAACAAGTCGGCATCAGTATAGAAAGCACTTTATAATTCACGCTCTCCACCTCGTAAGAAGAGCAGGCCGTCAATATGAAGTTCTTCGCACACAAACTCACCGCCGACAGATGGTGCTAGTTGTCTAGTTTCAGGAAATCTAGGCATGATGCTGTTGTGCAGTCTACGAAAAACGTCTGCCTGATCTCAAAGCAAATGCTGATCGCATGTGCCGGGTCACGTCTGATGGCCGCAGTTTTCATTGGTTTGCATAAAGTCTGGGCCTGAATCCTTTAGTATATCATCCACGTGCCTTCCTAATCTTCCAGGTCCAGTGCAAAATGTCATTCCAGTGGTGTCTCCCGTTCGCCGTCAGAAATAAGTTTAGGAAACTGTGCAATACAGTAAAAGGAAGTTTGCTTTATAGCGTCTGGCAATTACTAAAGAACCTAAGGGCGATCATTATGTACAAAGACTGTGCTTCACCTTCGATATACAATAAGAAAAATACAAAATCGTTTCTTTGCTGCTGTGATCAAAGCGTAAGTCATGAACTGAATTATTCCATTTCGGAAACGCATTCTTTTTTTTACGTTATGACATTATGTCAAGCAATGCTACGCACGTATCTCGTATCTTCGCCAGCAGCACCACTGAATTAAGTCAAATTTATTAATGCTATTCCGTTTGGGAGACCATGTGCGAAAAAAAAAATTAGTTGTAATGCGAAAAATCAAAGCACTGCCCCTACCGGAAAGGCGAAGAATGAAAGATTCTCTGCAGTTTGTTTGGGCTTGAAAATATTGCTTTCATTCCCTGCACGGTAGCAGAGCAGTGTGAAATCATATGCGGCGTAGCGTTATGGTAGCGAATGTAATGAAAGCGAGGCATGTGTAGTCCAACTCGCCCTTTTTTCTGTCTGTGTCGAAACTGGTGCAGCGCACTGCTTGTGCAAGATGTTTTGCTCTAAAGGTTTCTTTCTTTTTGGCTTAGCGAGACAGCTTCTATCTCCCTTTGTCCGCACACTGCAAATTGCGTTTTATTGCCATGCCTATAGAGCTTTGATTTCGAATCGCACCGGAGCAGATATGTTGGAAGTGGACCTCTTCGTATGTAAAATGTGTGAAGCAGAGCCTATAAACTAACTGTTGATGTGAACATTATCTACAAGCTCTGAACGACCGCAGGGGTCAGTGTAGCAACCCCGAGGGAAATGAAAGAATAATCGAACGTCACTTAGTCGAACAATTCTCATATTATCAAGCTATGTTCTTTAACAAGCTACACTGCGAGTTGCATCCAATGAGTACGTGCATATGCGTATCAGTTGACCGGAACTTCATGCGGCGGGAAATTAGAGGGGTGAGTGGAAAATTAAAGAAGCAAATAGCAAATAAACGTGGGAAAACTGCATAGCACAAGGCATGGTGGCTCAAGAAATGTAAACACGCGTCGTAAAATTTCTAAAATGAAAAATGAGCAAAGAACGTAGCTGTAAAGTAAAACGCAAGCAAAAAACGAAATAATGAAAGGCTATTTAACTAACTAGACGCTCAGCAAGCAAATATAGAAAACAATGCAACAAATCAAGCCCCCACATAGAACTGCAAGAAAAGGTAATAAAAGTATATCACATTGTACATTGAAAAACTGCAACAAAAATAAAATGAAAGAGCAATATAGCTAACTCGTGCCGCCGTAGCGAAATGAGCCTCATAAAAGAATGGAGCTCAACATGTAATCAGGTGTGAAATCTTCCGCTGCGAGAAGGTGGTTTCGTTAATTCGGTATTGAAGGGCTAAAAAAATCAAGTGTTATAAAAAAAGCGACGCAAAAAGAGTTGTAATTGGGTGTTGAAATGACTGTGTGATGACGCGTGGCGATACACTTTTCGATACAGGCGCAGGCGAAAAATGTTATCTACACAGCACTAGACACGTTAATGATAGGTTAGGTTTCATTGCTGCAATACTAGCGGTTCGGTTTAACGAGACAGTATAGAGAGATAGCGAGGACGAGTGCCCCAGAGATTATGGGTCATTAGAATGTTCAATAAAAATCATTCACAATTTGATATTCGTGTTTATTGGAGCGGCGAAGCCGGCGCGGTGGCTCAGTGGTTATGGTGTTCAGCTGCTGACCCGAAAGGCACAGGTTCGAGCCAGGCCGCGGCGGTCGCATTTCGCTTGCGGCGTAATGTCAGTGCGATGTCAGTGCACGTTAAAGAACTCCCCCATAAAACACAAACCAAATATCCTGAATTAGTGTAAGAGACTCGCAAAGTGACCTCTTGCGAATCACAAATGCAAACGCCATTATTCAACTTGGAACGAACAGGTGTTTTGTAAAGCAGCTTTATACAAGCATGCGCTTCGCTGAAGCTCCGACGTAAGTATCGCAACATTGCTAAAGTCTGCTAATAGTTAGTTTGTGTGTCGATTCCTGGTTAGTGTCGAAGATATAAGAGCACCCGAATACCGGTATGGTGTTAGTGGTTGTTATGTGCTTTGGGCGGATTGCTGATCGTACTGAAGTTAAGGCTTTGTTGACGGCGTAGTTGGCATTAAGCGTTTTTGACATTTGCCGCAAAGGCGGGAGAATAAGAAGCAAATTTGTCGCAAATGGTACGCGGCAACAATCAAAGAGCTATTTTTTGAGAAGACACATTTAGCGCTTTACAGTCCATATTAAGAAGGAGTTAAACAATTGTGCTCGCCATGTCGAAAGCAAATGTCAAAAATTCGGTAAGGTTAATAAAAGATGAGAAATTGTTTTGTAAACTCATAGCAACATTTTGACTTTTGACCATTTGTTGCAGATACAGCGGCCTGTGAAAAATACTGAATCGAAAGCCTCGAACCAGCTCGAAAGCTAGTAAAGCGAATACTAGCTAGTCGAAGCTAGTAACAAATTTTTTATCGAACAGCTGTCTTTTGACATTCCTCACAAAATTTCCGAAAAAGAAAGAGGAGAAATAGTTGAATGCTGGTAGGAAATCGCACATAAACGCCAGATTTTTCTTTCCTGAGCTTGCTTGCAGTCACGCAAGCATCCTGACCTGAGAGCGCTGTCTTCAGATTGAAATCAATCTTTGTATCCACATTGAAAATAGTAGTGAGCACAACGGCGTGACTACCTTTTTTCGCGAATTAGTGACACTTGACGGTAAAGGATTAAAATAACGGATTTTTAATGTTATATAAACCAGGTAAACAAAACGAAGTCGATGGCCAAAATTAGCAGCTACCTTTCGACCTTGAGGCAAGAGATCATGCTTGCAGTAGCTGCCCTCGCGACATTCTACGCGTGGTGCTCTTTAACACTAGCTTCGCCCCAACACCAGCGGGCAGGAGCAGTTTTATAGGGGTATTCTCCGATTACTCATCCTGCACCTGCTTCGCTGTTCGCTTGGCGCGCTTCGAACGCTGAGAAATCATCCAGGATTCCACTCTAATTTGGCGTTCGCCGGACACCTTATATAGTATTTCAAGAGACCTTCAAGCCTATTCGGCACTTGCCACCCAGAGCTCTTTGATTTTGCCACTTGCGAAGCGTCCCATAGTGTCCGTGTATTAAGAGACAATGGTCGGATAAGGGCAAATTTCGGAGGTTTAGGACTGTCGCGACGCCCGTGGTCAATGAAGCAAATTATGTAGCCTAAGAGAACTTCTTGCTGGGCTAGTTGGTAATTCATTGTAAAAGTAAAGGCGCCAAAAACCACACACACACACACACACAAGACAAGAGAACAGGACAGAGCGCCACTCACAACTAGTTTATTTTGCAGAATCCAGATACATATATACACTTAGCCAGCGCCTGTGTGTGTGTGTGGTTTTTGGCGCCTTCACTTTTACAAGCAAATTATGCTTAAGTCATGAACCTAGAGGTTGTTGATGAACGCATAACCGCCTGGCTACAAACCCTGTCAAGCAGGGGCATTAACAAGGACCCATAGACATAACAGAAAGTAGATTGAGGTTGGAAGTAACCTCGCCCGCTCCACTAAAGTACCGCGGGTATCCCCCCATAGACATAACAGTCCGAGATATCAATTTAGAGGGAAAAGAAGCAAAGACAAAGTCTCTTCAGGGGATATTGGCAGCAAATGGTAGGGCTTTTATTCGCCGCTTCCTGATTGCGGCACAAAGAGGTCCCGTAGGACGAGCCATTTGTTGAAGCGGGGTTTCCCAACTGATGAGCTCTGTTGCCATCCATGCAGAATTCGGCACAAGCTTCTGGCGCTCCTTCGGAGCGATGCCATTGATGCTCATGGTGATCATGGTCATGGGACTCTGCATGGTAGTGCCCTTGATCGCCCGGGCCTGCTACGGACCGCCAGACTCGCAGCAACAGCAGACGGTAAGTTTTACCCCCTTTCGCCGTTTCGCTGGTTAGGGCCGCCACTCTTGCACAAAGTGTATTTCCGGAATGAACCTGGTCTGTATGGTAGGTTTCTGCGGCAAGTTTACCTAAATGCTATGATGATGCATTGCTGCGAGGGTAGCTTGTGGAAAAAGAGCGTTATGGCTAGCTGGTTTTTTTGGTCACCACGAGGTGGGGTGACAAATACAGTTTTCACGAGCATTTCACTCCAGAGAAGCCAGCTATCACGTGTGGGGACAACAAATTGTAAAATTCCTGGGTACGCGGTTGTAGGCACTGCGGATAGAGGTTTACTCCTCCTGCGTACCACGTGGACGCTAAAACCATTAAGACACTCCTGGGGTGTTAATCTTCATCATCTGCTTGTTTTCAATTACGACGATAAAGCAGCACATCTTCTTTTAATTATCGGCTTAAAAAGTGGAAGGGTTTGAACGCAATTAAACCGAGTAGACGTCCGAAAGCATGCTTTGCTTCTTCATCTCTTCTTTCAAGCATCGGCGTGTGCACGCAATCGCGTTTCTCGCTCTTCATATTCCCATCATCTTTCCACTCGGCGGCAGCTGGCGCGACGCCCTCCTCTCATTGGCTACAGCTGGCACGACGCCCTCCTCTCATTGGCTACAGCTGGCGCGACGCCCTCCTCTCATTGGCTGCAGCTGGCGCGACGCCCTCCTCTCATTGGCTACAGCTGGCGCGAAGTCCTCCTCTCATTAGCTACAGCTGGCACGACGCTCCTCCGAACTTGGGTTTCACCATGTCAAGTAGTGCTTTCGTAATAGCAGAGAATTCGATGAACGAGGGCGGTATTCTTCGGCAGTATCAAATATCGGAAGAACTTGGTGACACGGATGATGAATTGGGCACAGCAGGTTACAGCAAAGAAAGTAAATCACACTGCAGTATATTATAAGAATATTGCAGCGATAAAAAAAAAGAACTGGCTTTCCCGTTTAGACACGTCTGCTAGCAGGGATAAGAAACGGCAAATGTTCTTTTAAACCACTTTGAAGCCAAATTTCAATTTTACCGTTAAAGCCTGTGCGGGATTTGGCTAGCGCTGAAACAACTTGTGAAACATTAAATGGTTCATAGTTCGAGAAAGTAGCGAAGTGCATTGACGAGACAAACACCGAGGTGAAAGGGATAAATGCACGTCGGTTTCCTCCTCCGTTGTGTTTTGACAATGCACTTCTTTTTGAGAAAAACAACATAAAATATAAACCTCGCCCGGTAGCCCTACTAGAAAGATGTCTACAGTAATTTACAACTCAAGGACTCTGCGGCGTTTCCTTGTCAGGGGACCCCTTTCCAGCCAATGGCATCGGCCGATTCTCATGCCCCTGCTAGCGCGATATTGCAGGTAGCGGCGCCACAATGCAGAGAGGGGACTATCGCTGACCATAGCGGGAAGGAATTATCTCCTTTCATCTACCACTCCGTGCTTTGTCACACTAGCAGGGTCTCTGAATCGGCCGACGCCATTGACTAGAAGGGGGTTTTTTGACGGAGAAGAGCCGCTGCGTTCTTGAGTTGTATTCGACTATAGTCTCGTAGGAGTGTCGCACTGTTGAGCGGTGTTACCCAGCTGAGTACACCGCGTGCATCTAGTCGCACTAAAAACAGGATTATCATTATCAGCCTGAGCACGCCTACTTCAAGACAATGGCCTCTCTGATATATCTCCCATTAAGCCTGTCGTTTTTCAGCTGCAGGCAACTTATTCCTGAAAACTTCTTAATCTAATCCGTTCACCTAACTTTCTGCGGCACGCTGGTATGCTTGCCTTCCCTTGGAATCCAATCGGTTATGTCAAATTGTTTGGTCGTATAACTGACCAATCTGATCAAGAGACTTCAAATAGGACATGATATTCTCAGGACCATTCCTTCCGCACTCCTGCGCCAATGTTTGTGCCTCCAGAGGCACTATTGTCGCCGAGCACTCCAAGCAAAACATTTGTCGCCATCAAAGTCTTAATTATTTTACTTAACGTCCTGCGGACTTCCGAAATCTGTCCTTGCTATTCCTTTGTTCGGCATGCAATCTCTCGTCTTCTTTCCAAAGAAATATTGTCTTCAATCTAATAGTGGACTCCATATCTAAGCCATTATTTTACTTATTTCTTGCAGAAGGAAAGTGCCTATTTGGGTCGACTGAGCTGAGGAAGGCACATATATTGCGGTAAAGATTGGGCTTGGAAGTACACCCGTTCTGGCCAGGGGGTATTTGTATATTTAAGGCTTGCTTAAGGGTGGAGGATATTTTGTGGTACAAATGAAAATCCAATTAGGGTGCGGACCGAGCTCTAAGAGCTAAAATGGACAACGTATTGAACTCTGAAAACTGACATCAATGAAAAGATATCGCTGCCTTAAGTATTGCTCTTTTATTATCGGCTTCTTTACAGCATCCTTAGTGACCTTACCTGAAAGCAATGTCAGCGTGCTACTGCCGACGGCTGTTTGCCTTTTTTTATACTTCTCCCATGCGACAAACACGCGCACAAGTGGAATTCCGTTTGCTTCCTTTCTAAGAAAAAAAATCGGGTAGTATTTCTAAAATATTTTTTCAAACTTAATGTATCGCGAAACATCAGGCTACCCCGGAAGAAGAAGAAGCTCCGAGCCTTTAATTTTTTTTTCTTTAAGTCGCACCACAAAACGATTCATGCGCTTTTAACTGGGGCAAGCGGTTTAGTTTTTGTAACTGACGGAAGAACTGCTGGAGTCTGCATCAAGTAAGCTGGCTGTATGACGATGTTATTTTTATCATTCCTTCCTGTTGCTTTTACTCTCCCTTAGTACTTTGCTTCCCAGATTAGGATGTGTGGTATCGTAATTTTGTTCGTTTTGTTATTTTACATGTTTGGAGTTTTTTTCGTTTTCTATATAGTGTGTCATCGATACAAAAAAGCATTTCCCCCCTGCTTCCTCCCTAGAATAATGTTCCTAACTGGCTCTGTGGGTATCAGATTAAATAAATGAATAAATGAAAAGAAAACTTTGGAGTCGTAGGCAACAACTCTTTCCTGTGACTAGCGAGAACGGAGCGCAGGTTTTTTCCGCATTTTTTTTTAAAATGCGGAAGCATTATATGTCTCATCGGCAGTCAAACCTGGCGTCGGCGTTGATCAGCAGTAGTTGTCACAAATATCCCAGAAGACGTCACCATGAACACGCAACCCATAGACAACAAAACCACGCTGCATTTTGGCGAACAAGGTGAACCCAGTACACGTGTGGCATTAGGACTGTCTGCTAATTAGTAGATGTCTCATTAGAAAGTGATAGAAAAAGTTCAAAGTAACTAAAGAGATAAAGAATGAAAAGGAAGCAAACATCAAAAATGCTTTTACATTCAAGCACGTAAGTATTTTCAGGTGCCGTCCACCATATTTGTTTTTTTACAGTGACGCCTTTTGAACTTATTCATGTGTTTCGATTTTATGATACCTGTCATATACTTCGAAATGTCGAAGCGGACATTTCATCGAGTGCTCTGTCGTTTCGCTTCAACGTCTGTCCCAGAAAGGCTCCAGCCAGAACTGTCTGATTTCAGTTTTTTTGAGGGATTCCACTTGCCACAACATTACGGCGCCAGAAATTTATTTCACTGTACCAATAAAGCCATTTCTGAAAAAAAAAAGTTATTGCAAAGTGCATTGTGCGGATCCCTCAGGAAACTGCCGCTTCACGACGAAAACGATGCAAACAGACCAGGCTAATGTTGAGAAATCTTCCTTCGGAAAGCACTACGCTTTGGATTACTCAGCGAAAAAACACATAACGCTGCTTTGTGCACTAAACCTTTTCGCTAATTTCACATTTATTTATTGGATTGGTAATTCACTGCTTTGGTGTGCACATTTGGCGATATATTAGAGCACTTACCCATCAGAGAACTATGCTTATGGCCCTAAAATCTTCACCGAAAGCAGACACATGATATCTAATTCATGTTCAATGCCCAAAGAAGAACGCTGAAGCCTTTCTGAGCCGGACGATAGGCGAACTCACCCGCGCCATGCTTTGGTTTCAGATGTGGCGCTGGCGTGAGCTTCAGCTTCGCGCTCGCCACTTCTTTTTGCATCGTTTTTACCATCGTGCTGAAGCGGCAGTTTCCACTTTCCCTTTCAGCCCACTTGCATCATGCAACAACCGGACGGAACTTATCGGGCAGTCAACGCCGCCCCGACGCCGTACCCTGGCATGGGCGCTGCTCCTGACGGAACGCAGCAGACACAAGCGAGCGCTTTTGGGGCACAGCCGGGCCCTTTCGTTGGTACGGCGGGGATCCCGGTTAACCTGGACACCGGTCGCCAGATGCGCTTTCAAGAGCCACCCGCTGAGCTAGCGAACGTCGACTATCCACGTGCCGTCAATCCGATCGTCATGAGCATGCCGGATGCATCAGCACCTTCGCTACCTGACATGTTTGCAGAACCTCAGTCGAACGCTCCGAATAGACCTAATCAGCCGGCGGGATTCAACGAGCTGCAACAACCGTTTCGAGCAGCCAACGCCCAGATGCCGCCGCGACAAAGAACGCCATTGTTCCAGCATAGCCATCCTCCGTTAAGTCTTTATGACCAGCCGGATCCGATGCGCGGTTTTCATGGATTCGGAATGGGCGGCCCGATGGGACCGGGGCCCATGGGCATGGGAGCACCCATAATCGGAGGGATGGGGGGGCCGATGGGAGGACCCCTCGGTGGGCCGATGGGGCCCTTCGCACCAATGGCGAGATTTCCAACATTCATCATCATTGAAGCCGCTGACGACGACACCGACTCCCAGGATGCCATGTTCCCGCGCCCGCCGCCCACCGCCTTGCCCGCAAGTACGAGCTCGTCGAATCAAGACACCGTGTTCCCGACCCTGCTCCTGCAACGAAGGCAGCAGCAACACCAAGACGAGGATGACGAACAGAGGCCGTCTAGACGGCGCCACAGACACCCGCGGAGGCACGGTCCCGGCAATGCAAGTATCACGACGCCAACTGCGGAGAACGAGTCGCCCGATGCCGGCCAGACAAACAAAGAAAAAGACGCCCAGGCCGAAGCTAAAAAGCCGCGTCAGCCACCAAAAGCTCCCGGGGCTCCAACATCCCCGGAGACGGGAGCCATGCCCCGGCCTAACCTGCCCACAGCAGCCGGTAAGAAAGACGGCGACAAGGACGGCACCGAGACCGAGAAGACAGTGATGCGCATAGACCACATAGAGACGCTAAATTCTGCGGCGGCGGCACTTCACAAGATGGGCCTTCTAGGTCGCCCGATCAGCGCCCCTTCAGGGAACGACTGCACCGTAGAGGGCACTGTTGCCATAAGGCGCGCCAAGTCGCAGTGGGATGCCCCTCTGGACCTGAACCAGGAACGAAACAAGATAATCTATGACCTTCCCTCTGAGTCAACTTATGAGTACGCCAGCGTGTGGTCGAACACGACGTCGACCTACAGTCAGACGACGCTGACCACGACGGAGACGTTGACAGGCCAGCAGCAGACATCGGGCGACGACAGCGACGTCAATTACTTGCGGCCGACGGTCTCACTAGAGAACATTACAGTTCTGGACAAAGCTCAGCAGCGTGGCAAAGACATCAGAGACCGCCTAGCGGCGAAGCAACGGCAGTAGTTCCGTACGCGTCGCCTCCGGTGCACTGATAGAGTTAAACTTCACATAAATTAGGCAAACGAAACCAGGCTGCATATCGTATTCCCGCAACCGGCAGGACGACACCGCTTTGTGAAGTGCACTGATAGACTGCGCCATGATATCAACAGCGACCACTCCGTGCATATCGGCTGATGTGACCATTTAATGGAAAACCAACCTATCGGCGACGTCAAGGCTTCCTTTTATCAGTTGTCGGATCTCAATGAATTAAATGTTTGAAGGCGCGCGCTCGTGGTTTCGTTTTCGTCGTGAACGACAAATATTGCAATAATAATACAATTACGGTCTAAGTGAAAATAAAGAAGGAAGGCAAGGAAAATTAGTAAAGGGGCAGCGCCCCAATCTTCTCAACGTAAGACTTCCTTGTAGCGGACTACGTAGTGACTTCTTCGTTACTGCATGTCTTGTCCTAGCTATCAAGCAAGCGTTGCTCATTTACTCGACTTTACACAGCTTCGTACTTGGAGTGGCCCATTAGTTTGCTAATGGATTTGGTTCAGCTTTGCGCGTACGACAACGCAAACGCAGACCAAGGAAGCGCCGAACATGAGAAATACTCCGATCTCACGTTTTCGAAACTGGTATTTCTGACGCCTTTCTCTTGCAACGAAGCCTAGCCTACATGTGCCTATCGTTAGCCCTCTGTTCAAGTGCGCCCTTATCGAACTCTCTTTGAAGTTTTCTGTGTACAATAGCCTATAAACATAAGACCGCAGTATTTCTGACCTGCTGAGTGGTCTCTAAGCACTGGCACGTCTTTCTTGAAATATTTGAAAGAATATGTGGTCAGAGGCTAGGAATGCAGCTTTTTAGTCTTGTAGCTAAAAGATGAAGAAATGTAAGTAGATACTACTGACTTATCGCGAGCAAACATGCGCTCTCATCGCTACGCGCTGGTGATCAGTGGGCTCTTATGGCTCGAAGAAAACGAAGTGTCTACTTAGATATCAATTAGTGGCTTTTTCAGGATCAAGCTAGTCTCTTAAGTTAAAACAGCAGTGATTGGAAGGAATTGAGGGAAGACATTGGTGACCTCCGGAAATTGGAATTTCTTGTAGATGTGATGTGGCGTGCTTACAGTAGGACAAACTTAACTGGGGCGACGGTGAGGGATGGTAGCGCTTGTGCATGTAATGCGCATTAGTTTCAACGCAAAACACTTTCTTATTCAGGAGTCCTAGTGAGGAAAAAATTGCAAGAAAGCAATTCCTCTGTGAACAGCTGCCTTACTGAAAGTGCAGTTTTCAGAACACCTACTGTTCCGAAACTGTTTCGGAACATCTCCGTTTACTAAGCAGATCTGAAAATGTGTCATAAATGAATCTTTGTAGAATGAGCACAATTTTTGATCAGTTGTCACAAATCGAGCTCCATTTATTACGAGTGACTGATATCAACTTGAGTGCCGACCTGTATTGCTGGTGCCACTTTAATTCTTGAGTCTCGTAAATCATACACAGAAGAACGGTTCTAAACGCTACTATGTATTCCAACTGAAACTGTGGTGTCGAAACATTGTTTCCGCAGCCAAGACACATGTTAGATATTGTCAGACCCACCCACGGAAAAGTAGTTCGACATATTGGACTGAGAAAGCGCTGTTTGGCAACTGCAGGATAAATTTTTGTGCCTTAAAAATATCTTTATCTGCTACTTTATCAACTTTAGCCGCTGTCTTGTGAGTTTTGTCCTATTTGCAACGTTTTCGTCTTCAACGAAAGCTCTTTGAACGAGTGCAGTTAGAGCAGGACTTTTGTAGATGCAAATAACGACAGGCGCCTTCATCTGCATTCCCACAAGCTGTAAAGAACATGCGTACATTAAGCATATTATCACTCGTAATACTGCAAACACTGCATTTACGCTGATATTTAGTCGACAAAAGCTGTCATTTTTTTCTGAACCCAGGAAATTTCTTTTCATGGTACATTTGCGAGCACGAAAGCAGAAATTCGAAATGAAGCTTAAGTCATGTCAAGTGTGTTTTGAAAACCAAATTTTGCTAACCGAAACGTTTGAAACAAAGAAATGGGTGGCACTTTTTGACTTCACGTCCAAAGGAAGTTATTAGTAGGCACAAACACAGCAATGTGAAGAATCCTCGTTACTTTTCTTGAACCGGGGGTAAGGTTTTTTTAATGCCTGGACTTCTTTGCAGCAGACTACCAGAAGAAAAACAGCGCGAAGCAGGAAGCAAGGGCTTTTCGAGTGAGGTGCACTTATTGCTGGGGAAACGTTAGCTGCCTCGATTCTCTTGCGTTTTGTTTTACACGAATCGGGCGCGTCACGATCATTCGATAGCAATTAGCTTCTTTAGCCGGTTTCTTCGCACAAAGATTAAGAATTAGCTTGCTGCAACAAAACTATTAAAACCTTCAGCACGTGACAACAACGCTTTGTGGGCCAGTCTGGGTATGGCCGGCTTAATTCTATTACTACTGTTTTCGTCGAGAGCGCCTTTTGTACAATACAAATCGTCCTGTATTTTCTTGCTCTGGCACTGTCACTCATCTTGGCCTTGTGAAAGCTGCGGGACGATGATGATGATGAAAACTTTATTTGAACAAGGGAGTTTTGCACACGTCGGTCCTTGGGCCCCTGCACGGCCCCACTGCACTCAAACGTTCATGTCCCGGAGGCTCATGACGCTGGCAGCCCGGCAGGTGGCGATTGTTTGCTTGGCCGGGTCCTCGGAGCGCAGTAGGGTCTCCCAAGCTTCCCAAGTGGTAAGGTGCTCCAGGCCCCGCGGGGGAGGATCCGCCGGGCAGAGGAAAAGAATATGGTCGAGAGTGGCTTTGGGGTGGTGGTAGAGGGTACAGGAAGGGTTCTTGTGGACTGGGTGATATCGCGAGCGTATATAAGGGGAGGGTAAAGTGCGTTTTTGGAGCCGCCTCCAAAGTGTCTGACGATAATTGTCGAGAGAGGGGTGGGGTGCAGGGTAGAGCCGACGCTTGGCTTTGCAGGCCTGCGGGACGTTGATGACGTCCATCTCATGGAACACGCTTCTAAACGGTGAAACAAGGCAAACGCGTCGCGGCAGCGGAAACTAAGTTGCGGAGCGTAGTGCGCTCACAGTGGGCCGTGTGCAACCAGGCGGTTGGGGAAGAAGGGTAGGCTGTAATGGTACGGTCGTGGCAGGCCGTGCCCACCACGTGGTCTGAATTCATTAAGCCTGACACGTATCCTAGCCGGCAGAGTTTCGGATAAATGATTGCGTTGGTGCGAAACCATGGTCGCGTCACAGCTGGTGCCGAGAACTGTTCGCAGGAACGCTTCCAGCGAGCTCCACATCCGGTGGCATAATTTGCGCGCGGCTCGAAAGAGCGGCTTAACGGGGTTAGTTTTCTGGATCCAAAGTGTAAAGAAATTTTGTGTACCTTTACAAATCGCTATACTGCGAGCAAGTATGCCATGGGGTCTCACCCTGAGTTTGTCATATCTCTCAGCTGGAAAATTATAAGTAGCAAAAAAGGAAATAACAAATACATGAGGTTCTCAGGGCGCCGAAAAAAGTGCATTTATTGGTTACATCCGTAATTTTTCCCTACATTGTTTCTTTATAAGCAAGTTTAACTTTACCTCAAGAATCCTAGCTATTTTCAAAAGCATGAAAAAGCTTAGAAGAATATTTTTTATTGCCTTCTTCGTTAGAGAGGTGAAAAATTGGAGGCCACAGTTAAGATCCGCTTTAAGGGTATGACGCGGTAGCATAATGGGTTTATTCCCATCTATGCAGAAGATCATTCTATACTTTACATTAATAGATCCCTGGGAGTCCTCATGCCCTTCCTAGTACAGTGGTGCAGCGGTTAAGCGATGCGCCACTGACGGAATGAATGACGGAAGCCAACAGGCATCGAAACCGCGAAATTCGAAGGCTTTGGGATAGGATCCTACACCAGCGGCATGTGGTTGTTTTTTTTTCTTCTCCTTTTATTAATACCCCATTGATAAAAACTACGAAATTAAAAAGAGGCATCGTCTATGTACCTTAGTTTTGGTTTGGTTTGGTTTGGTTTTATGGGGTTTAACGTCCCAAAGCGACTAAGGCTATGAGAGACGCCGTAGTGGAGGGCTCCGGAAATTTCGACAACCTGGGGTTCTTTAACGTGCACTGACATCGCACAGTACAGGGGCCTTCAATGTTGGCTTTCGTCATTTATGTCATAACAAGAACCTCTTTCCATTCCCTCGTCTGCTGAATTTTACGTTTTGTTGTTAGCTACATGCTGCTTCAGAACTAAAGGCATGACTGCGGGCGCAAATACCCACACGCACACATACACGTATGCACACGCACTTGCACAGGCACTAAGAGACAGCATACACAAGCACACGCCCACACGTGCGTGCAATAAAAGCAAAACACAGAATGAAGAATAAAAAACAATAGGGGAACGCTACACAGTGGCAAGATTTTCGCCGAAACTGTACGGCATATTTCTTTCAGGACAAGAGAAATAAATGTAAATCCCGTTACAACGGACTAAACTTTTCTGCGGGCTTTCAGAGTACGACCAGTTCTTGCGTAGCTGAACTCTCATATATCACGCATGACAAACTTAGCCCAACGTTTCTCCATTACATCAAAGTTGCTGCTCCCACGAGTGCGTCGCCGATTCGGCAAGAAGAAACAACTGTGCAAGATTTCACAAAGTTTCGTTCACGTAGGCTATCGTGAATTCACCCTCCACTTTCCATTACCTTCCTGGAATATCGTTTCTCAGGAGGTTATTTTTATGTTACGTCATGAAAGGAATCTATATTTTGCAACTTTTGTTGAGCAGCCTTAACCATTGGCCAGTGCGGTTTCTTTTGATAACGGATGAGAACGGCTTGTACCGCCGGGCAGGATCCAGTAAGGTCATATCCAACCATGCATGGAATTGTTGCTGAGAAATTTTCTTAGAACTGAGTGCAATGCTTAATTTTTGTAGCATCATTGCAGCTTTTTCAACGCACCTGAGCATTTGGAGCGATACACTGCTTGTTTAAGAGTCACGTTTGGCATGTTTGTTTTGACGATTGTGAAATGTATTTTTCTTAGTTTACGATTAATGGAGGCTGCTACCCCTTTATATCGCCCGATATTTCACTAATGTCGAGCTAGTCATGCACGCTGCCGGCTCTGGGGACGCAGGCGGAGCAGTACAGACGTGAGCAGACTTTCTGCAGTTTTAGAGCTGTGGTCGGGGCACCCAGAGGCGCAAAGTATGAAAGCAGGCAGTGGCTAAGTAATCCTTGCGCTGAAGCGTTGTAGCATAGGAACACAAATCAAACTAGAGTGCGGAGCTCGCAACGGAGATGGCGCGACAAGACTTCCTGTTCGTTATGCTGGACGCCTACCGCAAGGTCACCTGAGGACCGGAAATGAGCGTTTCTAGAGCCAGCCTTCCTCGAGTCAGCCTTGGTACAACTGAAGAACATCAGTAGGGAACATTCCCCTTCGGGTACGGCCGGTCAGCAGTGGACGTGGCGGTGTGAGATACACTCATGCGAGCCAAGCAGCAATACCGTTCGGAGGCAGGGACAAGTGATCTACACGTAGTGGCGTGGTGGCATGCACAGTGCCGAGTTGTCATAGGAGTCTTAGGGGACTAGCGCTGGCGACGCGTCGTTCGGTAACTCCCTCCCACTTTGCACCGGGCGGGGGGGTTCGAGTCTCATGCGTGAAGGCCTCTGGCTTGGTGGTTGTGTTACTCTTGGGTTGCGCCTTGTGGCGTAAATTGGTGAAGACTCCAGCACTGACGTCCTTACCCGGGTGCGATACGTGAAGCTTCACGCCCTATCTCGGCGGAGACATCAGCGGGGCCGGCGGCGGTGATGTCAGAAGCGATGGCAAGACAAACGCTACTCAGAATTGAAGAACGCGCAGATGAGTACCAGCTGTGCGATGGTGTCAACCGTGAGGTGAGGGCTTGTATCCGATGTTGATTTGGCGCCATCTCCGATGGAAGAAAAGCAACATTACCGGAGGGCAGGCGTCGCCGCCCCGGAGCTGAACCTCACACCCTATTGGTGGGCATTGTGTATGAAGGTATTTAACCACGTAGAATGTAAGGATGAGAGATTGGACTTTTGATTCGGATGATGATGTGAGTAAATATATCTCAACCTGTAACCCGATGCTTGTCTGGGAGGATTCTTCCACGTGCCGGCAGATAGAAAGAACGTATGAAGAATTATAACTGCGTTACTTGACCCGAAGAACACCACTCAAGTGCTCTAGACAAGCCTTCTCACCTTTGTATGAACAGATGAGAGGGAGTGAATCAGAAAAAAAAAAACATGCACGGGGCGTTTACTTTTGCGGTATTGCAAATTCCAGAGACAGCCGCCTGGAGCGAAAGGCTGATGTCGTTGTGCTAAGTAAAGCTGAGTAAGAGTGTAGGGTGGGCATGCACCACTAGAAGCCGTGCACCTTGATGGCCCAATGCGTCACGCAAGGCCGTGCACGCATCCACCTTTAGATAACATTCATACTGGATAGCTGGTGAACCAGGCAGTTTTTGATGACGGCATACTACACTGGATGCTATGATTTACACCGAAAATGTCCCATAGACATCTAAGTGTCAACTAGTCGTTTGGTAAATCTACAATGCGTCTTTCCTTAACCTGGACCTTAGATAGCGCACACGGTATTCACAAACTCTGTGACTTGAAAAGCTTGAAGTGGGAGAAGAAAAAATCCCCAAAACAATAGGCGTGAAACGGTACATGACATCACTGGAGCCAAGTGATATTCGTAGTGAGCTGCAAGCGGAACCTCATTCTTCACACTGTGCTAGTATAAAGTATTAGGAATAAGTTATATCGAATGAGAAGTGGGATGTTATTCACAATCATGCGCAAATGCAAGCCATATGCGAAACTTGCGCGAGATGATAACTATCTTCCGTCCGCAGACACCTTGTTATTTCGTGAAGAAAGGGTCACCGCCCACCCGCATACGTTGTGGTGTAAGAGGCAGATGTACAAGACGTGCGTACAGAAATTCAATTCTTTTGAGTGTTCGCACTGCGTACCTTATCCTCGGCAAACTCGTTATGGGAAAATGTGTACAAAAGTTCATCTCGCAAAAGGCAATGTAGCATTGCACGAGCTTTTTTTTTCACTTTTCCGGAACATCGAAGTCTTCTTAAGTCTGCGCGGTGTGTGTAGTAACAGGGTAAATGGCTGGGAGAGTGTCAAGTAAGGGTGTGTGTTTAGATGTATATTATGTACTTACTTGGAAGTCCTTTGCAATATGGACGCTATTGAGAGGTCATATAGTGTTGCGGTACATAACTTCAACACTTATAATATTGAAGGTTCACCTACACCGGCGTATACTAATTAAGGAAGTTTTCCGAAGGAGGCAAGAACTAGGAAGCCATTGTAAACATAGCATGCGGAAAGTGGATTTCGTTGTCGAACGTACAATCGGTTAAAAGGTGCACTGAAGAGGAATATGAACTCTTTCTTTTTGCCGCGGGAACTCGATCTACACGTTCCGAGCATTCTTAGAAACTTCGATTTATTGCCCTGTTTGGCTGCGTTTCCTAATTAAATCGAATTAACGTCCGGCTCCCGCCTTTTTTTTTTAATTCTCCCTCGTACGGTGGGCAGAGTCGACCAACGCGTGGAGTGCCTTGCAGCCAGCTCCGTGGAGGCTTTGCTTTCGCTTTATTTTGTTTTTTAGGTTTCCGTGGATAAATAGTTTCATTCGCAGATAATATAGCCGCAAAATAAGCCCGCAGAAATAAAAATACGCGCGGACTATTTGCTTCTACGGACTACTACATATTACTCCGCCGATGGCAGAGCGGCAAGCCGCCGCGGGACTGGCTGAAAGGCATTCCACGCGTTGGTCGACTCCGCCCACCGTATGAGGGAGAATTAAAAAAAAAGGCGGGAGCCGGACGTTAATTCGATTTAATTAGAAAAATCAGCCACACAGGGCAATAAATCGAGGTTTCTAAGAATGCTCGGAACGTGCAGATTGAGTTCCCGCGGCAAAAAGACGAGTTCAGATTCCTCTTCAGTGCACCTTTAAAGGGGAACTAATTGCTAGCTTTGAGAAAGGGCACCCTACGACTACATTTTTTGATAGAAAAGAAGACACTAGACTTTTTTCTCCCGCTTCTAAGTATTTTAAGGCGCTCTTGCTTGTAAAGCCGCGGCAGCCCCTTCATTGCTTTGATGTTTTAACGGGCCCTTTAACTTTCGGCCGTACAATGTGTCAACTTGGAACTGGAAGCTTCGCCTTCATATCCCAAGGAATGAAAGATTTGTTCACATATGTTGTTTTTCGAAGCACGGTCACTGCTAATTCATATTTTTTGCCCATCCATGTCAGCAACGCTTCAGAACAGAATGACGGGTGAGCTAGAAGCTGTTCTTGACGTTTTGTGGGCGAAAATTTTGCGTAGATGAAGAAAGAAGGCACAGGACATGTGTCGTTTTATACTTTAGGTAACGTTTCATACTTTATGGCCCCTTCCACTTAGACGAAGTTTTCAACAGAGCAAGTGTTCCTTGGTTTGCCTTTTTTCGAAACGCTCGTGTAGCAAACCTTTCGCTTAATATTTTATTATTCCTGTTGAGAAGTGCGCTTTCTTGGATGTCACCTGTCATAACTTGGTCTGAAGCGTAGGAGGTATTCGTTTTTTTTAGTGGTGACGTATACGTGGCTGCCTGTATTCCCCTGTACTTGAAATTGACCACTTGTCTCTTGTGGCTCCTAAGTTTGATGTTTTGAAAGAATAACTCTAGCCGCCTGCGAAGACCGCCTTGAGTACGTGCGCCGTTATGAGTTTCGACAATGTAATAAAGTTACCGCTCGGTTCCTGACATCAACAGGAAAAAATGACTCCATGCGAGGAATGGGTGCGCAATGCATATTTGGGCCGCCAAAGCGCCTGCTATTCTAGCGTCCATCATTTGTTCGGCTTTTACAATGCCTTATTTCTGATAGCGCCACATTGATTTGGAGCAGTAAGACATAAGATAGCGCAGGCTAAAAGGTTTACATTCTCTCAAATAGTAACGCGGAATTGGCACAATCTACATTCATGTCCTTTGGGTAACACATAATCTTACCGCCATTCAAAAGTGAGCAGAGACACGGTATACACGGCACGGAATTCGTCGGTAGTCCCGTGAAGGTATAGACATTGAAATAGTCGGTGGGGTCTATCTACTGTCCTTGTTTCCTTAAAAAAATCGCTCTTGGTAGCTGTTTTCTAGCGCTCAAAAACATGCGTGCAAAACTGCTCACGCCTTAACGTTGATAACGATTTAACGAGCTTGAGAAATGATTTTTAATTAAGTTTAAATACAGTTCCGACTTTGTTTCCTAGCGTAGCCTTTTCTTTTTAAATATTCTCAGTTCGAGCGGAACGAAAGAAGAGGAGCATTTGAATGCTCGAAATTAATTTTATATCTCTACACTTTAATGAACGAAACTTTCCCTATAAAGCGATATAATTGGGGTGCATTCGGAGTAACACGGGCGCTCTCCAGTGTTTAGCCATTCAAGCAGCCTCGTACAATGCGTTTAAAATGAGAATTATTAGAGCACAGCAAAACGTTCTTCAAGATACTAAGGTTCCATGACCTGGTCATTCCAGTGCAAGACAAATAATGTTGCTGCTGTATACTTCAGGAATGCCACTTTCTGTAATCAGTTCTTCTAGAAATCAGTTCTTCTCTTGTGGCCCCATGCCCAAAAACAATCTCTGCGTTTTAAGGAAGATATTTTTGTCAGCTTCCTTCTTTCTTTTACAGCCCCACTTCCATCTATTTTGCGCAACTAGCGTTTTAACTAGACTTATCGGCTACATAGATGCCCGAAAGGGAACTAAGATTCTTAGTAGCCGAATATTCGCTTTCCCTATGTTTAGTGAGTTGCAGAGGACAGATACAATTCAATAATAAGTGTTTAAATGTGTTTAAATACCTATGCTTCGATAAAGAACATCCTCAATTTATGTGCAACATACTGTTCAACAATAATAGCAGCGCTGTACTTCTGGCAAATAAAAGAAATAGGGAATGTGGGAAGCTTTCTATTTATAATTGTACAGATATCTGAAGGAGAAATTCCTGTTGGTCATTTTAATTTCCACTGTTACCTCTGGCATTGTAACTACGTTACCAGTTCTTGCCTCTAGACGCAGCAACCGGTGGCTGGTTTACATCGCTGCGTGCTTCTGGTTCAAATTCTTGTTGAGCAGAGAGTTGTATTTTGGTATCCAGGTTAATACATGTGCATCACCAAGAAGCGTAGCACTTGCTTACTCGCATTAAAAGCCCACCTAGGTGCTCAGGCGCCAAGAAATTACACTACGCGCACCTTCCCTGCAGAGCCGTTCAAACTCGCCGTCTCCCGAGCTTCCCGACGAAGAAAAGCGGGTCCTAGGCACCAACGACCGCGAAAACACAGTCCCTATCGGCGGCGATACGAAGGCCGGCGACAGCCAACCGAAAGGCGACAAGAAGGACCTTAAAGGTGGCTCCCGCAGGAGTTCCGGCAGCAGAGGCTCCAGCCGGTCGGCTTCCCCGAAGCCAGGCTCAACCAGCGCCAACCCAAAGCAACCTGAAACGATGGTTCGACATCGCCTTCAGTACAACCGAGGCCGTAACCCAGGTCACCGCAGTCGCAAGCCTGAGATTACTCCTGACCCGCAAGGTCAACCCACGTGCACTACGACCTACCGGTGCATATGTTTGCCGCCGGGAAAAACACTGTCCTCGGAGATGGGTCAGCGTAGTCCCATATTCCACGTTTACGGGGCCCCTACCAGCCATGCTGCGGCGTCGATGGACATCAGCAAAGTTTCTGGAAAGCAGGACACGCGACCGAACGGCGACCGGACATCAAGACCGCCCCGTTTTTCCGCTGCTGAGCCAAGGAGAGCCCTGACGATGACCTCTCCGCTGTCCCCAGATGGGGCAGGTACGAGAGCCGAGAGTCCAGCGTTGTACGTTCTTCGCTCCCGGTCGAGCCTTAGCCAGGACAACAACGTCAAGTGTGGTGAGTGTCGCACGACAGTGCTGCCCTGGGCTTCGTTTTCGTGGCAGTTAAGATTGTGGGAGCTGCTATATCTCAACGCAGCGCAAAACAAGGGGGAATGTGATCGGTGCTATCCCGCAATTCCAAAGCACAGAGTTGAAAATATTAAGACAAAGAATAGGCAAGCAAAGGAATTTGCTTTGGTAGTAAATCTGTTCCCACAGCTGAATTAGTCAAAATAACAAGTTCCCGAATTTGTTGTCCAGAGTCAAAGGCGGTTCTGACGGACCTGAACTTTCGTTTATGGCCCTGCTAATTTACGAATCCCTTCATTAAATCATGCTAAACACAGAATCCACTTTGTTCCATTTTGTTTTAGAGTGTGACACGAAGAGTGTATTGGCAGGTGTGGGTTGAAATTTTAATTACAGCTGTGACATTGAGAGGGTACTATAGGTTGCGCTTGCATGGTGCGCAAAACAAAAAAAAAACGCTAGAATCAGGTGCAGTTTGTCGGCACAGTTGGGTGACCACGATTTGTCCTCGTGACCAAGCTCTTGGCTCGGTTTTCATTAGAGAATAAATAAATATGGATTGTGGCCTGTAATGGTTGAGGCTTCACTGATTTAGCCTCTACCTCGTCATTGAGCTGATCGCATATGCATAAACAGGCGTATTCACTGGAGCGGACAGTGCAGTTGGGGCTACGATAAACTGCGAAATACTTCGTGTTAAAACATTCGCAGTCTTTATTCGACCTTTGCGCTAAGCTGTTTGTTGAAATGCTGAATGCATGAACCGACTAGCCCCCACATAATGTCTTACCTCTTTGTTAAACTTTAAGGTGAGTACGGCTTGCTAATATGGTGTTCACTAGTGAAAGCATCGCTGCCGTAAGGCACATTCGTACGCTTGCGCTGATTCGTATTATCATAGTTTAGACACTATAGGTTACTCTGAGAGTACTTAGCTTTCTCCGTGCTTGAAAAAAAAGGGCACTTTTCTAATAGTGCTGGATGTGTACGTCGTTGTGAATTATGCTTTCGTATTGCTGCGAGGGGATCTGTTGATCAAAATAAACTGGGACAATATTTCAGGAGTGTACGAATATTCGAGATTTTAAAATAGGGAATCGAACATCCTCCTCTTCGATTCGCTGAATGAATCAAATGGTCCATTCCCAAAGATCATATTCATTCTCATATTCGAGTCGAGTATTTTCGCATGTTTTCAAATAATTCTCGAATCATTGGCAAAATTAAAGTTGGAGCTAAGCGCTTCCGTAGCGCTTTAATGTCTCGCATTAGCATTCGTAAAATAGTCGATTAGCACTGGTTCCGCTCGTTTCCACTCCTGTTCAACTCCTATTCGATTCTGTTGTAGCCACACTATTCGTATTCGATTTGATACTCTTCGCAAACTCCCGTTATTTCCACTAGAATATTTCCTGCTCAAGTAAAACAGCATTGCCCAAAAGTCTGGTGCCTCGCCCCTCAGCTATCCTCATTTTCATCGCAATGCGCCCTTCTTCTGACGAAGTTGTTGCATAACAAAACTCTCTCAGTGTCTGAGTGCGGTCTCATTGGTTTCTGCATCAGCGTCAAGCTTGTGTATAAGTAGGGCGCTATTTAGGGAGTGCGCCTTCCAGGGAAATCACGGGGCTGAGTCTTGGAGCGACCTCCTAGCGAAGTCGCTGAGTTGGCACAAATCGAGATGGAGCTTCGTTTGACGTGAGTGTCGCCTGACGTGCATGCGAACGGGGCCGCATACAGACGAGGCATGTATTGCTAAACCACAAATGAAGTCTTATTATGCCGACTGGATGTCGAAAGTCTCCTCACGGGCCTGGAAACCCGTTGCTTACGACCGGCGCATGCGCGCGAAGTAGCGTGACGAGCCTCCGACTTCGCAGTCAAAGAACATTGGTTCTTTAGATTGTTACAACGCAGGCTGGAAGTAGGGACGGCGCACACGGCTGTCCGGGCGGATTTCTGGGTGGCCTTCATGAGAGGATCTGATGCCTAGTACACGCACTAGTACGTCACATCAGGTACTTTGTCCATTAACTCTTACTGAGAGCTCTGAAATCATCGACTCGGCGATCTTTCTGCTGCCAAACTGCTCTGTAAAGCCCACAAAGAAATCATACACCTAGCTGAAATTTGCTAGAAGGGCGTGAACGTACTACCATGGGTAAAGTGACACCAGTTGTGCTCATTCGTTTCTAGTTGCCGCTGTCAAAAAGCGTATCTTCGAATGTGGACAAACTGTTTGTTCTTCTAGGATAACTGCGGGCTCTGCATTCAGCAGAATAATAACCAGCAGCGTACAAGTTAACCTTCTTGATCACAGCCCTTATTCAACCGGGGCGCTGGCCTGGCTGTCGTTTCTAGAGCTGCATCACTACTGCCGAAGCCTTGGAATCTTGCATCATGCTTCCATCACACCCCGAAACAACCGTACATGGACCGTCGCAAAGCTCTATGTTCTTGTACTAACGTTTTGCCTTTAGTGCCACGTCTGCTAGTGCATCTTGATGTCGTGCCTTGACAAAAAGATAATTTGTTTGCTGAAAACAAATCATTACCGATTTCTCGCCACCATTAAGCAGTGCTACAGGTTGTCGTGTTCGGACTGAAGCAACGTATTCTAGTGTCTGGCTGTAGCCATCACTCATGCATCATTTCTTCCCAGAGGATAAGTAACCTATAACACTCAAGGACAGCTTTGTCATCGGTACGTACCCTGATGGGGTAGATTAGGGATACTGAGGCAAACAGTAAACAAATTTGCAAAACTTTCCCTAATCTTCGTTTATCATGAGTATCATCGAACATATATTACAGGATTATTTACTAACATCCTTGCGTAGCGCTCAATGACTATGAAAAGGTTTCTTGACGAGGAAAGCAAAATATTTATATTGTACAGGATATTCTAAAAAAAAATTGCCCCTACACGCTGGGAAATGAGATAGTGTGCGCAGTAAAATGAGACTGTGCTTCAAAACATACCCAAAAATTCTGGACAAAAGCGCTTTTCTGCTGGAAAGAGTTTATGAGCACAATTTATTCATATATTGTAAGACTTCACTATAATAAACCAATATACTCTCATAACTCCTTGGCGCAGGCTTGAATTTTTTCTGTTAACGTTTTAGCCATTTTCAAAAGCGTTCCCTATTGGTTTTCTATGGATGTCCTTACTTCTGATTCTGAATGCGAGCGAAGGAAAAACTATAAAAGAAAGGTTCTTGCTACAGGTCGGAAGAATTACCTTCGACATTTATATTACAGTAAGTTACAGTTTTTCAATATTCAAAACCACTGTCCAAGAATGTTGCGCATGGAAACAAATTACTCAATCTTTCAGAGAATTCTAAATGAGTATGTTCCATGTGCACCAACGCGATCTTTGTGAGCCAGTTCTTATGACAAATAGTATATCCTCTTTCAAAGCTCTACGGTAAAGTCGCATGACCCTCTTAGAGGCCAGGGTTTGTGTTTAGTATCTCTTTCCTTATGTGATTGTAGGTTGTACCGAATAGAGGCTACTACATCATCACTGCATGTGCTGCAAAAGTATCCCTTCTCTCTAGTTGGGTACAGTGTGGCGGATGTTGTGCGGCGCTTCAATTAAAAAAAAAAGACCTCCGGGCAGTTCCTACTGTTCGTATTCCTTCATTCCTTCTTTTGTGGAGGGATTTTTAGGGGCACGACTACACATGGTGGCATTGAAACAGCTTGATGCCCTCTTGAGTTGCTTATTTGAAAACTTTAAAAGGGCGCAAACACACACAACCACAAAGTACAAGAGACGAGACACAAGCGCCGACTGTCAACTGATTTTTATTGGAGCAAGGGAACACCTTATATACACAGCAGCATACACAAGATAAGAAGTTGCAGAACGCACGTGCGAGCAAGAGACACTGCGGAAAAAAAGATACGAAAAACCAAGCAAGGCGCTCAAGGGGTGAACAGATTAGTCGCATCTAAAAAACAGGCCTCAGCGTTTAAGAGAGATATCGAAGGCTTGCTAATGCAACTGTTGCCATATTTCATGATATGAAAGGCTTCCAAGCTGAGACGTGCCGTCTTATCAATGCTTCTGCCGAGAATCTTCGTCTCATGAAATCGGGCCACGCAACCACTGCAATTACTAATATGCGCAACTAAATGTGCGTACTTGTCTTTAAAATTCTTAACATTTCTTGAATGGTCCCCTAATCGATCATTGATGCAACGGCCGGTTTGGCCGACATACACCTTCCCGCACGTCAAGGGAATAGCGTAGACCACTCCCGTGGAACATGTCGCAAACCGATGCTTGTGATTAATTTGGCACCCACTCTTTTTCGGGCCACAGATTCGGGGGCATAGCCCTCCCAGCTTACTGGGTGCCGAAAACACAACCGGCACACCGTGCCTGTTGGCCACTTTTTTTAGGTTGTGAGTGGTCTTGTGTAGGTACGGCACAACCAAAGGTTTTTCGGCCTTTTCCCGATTACAACCGGTCATTCCTGTTCCATGCTTCAACTTCTGGAGGAGGGTCTCACAAACAGCAATCAAGATCGAAGAGGGGAACCCTGCCGCTAAAAGTCGGCTTATCTGATTAAGGAAGCTATTTTGCATTCGATGCGGGCACGACCTCCTGAGAGCAGATTCCATGCATTGCAAAGCTATCCCTCTCTTCACAGTCTTGGAATGCGCCGAGCTATATGGCAGCAGATCTTTTTTCGCTCGAGGGTAGTAAGACCAGCAAACGTGTGTTTCACAGAATGTTAGTTCGAGATCTAAAAACTGTAAAACAGATGAGTCAGGTAGTTCATGGGTAAAATTTAGCCCAAGTCCATATTTTTTGAAAGCTATTAAAACTTATTATTATATATTATTATTATTACCCTTACTTATTATTATTATTAACTTATTATTATTACCCATGAACTACCTGATTCATCTGTTTTACAGTTTTTAGATCTCGAACTAACATTCTGTGAAACACACGTTTGCTGGTCTTACTACCCTCGAGCGAAAAAAGATCTGCTGCCATATAGCTCGGCGCATTCCAAGACTGTGCCGCCGCGGTGGCTCAGCGGTTACGGTGCTCGGCTGCTGTCCCGAAAGACGCGGGTTCGATCCCGGCCGCGGCGGCTAGAATTTCTTTGGAGGAGAAATTCTAGAGGCCCGTGTACTGTGCGATGTCAGTGCACGTTAAAGAACCCCAGGTGGTCCAAATTTCCGGAGCCCTCCACTACGGCGTCTCTCATAGCCTTAGTCGCTTTGGGACGTTAAACCCCAGAAACCAAACCAAACCAGCATTCCAAGACTGTGAAGAGAGGGATAGCTTTGCAATGCATGGAATCTGCTCTCAGGAGGTCGTGCCCGCATCGAATGCAAAATAGCTTCCTTAATCAGATAAGCCGACTTTTAGCGGCAGGGTTCCCCTCTTCGATCTTGATTGCTGTTTGTGAGACCCTCCTCCAGAAGTTGAAGCATGGAACAGGAATGACCGGTTGTAATCGGGAAAAGGCCGAAAAACCTTTGGTTGTGCCGTACCTACACAAGACCACTCACAACCTAAAAAAAGTGGCCAACAGGCACGGTGTGCCGGTTGTGTTTTCGGCACCCAGTAAGCTGGGAGGGCTATGCCCCCGAATCTGTGGCCCGAAAAAGAGTGGGTGCCAAATTAATCACAAGCATCGGTTTGCGACATGTTCCACGGGAGTGGTCTACGCTATTCCCTTGACGTGCGGGAAGGTGTATGTCGGCCAAACCGGCCGTTGCATCAATGATCGATTAGGGGACCATTCAAGAAATGTTAAGAATTTTAAAGACAAGTACGCACATTTAGTTGCGCATATTAGTAATTGCAGTGGTTGCGTGGCCCGATTTCATGAGACGAAGATTCTCGGCAGAAGCATTGATATGACGGCACGTCTCAGCTTGGAAGCCTTTCATATCATGAAATATGGCAACAGTTGCATTAGCAAGCCTTCGATATCTCTCTTAAACGCTGAGGCCTGTTTTTTAGATGCGACTAATCTGTTCACCCCTTGAGCGCCTTGCTTGGATTTTCGTATCTTTTTTTCCGCAGTGTCTCTTGCTCGCACGTGCGTTCTGCAACTTCTTATCTTGTGTATGCTGCTGTGTATATAAGGTGTTCCCTTGCTCCAATAAAAATCAGTTGACAGTCGGCGCTTGTGTCTCGTCTCTTGTACTTTGTGGTCGTGTGTGTTTGCGCCCTTTTAAAGTTTTCAAATATGAACCAACTTGCCCAAAAAGAAGTGTTAATGAGTTGCTTAATGCTTTCTTAGCGCGTTTTGGAAGTTAGTGTGTTAATTTCGCTCGGTCGAATAATTTTAGAGAGCGACGCAGGAAACAATATATCTTTTTTGATTCATATTGCAGCGAAGAAGCACAAACACACGTAGAAGGAACACACAAAAAACACGTGTTTTTTGTGTGTTCCTTCTACGTGTGTTTGTGCTTCTTCGCTGCAATATGAATCAAGAATGTTACCAACTTGCCCAAAAACGTGTTTTACTGAATATATCTTTATCTTTACCTTAGAACACGATAGCGATGGCCTTATCAATGTGTTTACCTAAGTACGCGAGAGCCATACACGCTGAAAGTTTTTATAAGTGAAGATAAAACACTAATCGTAGTTAATAAATGCTTCACTTAAATTTGGGTGCTGTTTCAATTGTGCTACACGGTACCGAGAAAAACGCCCTGCAGAAATTCGGTCGATTTTAACTGCTCTCTCAATTACCAGAGCTAACTTCGAAATATTCCTCCTTGCTTGAGGAAGACCAAACTGGACTTCCTTATATTGAGTTTCACTGCACACTTGTTTGGAAATCTTGGCTGAACGTTAATTTAATTTGTGCCGAGGTTTTAACGTTTGGTGGCAGTGGGTAACAAAATGTCGCATTTTGCTCCAGTTTCCCTAAAATTGAAGTTACTCTGGCAACCCTTCCCAACGCAAAATTTCTTATTACTTGTTTAGGAAAATTTTGTAACCCTTAGTTTAGCTGAAATATCGCAGCAAGAGATTAACCTGGGGGGTAATATCAGTTTTGCACAAGGCGCCTGACAATTTTTTAGTCCCTAACTAAAGGCAAGGTCATTGCATGTCGAACGAATTTTCAAACACGAACTGCTGTTTATTTTTCGCGATAAGATAGCGATTAATCAGAAAAACTTTTACCAGTCAGTTTCATGAGAAGCTTTACTTCGTGCAAGCTTAGGTAGAACATGGACGTATGCGGGGATTTAAATTCAAACGTTAATCCAATGTTCAGGGAGCGGAGAAATAAAGCTCAAGATCAAGTTAAGCTTCGCTCATTAAAATGAGGAAGGGCTGTTTGCCCAAGCTCACCGGTAAAAGCAGAGCGAGGCGCAAATAAATTAAGGACTGAGGGAGGATAAGATGAAAGTGATTATTTTAGCCGGAAGGCGTTAACAGCAGGTGCCGACAGAGGGGCTGATTCATCCGTCAACGGTCAGGGCAATTGCAAATAGGAGGTGTATTCTTGTACGCGCTGGTCCTCGCTACGATAGAGTGATTACTATCAAAACGAGATTGTACTGTTTTTTTTTTCGCTTTATTCCAATCGTGGGATGGAACAGCGCGAAGTTAAACGACAGACAAAGCAAGAGGACACAAAGACAGCGCTCGTCTTTGTGTCCTCTTGCTTTGTCTGTCGTTTTGCTTCGCGCTGTTCCCTCCCACGATGTATCAGTACAAACTCGCCCAGTTATCCATCCTTATTCCAATCGTATGAGCTCTGATATTTTGAACTCTTCTGGTTTTAACCAAATGGCTTACTTTTAGTAGAAGGGAGGACGGGGTTTCGGGAGAGGCTGTTTGTAAGCACTTTGTTCTGTTTCTAACTATCGACTGCTTGTTCGGATCCAAGTTTAGTGGTTTTGAAGGCCGCATTTAAGAGAAGGAGCTTTTTAATTTGACATTACTGCAGCCTAACATGTTTGTGTCAGAACTAAGCATGTTGCGAGAAAAATCTTATTTTACCTTAGTACACTAAGGTATACGTTAAGCAAGAGGCATAAACACTTCTAGCGAAGTGATTTTCATAAGCAATTGATGTGTTGCTATTTCGCGAAAAAGCAACTAATAGGTTACGCAATGTAACAGAGCGTTTTATTTTCTTATTTTATTTTAAACGTGGCTTGGAATCAAGCTACTCCGTGCTTCAATTAAAAGTTTCAGTCGAATTTTTGAGGCCTTCCGCCGAAGCGGCTCCAATTAGCGAATTCATTAAGTTATCAGTGCCCCAGAAGTGGTTGACATAAATCCGCAGTACTTCTTTACGAAGCTCTTTTCTACCTGTCTGTATCACCTCTTCGATCACTGCTTTGTTAAGGTGCATTTCAGATGCCCGTCAAAAGCGAAGCAGTCACTACACCTTATTTTGCTAATACTTGTTTTGCATTTGGAAAGAAAGACGAAAAACTTAGTAGGATAAGCTGATACAAAGTATGCTTAAGAGATCGTTATGTCAGCTACCTTGGACTCGGAGACATTTATTAGAGTTCATTCTAATGTAGCACCAAATGTACTGATCTCGAGTGGTTTCATACTATGGTGTAACTGTCACTGCGCCGCAAAAGGCAATTGAAGAGCCAATGGGCAGAGCAGAGCATCTTGAGGGGAAAGGGGGTGGGGGGGGGGGGGGGGGCATTCTACCGGTGACCCGGCAGTGTTCGCGCGACAGCTGTGAACCTCCAGCTTGAACTACAATTATGAAAACCGAGCTGACTGGAAAGTGCCATATATTTATTTTGCAAAAGCAAGTGTTCTAAATACCACTTAATTTTGGTACGCATAAAGTGACCGTGCTATAGAGTGAAAAACACGGTTTTCTATTGCATGGCTTTGCGAATTTTTTGTACAGATGTGACTGCGGGAAAAAAAAAGTAGACGTTTCAGCACTGCGAATAGGTATTACTGTCTTGAACTTGGGAGCTGTTTCTGCCCCTAGTAGCTAGTTCTTTAGCCGTGGTACTCTATGAAATACCAAATCTTGACAAAACACAACAATATCTGCACTTTTGTAGGCCTAGCCAATTGAGTTAATTCCCTAATATATCCATGAGTGGTATTTTTTATTTATTGGTTTTTCTCGTACATAGTCGCGGTAACCAATAAAACATGCTTTGCTTCATATTTCAGTGCTCTTTGTGGTTTGGTTTGGCTTATGAGGTTTAACGCCCGAAAGCAACTCAGGTCGTTAGGGACGCCGTAGTGCAGACCTCCGGATTATTTAGACCACCTGAAGTAATTTAAGGTGCAGTGACATTGCACTGTACAGTGGCCTCTAGCATTTCGCCTGCATTGAAATGCAACCACCCTGGCCGGGATCGAACCCGCGTATTTCGGGTTAGCACCATAACCACTGAGCCAAAAGGACAGCTTCAGATCTCTTTGTCGGTAACTGTCTACTGTAGCCAAAGACAAGAGAATTTAATATTAAGGCAGTAACTCTCTTAAAAATGCTGCAGGAGCAGCGTTGTTTTCGGCGCAGCAGATCTTTAAAAAAATTCTCAACGGGACGTCAGTGTAAAAAAGATACTTTTTCTTGCAAACCGTTCTTTTGCTGACTCCAAAGATCCCAGAACTAATTGGTTGTTGCCAACGCAAGCTTTTCCAAAGAAGACACACTGCTGTTTCCATTTGGCTCGTTTTTTTTTCTAGCTCAACTGGGATGACGACACTAATTGCGCCAGTATTCTCATAAAAGTACAATGGCCGCCGCCAGCTTTCTGGCACAGTTGAAGCAATAGGCGAATTCCTGAGCTCCAGAGGTCAGCTGGACGTCAGACGTCAGGAGTGACGCAGTAGTGAGGTAACAGTTGGTAGCCAGAAAAAAACTCTGAAGAAACGTGCAATGTCTCAACGACCGAAGCGGCATTTGAGCGGAAACCGGTAGATGAAAGAGCAGCATCGAGTCATTGCCTTACTCGAGAGTCCTTAATCTTGGCGGTTCCCGGCGTCTATAATTAGTCGTCTTCCTTAGGATCGCCCTCGTATTTCCAAATGCCGGCATGGGGATGAAGAAAATTATACATTGTCTCATTTCGTCTTGACTCTCGATAAGTGCATCTCAGCGAATATATGCGCTCACGTGTCGCTTAATTAAAACTTCGTTAGGTAATTTTTTCCCATTCTTTTCAACAACAATCTTTGTCTTTTCTAGTGATCAACGCCGCTCTTGCGGAATACGTGTTTTATCGTTTTCATTACATTGCCTCCACATTTCTGAGCAGATCGCAGTTCCCAATACGTTTCATTGTATCTATGTGTGAAGCGAGTGGACATGTCCACGTGTGCCTTTCTTCACTCACTTGCTTTCATCATTCTTACTCTTAGCTAAAAGTTCGAGCTAAGAGCTCTTTCGTGTATCTGCCTGACAATGTTTTGTCCTGTCTGATTGCACTCAGTTCGGGCTTGTTGAAGTCAGTGACGTGTTTTTTCTTGGCGACACCATTTCCATCAACTTAATAGGTAGGATTTTTTTTTCTAAGGAGTTCATTAGGTACTGTAATTAGAAGTTTGGTTTTGATGTTCGGCCTGGATTATGATTTTTTCAGAGATTGTTTTATTAGCGGGATCTTGTGCAATTTGGTTTTCGAGCTTTACCGAGGCCAAATATTTTACGGTTTAAGTGGCGTACCGTGCTGTCTTCCAATGCCCTTCATATGCACTTGATTTTGACGCACTCCCTGCGGGCAAAAAAGAAACATACCTCGGCAAGATATTTGTGGGATGAAAATTTTTAAAACTGGAAAATTGTAGGATGGGAATATTGAAGATAGTGGTCTACTCTTCTGATATGTAGCTAGTTGTTTCTTTAAGGTATTTCCATATATCGCATCGAAAAGTTAAGACTGCCGTAGGAAACCAACGGGTAACACTTTTGATGATAGCAAAAACTTGTACAATGCTACCGTCGAATTATTTCCGGATATATATTGATTGGTAGAGTCAAATCTTACGTCATATAAAAACTTTTGTTCAGGAAAGGTTCCGCGCTCAAAATTGCTTTTGTCTAGAATTCTTGGGTAATACTTTTTCTGTGGTCGTTTGCTGCCTTGTTATGCTACCTTAACGGCATCGGAATCCTCTCGTATTTTCTTTTTTACTTCAGAGATACAGGAACCATTAGACGTTTTGAGCAATTCCTTTTAGGATTTCTGTACGTTCCTATTTTTTTTTCCTGTTTACTGTGGCCGCTATGTCTCCACGTGAGTTCTCGGGTCTGTTCGAAGTTAGTAATGAACACATGGATTGCAGCTCTACTAGTTATCTGTAGTTTTGCTCAGTGTAAAGTTTCACTTTTATATTTAAGAGTTGCGGGAAATGTCTTCACATTTCTCGTTATCCTGATTGAGTCAACTCACATTCTGCCTTTTCGCTCACTAGTTCGAGCATTTGATTTATAACTACTCACTGCCGTTCTACGATGTTCAGAAGGACTGAAGTGACTGTCAGACTATTTTTGTGTCAAATGTAGACCCTCCAGCACTCTACTTTCGAAAGATGTGGCTCTATACGGCAACTGCTACTATACCTAAAGCTTAATCTTGCACTGAAGGTAAATAAAAGTAAGGGCAATGTCTTAAACTTTACATTCCCTCATCCTATCAGAGGGATCACGACACTATTACAATGCTTGTTTTTGATGAGGGAGCACTGGTAGAACGTGAAACGCAAGCCGCATTTCCTAATATTTTGATATATGCACAAAGATCGATATTACTTCTCTTAATACCAGGGCACTTTTGTACCTGAACTTTCTCCGCAGTAAGGAGAAGAAGAAGAGATAGATAGAGGGGGAAAAGGCAGGGATGTTAACCAGAAAGGTTTCCGGTTGGCTACCCTGCACTGGGGAAGAAGATGGGGGGATTAAAGTGCAACGCCAAAATACCGAATGCCGATCCGCGGTTTTGACGTAATCGCCGCTTGCGTTCTAGCTTTGCTTTCTTGCAGGCCGTGTTCTTCGTTTGGTCTTCCTCTCACTAGACGCCTGCTCCCCCCAGTTATTTTTGTAATCAGAGCTGCTGTCAGCAACCAACATAACTTACTAAGACCCCTCATTTTTTGCGCATCACGCTTAGCCGCCTTCCCTTTATTACCTCAAGCCAACGGCTTTTCCGCGCAGTTGCTGCTTGCGCACAGAAGGCACTGAGTAGAAAGGTTCAACGCTCGAAAGCAGAAAAGTAGGCAATCTGGCGAAGCAGGCGCCCACTGCAACACTCGGGATGTTATCCCCCTTCACGGCCGAGTCATCGAGAGGCTCCCTCGAATCCCTATATACGGCTGCTATTCGTGCCTTGCTGCTTTCGCTGCGAAGGACGTGGTACTAGCGAAACGGGAAACATCCGTTTCATCAAGCGAGCGGCAATAAGGGGTCAGGATTTGCCGTCTAAATCCAACCTAACGAAAAACAGCATGCACTGCCGTGGGTGCTAGGACCCAGCAGTCAGTGGGGTACAGCTTGCGCGCTCTGGAAGTGCCATTAAGTTGGGACTTTGCTGAGAGAACTTCTTTCTCGGCAAGCATGCACGAAAGTGTGTGTTTAGGACTTTTTATCCGGATATTTTCTCTTGAGCAGCTCACTAAATTGTAACCGGTTGACATTTTGCCGGTGTCTGATTGTTTGCTGATTAATATCAACCCAATTATTTACGCACAAAATGCTAACTTTAAAGGTTATTTTCCTGCTACAGCAATAATTTTGCACACAAAGCAGTTATAGGGACTTCGCGCCTCTGAATGTTGATGTTTTACCTTCAGCATCCGGCCTCATGATGGTCACATGTCAACACGGGACCAGCTTCACTCAAGTTACCAGCAGAAGGTGATGATGATGATAATGGAAACCATTTAATAATATTTACATAGAGGTTGACAGGGAAGCAGCCTCTAGTGGGCCGCTCCCCTTACAATACTAGGTGGAGTCCCTTATTCAGGGACCCCATTGGTCTGGACCGCCACACGAGCTCGCTTAACCAGGGCTTGTTGGGCAGTTAGGTCCAGACAGCCGAGTAGGGCCGCCTCCCAGTCCTCTCGAGTAGGGCAATGGGTTAAGGGTGGATTTTGCTGGCATGCCCAGACCATGTGGAAGGTGTCAGCCACCTCCCCACAGTAAGAGCGGAGGCCAGAGAAGGAAGGATCGAAATGTTTGTGTATTGGCGGGCACAGCAGAGGGTTAGTATAGAGTCCAAGATGTATTCTTTCGCCCGCTTTTCCTGCGCCCTTGGGAGGAGCACCAGGTGCACGACCGTACTCTTATTGCGTTCGTAGTGATAGCCCTGGCTGGTACTAAGTCTATAGGCCTAAGGCATTGGCAGAAGACAGGGAGCAAGCAGTATGGTGGCAGTTCTTTGAGAACTTTAGCTGCTCATGCAGGAAAGCGTAGGCACTTTCCGATCTTCTTTTGGGGATAATGGTTTCATGAGATAAAGCAACTCACATTACCACCTCGGAATGCAGTTCATTACGGTCTTTGGCTTAGTCTGTTTTCTTTCTGACTTTTTGTTTTGCTACTTATCCCAGATTCCTTCGTAAAGTCTGCGTCTTTAGAGCAAATATTTAAAGATACGCTGAGGGGCAATTGAACTTGATCCGTATTGCTACATTACCGACTTTTAATAAAAAAAGGCTACTTTCTCTGGAGTCAGAGAGTAAAAAAACAACTAAAAGCTGGTGCCGCTGTGACCGGCTGTTATCCCAAGCGAACTTCGGTGCGTCATAAACGTGTAATTTGCACGGATCTCTGAGGTTAGGCTACACTGCCACTCACTTTCAAACGGCTATCACGGAATCCCTTTCGGTCCTGTCGTCACAACTTCGAGTCGGATGGAAGGACAGAAAATGTTACATTTTTGACCTAAGTATATTAGTTTATTCACCATAAACGCGTCTTCGGCTTTCGAACACACCTAGCCGAAAGGAACCACAGAATTCAGTTTCAAGTAAAAAGAAAATATTGAACGCTCTTTGCCTCAGGTTTCATTAAAGAAACTTGACTGTAAAGCTTTTTACGTTCTAATCTCCCCTTCGCTATCTGGAAACCAGGACAACTCGTCGCGTATCATCAATGAACTCAAGAAACATTGTCCTTTATAAATTTTGTAATCACATAAAAAGTTGATCGCTGACACGTGAATGTAGCCCGCATGTATTAATTCACAGAAAAGATAGGCTTCTTGGAATGACGGCGTTTTTTTTTTTGCTGCGCTTTGAGGATTTACGCTTTTCTTGAGGTTTAGGAGGGTTTATAATCTTGCGTTAATGTCTGCTGCTTATTCCTGATAAGCCCCTTGTAGCACACGCTTTGCATTAATAGTCGGAAATGGGGCCATTAAATCGACCGGTAGTAATTCAACGGGAACCCCTTAGTGCTTGCCTCCCTTTAAGCTTTAGTTTGAATGCTCTTTAATCTAAATGTGCAGGGACTGTATTATTTCGTTCATGCCAGATCCCCGGTTTCAACAGAGGAGCTTCCACTGGCTTCTGCAACGCTTTCTAGCTTTAGCAACACCGCTAGGATATGCGGCAAACTTGTTTTTGTAGTGCCTTCACACGGAAGAGAGTAATGCTGGCTGAGCGAGCAGGGGAAAATGGCTTTCAGGACCGGATGAGAGGACGCTGGCGAGATTGCATGGTCAGGATTATGCGCAGCGCGCGTCGGCGCCGTTAGATTGTGCTCGCTGTACGCTGTGTGTGCGAATGCGTTCCTACCGCAGTATCATCTTATTGCTCCGTTACGCCATCTCTCAGCCATTCTTCCGAGCGGCATAGCTTCGTTCCGCCGGGGATCATTTCTACGTGGCTCTGAATAGCAGCTTCTCTGTAATGGTTGCTGAGGAACGCAGAGTTTGCAAGAGGAAGTAGCATATGTACGCAAATGCCAGCAAATCGGGAGCACACACAAGTGTTTAGTGTACTCCAGTAATATGCGTTGTGGGGCTAGTTGGTTCATTCTCAGAATTCTTTTTTGCGCACACAAAGACGACACAATAAGACAAGAGAGACATGACATGCGTTCCGTCCTGTCTCCCTTGTCTTATTGTGTGGTCTTTGTATGTGCAAAAAAGAATTCTGTTTAGTGTACAGTCATAGTTTGCAGGGAAAATGTAGCTGAGAACGCGTGGTAGGATAAGACACGTTTAAGAAACCCAGCGATGTGGTTTAATTGGCATAGATGCCAGATTCGCCAGGATCCTCTAGGCAAGCATGAAATCAGTATAACGTAAGTTAAAAGAGCCTTGAAAGCTTGAGCTGTTGGGGGAGTTGGCTTTTAAGTATGGTTAAGAAAGTATGCGAAGGGAAGAGAAGAAAGAGACACAGCACAGCGCTTAACTAACACTAACTTCGTTTATTTGGCACGCTACGCTTACAAGGGCATATGACCGAACCAACAATGGAAAAGAAAAACACGATGAAAACACAATGGACATGGTGCACGAACTTTCTGACACGGACACTCCCGCAAGACAAGTATAAATAGGTAGTGTGCAATGGAATAAACGATATCTTTTTTTTCTGTGATAGAGATAAATGGGACACTTAAAAAATTTCCATTGCAAAAGTACTTGATGAAGGGCTTGTTGGTTCATGTTACAAAGTTTTACCGTTAAAAAAGGGCACACAGGAAAAGACAGATAGACATGGCGCTCTTACTGTCCGTTTCTTTCTGTCTTTTCTAGTGTGTGTGCCTTTTTGCGCCGTTAAAATTTTGGAAAAAATTTCATAGTGCTTGTTTCTCTCTGTGGCCTTAATTATTTTCTGACCAAGTTGATCTTTGTTTTTTTGGCCACAATATGCCAATTTTTGGCTTGGTAACGCTATTTATATGCGTAGCGTGCCGCATGGACGCCAATTACTAGTTCAGCGCTGTGTTGTGCGCCCATCCGGTCTTCCTTTCCGCTTTATTGTTTGGAATTACGTCTTCGCGCAGTTTTATAACAATGAGGGACTAAGGTTAGTGTCCTGAATGAACCCCTCAGCCGATAGAAAAGAAAAAAAATAGCAGTTGCAAAGAGCCAGCGTAGACACATAAGGTTATACCATACAACAGTTCTGAAGCTATGGCGGGAAGAAATATGGATTTGTGGTTAAGTCGAGTTTTGCCAGAAAACTTTTCCTACATACTTTTCCAACATACTTCTGGGCCTGAAACTGAGAGAATTTAGGACGTAAACAGAGGGTAGAGAAATGTGTAGCCCAGGTTGCTCTCCTTGAGCGGTGGGCAGTTTCCTCACTGTCTGATGGGCATGTTGTGATGACGTCACAAGGTCACGTGACCTAGGTAGCCCACCTGCCTTCTAGACTGCTCTTTGGGCACCACGTGCTAAAGTCACGCTCGCGATATTTCGCTCACAATACGGAGGCCGACAACGGGACGTTTTATACTACCTGCCCAAAGGACTGAGAACAAGCTACCCTCAGTGGCAGGTGGCAGTAAAATTATAAGGGGGTCGCGACAGGCAGCTCGGAGAAAGCAACCTGCGCCGCAAGTCTCAACGGTGGCTGGCTTTGAAAAAGGCACCTCTCGGGGTAGTTACGCTTCTCTCAACCGCTGCACCACTGCGGCAGGAGTGATGTGAGGAGCCCCGACGATCCATTATTACAAAATATAGAATCGAGAATTCCGCGTATATGGGCATGTGGGCAGAAGAAAGGCCACTAAAATTCAGTACTTGCGCGGGAGGTCTCTCTAATGCTGTCGAATTGTGCTCTTAAAGGTAGTGTAATCCCTAAGTGATTATGAAAGAAACAGCAGTGTGCCTTTTAGGGAAATGACAAGCAAAGAGGAGTCTAGGCCGCTGAGGAGTCTCATAAACGCCTTCGCTTCATACCCTTAAAGAGCAGCCTAAATGGCCTTCAAGTTTTAACGCGACTGCTTTAAAGAGACCTTGTCGCAGAAAATCCGGCGTCATCATTGGCTTCGCTTTTGTTGACGGCGAGTGAAAAATCCACGATCCGCACCTGGGAAGGTGGCCCATCTAGGGCAAGTCACCTCGCGGCGTTATCCCAACCTGCCCTCAAGATTGTGAGCAAACTGCCAATCGTGGTAGGTGGCAGTTCAACTAATGTTTGTTCGCGAGAGGTTGCTCGGAAAGAGTAACCCGAGTCGCACACACCCCACCGGAGGCAGCACCCTGCCATTGCAAGTGGCACATCGCTTAACCGCTCCACCTCAGCGCCAGGAGTGGTGTGGTGGGTTTTGTTTGTAGGGTTTAACGTCCCAAAGCGACTCAGGCTATGAGAGACTCCGTAGTGAAGGGCTTCGGAAATTTTGACCACCCGGGTTTCTTCAACGTGCACTGACATTGCACAATACACGGGCCTATAGAATTTCGCCTCCATCGAAATTATGCCGCCGCGGCCGGGATCGAACCCGCGTATTTTGGATCAGCAGCCGAGCACTATAACCAGTGAGCCATCGCGGCGGCTTTAGGAGTGGTATGGAGACTTCCAGCGATTTATGAATGTGAAGTAGGGGATGACTAATCCAGTAAATATGGGATCTAACCGATTAAGCTACATCGTAGTACTCTTAAGGCGGAGATAAAATGTCTCCCGCATTTTTTTTACCTCAGATATTTTCTGACCTCATTATTGCTGTGCTAGTCTAGTAAAGGCGAAACAGCGATTGATGATCTCTTGGGCTCGGAATCAGATAGAGCCTTATGATATTCTCTTAGAAAGAAATTTGATGCAATGCCGCTTTGGTCGTGAAAAGAAGTATCATAATTTTAAGTCCGAATATTGAAGGGAGAGTACTAAAATCCGACATGCAGCTATCTCTAGCTTCAAGAATACATAACTTGTTTTGAACGGCTGAATTTGAATGATCGTTTTGCTTCCTCAGGAAACCGAACTTCCGTTAGGTACTTTCTTTTCACTGCGATATACTTGTGATGATCATTAATGGTTCAGAAAACAAAAGCGAAGACGCAACGACTACGGAGAAAAAGCGAAGAATCAGTGTAGGATGCACGCATCTCCAGTGATGAATGCGATGACTGTTTATGACGTCATTTATGAAAACACATATATTTACAAACAAGCGAATGCAATGGTTCAAGTTTTTTAGCCTATCTGCGTCAAAACTCTTTTACACATTTTGCCCCCGTATTTAGAAATTTCGATAGGATTTTTGTATGGCGTCGTTGCCCTAAAATGTGGATGACAAGCGCAGCCGTGTTTCCTAGAGCATGCAATCTATGAATGCGCAAAGACTTGACATGCTTCAATCATAATTTGCTTACACGGACTGGGAGAAAACGCCACGCTCATGAGCCTGGCTTCGATTTGGAAGCTGAAACGCGAGAACCCACCATGTCGCAAAGTGGGATGACAACGTCTAAAGCAGACGCCGCCACTTCGACGCTCACCGGAGCGCACAATCAATCATTTCTATTTGCTTTTGTACTTGACGCATCGCGGTGACACTGAAATACGTGTCTACCAAAGGCACTCCACTCTATCACAAACTTGCGTGGCGGCTCTGTGGTCATTCCTTCAGGCCAAGATTCTGGGTGCTGTCTTTGCGGTGAGTTCCTGAAATTGGGTCATCCAGTATCCGCCGATCAATATCAGGCGCCTTTCGTGGGATGCGAGGATACGAAACTGTTTCCTTTATTTTCTTAGTGAAAGTGCTCTGCAACGAACTATCATGCGCTGCTTGCAATACATTGGGTAATTTCTGGCTTTAGCCTCCCTGATGAAGTGGAACGAAGTTCAGACCTCTGGCCACATCGCGGTTATTTAAGGCCGCAGTTTCGTTGCATGAGAATGAAACTTCGAAGCGCTGAAATCTTAAAGTAGCTGCAATAATCGCTGACAGGGTTTTGAGTGAAACATGTTTGAAGACCTTGAAAAACACCAACTTACGCGAAACCATTTTAAATGAAATGAGATTACTAATTTAGAATCCTTCGTGATCAACTGAACACAGAGCAATGTTTCTCAATTTTTTTTCAAATGCATCTTCAGTGCTTTCGTAGAAGGCAGGGTTTTTCAAAGATATGACTATTTGAATCACTTGTTGCCCTCGCTCAAATCATGAGTGCATTTTCGCATTTCAAGATTCCAGCATTTCAATATTTTCGTCAATCTTCCGCAAGAGAAGGAGGTTAAGAATTAAGCTGATTTGAATATCGCAAAATATCTTTATCTTTTTTGCGTTTAAAGCGAACAAATAAATTGTATTCATACATGCTTTCAGGACTAACGATATTCACCCTCTCGCAATGCACCTGCTCAAAGCAAATAAAAGCTAAGACAAAGAAAATAAAAGCTAAGGCTAGGCTCAGCCTTGTAGAGCATCGAAGTGCGGTAAGGCGCTTGCGACGGCTGTTCTAAATAAATTATTTCAATTCTTCGGGGTGAGGCTGTCCTCAATATTACCTTACAACTCAACGATTGAAATAAGGATGGAATCACAATATATTTTCTTCTGTCCTCTAACCATTTCATTGGTTACTTGGTTACTGTATAAGCCCGTAGAGGCTTGCGATACCTATAATAAATGAAAAAATATGTAAATACACAGTACTGGCCGTAGAACGTTTTATTCTTCTCTCTTGATTAACCTTTGAAATGCAACCAAGTCTTATTTCAGCAAAAAAGGGCTTGTTGGGAACCTTTCCTCTTACTTTTACAGTCCAGACAGACGGAATTTATGGTTTCTGCTTTCATATGTTATATAACCTCCACATGCGTCACCTTGCACCTCGTAGCTTTTTAATCGTGCGTTGGTGCAGAACACATTTGTCTACATTTTATTGCTTTCAAGCAATGAGACTGATACAGCTGTCAGTACTAGGAGCTTGTACGGGAGCACTAAGCGTAATTATCAAATAAAGTGGAATTCAGTAAATTCTCTCACCTTGGGAAGAGGAAACGCTCCTGTCATAACCTTACACGCGAAAGGAGCATGCTCTGCGTTTGCACTTGTTGCCTGACTCAATGAAAAACCAACAGCGTGCATACTGGCAATAAAGGAGGTCAGGGTGTCGAGCCATAAAAGGGGGTGAAAGTTTTCCTAGCGAAAAGTGTATGCTTGCTCTTACCTTTGCACTATACCATCGAATTAGAGATGAGACATACAGCGTACGAGTTTTAAAGTCTACTGAGGTTATGTAGCCGTCTACATAGCATTCAGTCAGCCATTTACTACCCACATCAAGACGCCATACAATGCTCCCCTAATAGAAAAAAGAATAGGCAGTGGCTTAGCTCTGGTTAAGCCTGGATATACAAGCGAAAAGCTGCAGTTATGCTTAGTTTTTCGTCATGGCTGTCGCAGTTCGCGCACAATGCACTGGGAGCACCAGGATAACGGCGGAGACGTTCGGCCGTCCACACACTGCCTGTGCGGAGGCGGAGGAGAAGACGGTAATTGGCGCGGTTAAAATTCAGGGGGCACTTTGGCTCTGTAAAGTGCTGCAAGGTGAAAGCGTTTCCTTGAGCATTTTTTCGTATTTTTCATATTTAACTTTTCTTCAGTCGATTTTTGTTCTTTTTCATATTTTATTGTTTTTATTTTCCATATTTTCTTTGTCATTGCATTTTTTCGTTTCTTTTTTTTATTTCTTTATTTTTCACATTTAATTTTTCTTTCATTTTATTGTTTACATTTGTTTCTTTTCTTTCTATTCTTCTTTCTATTCTATTGTTCCTTTTCTATTCTTTTTATTTTTTCTTACTTTACTTTTTCATTCCTTTTATTCCATTTATGAAACCCATGCATTCACTACATGCGCCTTTATTTACGCTCAAACCTTGAGCCTTCGTTGCAGAGTGGTAGCGTCTCCGCTTCATTCCCAGCCTCGACGCAGTTTCTTTCTAAGTAGTGACGCGGCGGCGGCTGCGGCCATCTGCGCCGCGCGTGACTTCGCTCACTTTCGCACATGCGCTGAACTCGCCATTCGGTTTCACGGCGTACGCGAAGCTCGGTTCCGACCCTCCTAGTGAAGCTTTTCGCTTCAAAACCGAAGTACAAAAACAACTACGTTCGTGAGGATTTTTTCAAGCAGATAGCATTTGCTAAATTGTAGCTGACAAGTATATCAGCGCTACAAAACTCTCATCGACTTAAACCAGAAAGCGCAGAGCCTTGCTTCAAGTATTGTTTTGCACGAGCCTTCTCCACACTGAGCGCTGCTTGCAGACGCGCAGTCGTTTTCGCTTTGTAATAAGCGTCGTTTGCTAAACAATCTCTAGAATCGTGGCGGTCTGAAGTTACTTCTCGTCCGCGCAATTTGGATAACTTATTGAAGTAATCGCAGCCTTCTTGAGGATCTATACATGCATCCCGCAACCACATTACTGAGAAATATGTGAAAGAAGCTAAAGTAATGGTGAAGAACGTGCAATACGAAGAGCAGTTTGTGATGAGCAGGGAGGCACTGTTAGTGGTAAAGAAGTACGAGGGTTGTTCAGCAAAGGCCGAGACTGGTTTTGTGAAATATTTTTTTCTGAAAATCATTCATCAAGCCTTTTATCACCCTCAATGTACTCTCCGTTGAGTGAAATGCACTTGTCCCAACGTTTGTGCCATGTCTGGAAAACATGGGCGAAGCCATTTTTCGCAATCTGCATAAAAACTGCTTCCATATCCTTTACTGCCTTCTACTCCGTATCAAAATGAGGCCCCTTTCGTTCCTTTCTTGCCGTGCGGTTCAAGAAGTCGCAAGGGGCCAGGTAAAGACTGCAGGTTGGGTGGGAGATTGTTGCAATATTTTTCCGAGCAAGAAATTTCGCCACAGTGTTCGCAATGTGAACCCTTGCGTTGTTGTAGTGCAGTTTCGAATTTACCGCAAGCTCGGGCCTTATTCGTGAGACGGGTTTTGTCATCAGTGTCTCCGAAACATAGCTGTAGTACTGGGCGTTTAGTGTCTGGCTCCTAGGAAGTGCACGGCCGCTGACCATTTCCTTCTGGTCGAAAAGTGTGGTTACCATTGCATTGTTTGCCGACATTTGCGCCTTAGCCTCCATTGGTCGAGGCTGCCCCTCTTCAACCCACTGAGTGCTTTCGCACGTCATCTCAGCTGGGCCATAGCAGTATACCCAGGTCGCTTTCGTATTCTAAGCACCGCTTCCACTCAAAACAAACGTCTACACGGTTTTCTTTCTGGACTGGCGTACGCGGGTGAGGGATCCACTGCGCACAGTTTCTTTACATGTGAAGATATTCTCCGAAAGATTTGTGGGTGCTTACTACTGAAATTTTCGGGTATTGGGCAAGCTTCCTGACAGTAAGGCGTCCATCAGTTTTGATCATTGCATCCGCGGCATTGATGGTTTCCTCAGAAAAGGCTGTAACAGGTGCAGCATCGCCTCTCTGCAACTGAATGCCTTCTGTGCTCTCCTTGAAGGCCTTCAGCAACCGAAAACAAGTTGGACAAGACACGACGTTCTCACCAAATGCACGCGTCAAATCGGCATAGTTTTCTGTGGCTGTTTTGTTAAGCCGCTCGATAGCGTAGCATTGTTCACTTAAGGTCGACACGGGTCACACAACAACGACACTTGGAGGGGATTGAATACTATCTGCTGTTTGAATGAATATCCCTGCCCCCGACTTAGAGCCAGAGTGATGCGGTGTCTGGTGCATATTAGTGGAGTGACAACGTTCAAAAAAACACCAACAAATGGCGTAGCAAGCTCACAGCAAAAAAACACCAGACCAAGCCTGTCTTCACCGAACAGCCCTCGTACATATATCTACGCCATAGAGATACCTAATATCCTGCTTTGCTTTTGAGAGAGAAATAGAGTTAGCAGGGAGGGGGGGGGGGGGCAGAGTATTTGGCAGGTAGTCGCTGGTAATGAACCGCAGCTTTCGTGTATCCCTCAAGGGGACGGCATACATATATGAGAAAGGGGCAATAAATGACATGCAACAGAATGGCAACTACATTGTTTTACTCAGCGCCTGGTAACCACCGAGTCAAATTATCTGCGTGTTTATATTGTATGTTCGTGATGTAACAATAGCGCACAAGGAACACGAGGGACGGAAACGAAACGACGCAGACAAGCGCTTTGCTTTATATTATATGACCCGACACATGGTCACTGCAAATGAACATAATTTTGTCAGGATAAGCTTATTGCTGGGAGAGAAAGAGATAGCTATTTTAGTCTATCTTTTTTAAAAAAAAAAACGTAATTTCTGCAAGCCACATTTTTCACTACTGTGCTTCTCAACCAAACTAGCGTTTTCGGTTAACGTAAACGCATAGTTATTAGAACAGGTTTTGTTCACAATATCTTCTCCAAAGTTCAGAAATTTTTGAGAACCATTGTTTTAAGCCATAATAATTTCAGCAGCAGGCGGTACATGATGCACAGCACCACATTGCGTTGTTCGGCCGAGTATGAAGTGAAGATAATGATTTTATTGCTTCTTGGAAAGCTCTGTCCTTTTTTCATTTCTCTCCAGCATAGCCATATCGAGCGGAATTACAACACTAAATGCTGACCAGCACGCTGAAGACAATGAGAAACCTGAAGACAATAGCTCATTTTGCATAGGTGGCCGAAAATGCGGCGTGATGGAGATTTTTCTTATTACTGAATTTCACTGTTTCCCTTTTCATCTGTAGTTCTCATGTTTAGTTAGCCGGATGATGAAATGGCCGCAAATATTCGTGTAGCATTTGTTTGCGGACACCTTTGAATATTACAAAATACATCCGCGATTTGAAAATTTCTGTCGCGTTCTTCCCTACAACTCTTGTATCTTGCCGATGTCAACCTGTGTGCCAAAAGCTTGGGGGCTAGCAATGAATGTGAAATTAAATTTCTGACGATGCTGCGAGTGATGGAAAATGAAATAACATGTGTAACACTAAGAGACAGCAAAATAGCAGAACAGGTTACTGGGCAAGCACAGGTAGTGGTATCTTAGTTTTAATCAAGAAGTGAAAATTGACAGGGACATAGCATGTAATGGAGATACGATGGTATTTTGGGGCAACGAAGTATATTGCAAGAGAATGTATCAGGGTTGGCAAAAAAATCGATGCGACGAAAAACACGGCAGATCATTGAAAACGTGATATTTCCTCTCCTCCTGTGACTGCAACATCGACGCAATATTTTCTGATGAACAGCATGCATTTGCTCTTTGCCTAATCATTGTCTTTTCTGTCTTCAAAGAAGTCTTTCACTCGCCATCCGAAACTTCCCTGCACATGCAGCGTTCGGTGTTAGGGCTGGCATAACACTTTAACTTCTCAGTAGCCTTCCGATTTCGGGTGCGTAGGAGCCGAGATTCCGGTGGCTGGTCTTTCCAAGCTTCTCGAGTACTTGAGCAACCTCCGGCTTCAAATATGGCTCAGCCCACACGGGGGCAGCGCTCTAAGTCTAGCGAATATCTCCTACGCTCCGGTGGTGTAGGGTTCCTAATTAGTTACATTAAGCCAATTACGTCGTCGGTGTCCCGGCGCACGCAAAGTCTATTAGTCCCATAATAATTAGCATATATCAGCTCAACGCGTGTTCGGCGGGTAGGTGGACATTTTAATTTCCTGTGACTTCGGTGCGCCGAAAAATTATCGGCCACGTAATGGCTAGGCTTTAAATGCTGCGCGAGTTTTTCTATACCGCCCCGCCCACGACATTTCGTTGCCCTCATCTCCACCTCTACCACCTCGTGGTTTTTAGATGTGATTCTTGCACCCTGCTTTTACTTAGCGTTTATAGGCTGTCGGGAAATAAGATCCACGAGATAGTTTTGACATAGTTGCCGGTCGAGGGTTTCGTTCCCACCGCCGGCATATGGTTGTTGTCCTTCAACACTTTCTAATGAATTATCAGAGAGTGATAAAACAATTACGCTATTTATTTCCCGGTGATCAACACGACAAATTGAGCAACAGAAAAAAATTATACCCCATGTTCATTGGTTTTGGTGACTATTGGCTTACTTCTTATTGTGTCATACCACGCCTTTCATTTCCTTTACCCTGCCTGCTCAACAACTTAAATAGGGATAACTATAACAGAATAGTGTGGCAGAGGAAGCAATGCCACAGCCAGCCCCTCCAGTAAAGGGCTGCGCTGAGCAACCATACATCCCGATCTCTTCACAACCACATGAGCGCTGATGGGATTCGATAGCTAGCACGTGAGCTTTACAATGGTTTTTTAACCAGTGCTACAAAGGTTCTCATATGATTATGAAGTGACTGAATTGTTAAATTTTTGGGTGAGGCACTTATACATTGTAACTACAACGAAGTTAACTGCGTGAATTCCACTTTATTTACCTATCGCTATATATTAACCACTAACGCATAAACATTTGACCTCTTAGAAGTTTCCGCATCGTTCATCGTTCTGCCTTTCATCGCTTAATCAAGCCAGAGTTCGACAGCGACCTCTGGGGTGGTATTCTGTAAGCTGTCTATTGGCCGTTATCCATTTCACATGCATTTCGCCTGCTCACATTGCTCACTCAAATATTCCCGTGGCTTTTGAAGAGTCCGTGGAAACCGACAGCGCCATTGGGCGGTTACCAAGCGGACTATACCATTGGCTTCATATCAGAGCCAAGGGTAGTCTACACTCTAAGATAATTCCACCTTCATCTAAAGTAATTAAACAGTCCCATCGTTATTTAACTTGATGTCAGCACCATCAGCTTTAGGCTTCTCCTTACAGCAACAGAGGAGTGTGGAGAAGGTAGGCAAGACGGTCATGGACTGGGAGAATTGCCGCTGCCACTAATTGCCGTGCTTCGTCTGATGCCGTCAAACAACATTCCGCGAGCGCTCCCTTCAATCTCGTTTTCTTTTTCTAAGTAAGTTCTGAGCTGTAAATGTACCGGAATGGTAAATGACGTCAATATGCGACCCCCACCAGGCCATTGTGCGCTGCGGAGAAGGTTCCGTGCTGTAGAGAAACCTGCGCTCTGCGGAGAAGCGTTAACAACACCGCTGATTTATCCGGCGAATATATGACCATTTCAAATGCGAGCCCGAAAAGTCTGCGCGTGCTTAACTTGGAAGTTCCAAACATTCGACTCCTTTCAAGTCGTTGAATTCTCGAACATCTTCAAACCCTTTCTTTTTCTCTTTACTTTAGATATCTGGAGTTACAGCACAAAGGAAGAAAGAATCCAGGAGAAATAAGAAGGAAATAGCAGTCAAGATGAACCAAGAGTGGAAACGTGCCTAGACAAAACGTGTGATCTATCGAAACGATAACGAAATGTCTTTCGTCTTAGTGGAATCGATTACAGAGTAAAGCTGATATGTTATCCCTGCTCGGAGACTGTGGAAAGTGCGTTTGCACGGTTGGTCAACGACCTGCACAAGAGACTGATATTTCAAGGGCATTGGTAGAAGTATTCGTCCTGCCAGATGCGTAATTCGACGGACAATGATCCGGAGAAATTGGGAAGCGTAGTCACTCGAAGCCAATTTTGCTGCGTCCAATGAAGTTTTTATACTTTTGAGAATGACATGAGTTCGAAGTAGGCTTCTCTTGTGCGCACTGCGCCGGCAGCCTTGTGACCTGGAGGTTGAGATGGAGAGAACAGAGGGGAAAAAGAAGGCTTTAGTCTCCCTCCACGCCGCTAAAATTATTATTATGTCATTGTTGTGCCCTCTCTCTTCAACAGTGCGGAGAGATTTCTCCCAAGAGGTAGAAGAATTAAAGCTGAATAGTGCAGCGCCTGAGGTCGACACAGTCCGCAGGGGCCAGGCCTAAAGCAGATGGAGACAACCAAACTTCACATAAAAAGAAGAAACAGTGCCGTTAGCTCGTTGAAGGTTTTCGGATTAGGCTGTCGGAAAAGGGATTTGCTAAGCTGGCCGGCGGATCGTCGGGGTACTTCCAAAAAGAACATCATCCTACAGGCTCACCTTAGCGACGGCATAACACGCTGATGGTTGCTGATAAATGCCGCAGGGATAAAAACAGCTCTGGCAAACCTAAAAGTGCTGATAAAACACTCGCCAAATTACCTACCCGGCGCCCACATCTGTCTCTTGAGAAATTCCCCAGACCGTGCAGAGAAGAGTAGATACCTCGTGGTTTTAATGCCACCATGACGTCCCTTCTCTGTGGACAGCCTGTGGAATTTCTCAAGAGACAACTGTGGGCGCTACGTAAGCCATTTGCCGATGGTTTTGATCTCCTCATTTCAGGTACGGAATTTTTTCACAGTTTGCTATCGTGAAAACGTTCGCCTTTGGTCTTTATGGCAGCCTTAATTGCTCTCTGCAAGCGATGGTGAAAATGTAAAAGAAATGTTTTGCCATGCATCGTAAAAAAGAAACATTGCCTTCAATATTTCTATAATAGTACCTCGCAATATCCCACAACTCTTACAATCAAAACTGATCTCCAAGAACCCTGGACTTTATTCCACTCATTGTACAACATAAACATCGAGCCGAGCGTTCCGACAAGACGACGGCAGAATACGAGCTGAGCGGACTATGGCTGCCGTTGAACTCGAGGGGAAGTTGCTTACCCAAGACCTTTCACTTAAATTAGCTTGCCGTAGGCCATTGAAGTAACAGTCCCTAAGTCATCATGTTTTATGTTTGCCCCTTTAGGAGGCGTTGTCGTAAGCCATTCTCCTCATATATCATTTGAAGTCTCACTGAAACCACAGAAAACTGAGAAACATTCCGAGCTTTCGCTGTAAAGCTGTCAGAAGTATATGACAAACCCTAAAAAAATATCCTAGTGAAATTCTCAGGATCAAACGGTTTCTTTGGTCTTTAGAACGCTCGTTAATCATCAGTGTTCTTACGAGAACCAAAGTGCAGTCTTTGTCAAAAGTAACCCGGCACAGGTGGTTTGTTTCATAGCCGCGTAGCGAAGCACTCATGGCAGCCCTCAAGCTCTGATTCTGTGTAAAGAAAGGTGAGACCTTGTCCTTACATTATGGCACCGTTCGGTCTTTAGGGCTGCTGCAAATGCTCCGTTATACGTTTGAGAAGCAAGAACCTGTTGCTCGGTTACTTTTGGCAAAGGGGGTACAGCTGCAACGGAAAAAAAATGACACAAGTGAATCATGACCGGAGCGAAAAAATCGCGACACGCGGCGCTATTGTGGCCGAGTACACCGATAGCGAGAGTGCCAGGAACATTCGATTTCCTAAAGCGGGGGTGGCCGGCAGAAAGCAGCCCACCTAGATATTCGCCGATCAGAAATGCAACATCTTAAACGAATGCCTGTAGGTGTCTTATCTGCCAAACCATGTGCTAAGGTGGCTAAGCACATATTCTCGTTTTAATTTTTTTTTGCGCTGGTGTGGCGAGCAACGTTATCTTTATCACCGTTTTCCTTTAAAAATGTGCTGGCGATGCACTGTCAAAAGTAATGTGTGGCAGAGCCTGCTTTCGGATGGGCTGCTTTCTGTCGGCCACGCCCACTTTGGAAAGTGGAATGGGCCAAGCACTCTCGCTATCTGCGCATACGGCTACAATAGCGCCGCGTCTCGCAATTTTTCCGCTCCGGTCATGAGTCACTTGTGCTAATCTTTTTCCGTTGCAGCTGTACGTTTTGAACTTCATGAGCAAGTGAAGAACGCCGCATGGAATGCTCGATCTTGCTTCTTTAGAAATGCTTTATATGCGGCAGCTCAATTTTGCTAAACTAAACAGTACTGGGGATCGCCACTACAGAGAAATTCTGTGTTCGTAACCCCTATTGCTCAACCGTCGAGTTTTAATCAACGGTTATAGGGGGGCGAGTGAATGCACCTTTAGGCAACTACGTAGCACTCACTCCTGCACGATTTTATTTCTAGTTTCACTGTACTCTAAACAGAGGATATCTATATTGACTACACGTTTAGACGGAGCGTCGACGTCAAAGAATCTCATCCAAGCCGGGCTTCAAGTTTATGGTGGGCTGTTTTTTATGATGCTGAGATCCTCCATTGGTCGGATTCAGTAGCAGACTGAATATTGCTCGCCGCTCACACTAAAATAGAACTCGAAATGCCCTCTGATTTGGACTCCATCTCATTTTTCCCAAGTACTTCTGAAGGGGACGGACATTTGAAGTTCTTGGGTTGTGCTACAAGTTTTGCGCATTTTTTTTCATTATATGTGTAGTATCGACCACTGTTTCGCAACTTTAAAGCTGAAATGTCTGGTAGTTTCTGAGTCACAATATTACAATGTGATCGCTATTATTAACTCAAACTGCGTTGGTGAGACGGCCATCCTCGAGGCGACATGGAGGAGGAGGAGGAGAGACTTTAATGAATAATGGAGAGGCGACACAGAGTGCTTTCACAGAGGCACCGCGAATACAGTCTCCACAAGAAATAGCACAGTGTCTGTTTAATGAAGAATTTCGACGGCACTGAGCAATGTTGCCAGGTAAAAAGAATTCGCTGCAGTCGGTTCAGACTTCAAAGCAGTGGTGCCGGCGAATCCTTAAAATGAGGCAAACTCCATGCCCCTTTCTTTTCTTCCCAAGTAGAATGTCCGATAGCAAAAAAATAATAGTATAAATATCAGAATCGAAGTATACGTTAAGAATTAAGTTGAAGGCTTCCAGCAAGCCTTAGAAAACCACTGATTTGGTTAAATTCTCGACCAGAAAACGTCTGAAAAATATTTTTTTGCAGTTATGGTTCCGAATGGGACTGTAACTAAGGGAATACACTTGCGCAAAGCGATTGAAGAAGAAAACGCGAGAAAACATATCTCTAGCGTTTTCTTCTTCAATCCCTTTGCGGAAGTTTATTCCTTTAGTTACTGTTATGAACCGACTCGCACAGAGGAAAGTGCTTATCGAATGTGACTTTCTGACCTCTTCTCTCTGGGCCTGGCCTTCACCATTTTCGCTATCGCGACAGCACTTATCATGCATAAATCTGTACAGTTTTCTACGCAGGAGCTTGCCCAAATCAGTCACGCCTCTCGTGTGAACACAACTACAAAGAAGAGCGTTCGCTGATACCGTTTGTCGTTCGAGTCGATTGCATGTCTTGGTGACGGCTATAAGTGTACTCATATTAAGGCGAAAGCCTTTAATGCCTCATACTGTCGTTAGCAGCCGTGTCGACGGCCGCGTCGGCAGATTTGTCCGCGTTTCGGCGACACTACTAAAAGAAACTGCGTCGGGGCTGGGAATCGAACCAGGGCCTTTGGCGTTTGAAGCAGAGACGCTACCACTCCGCCACGAAGGCTTTTTTCTTCAACATGGTATTTATTACAGTGATGTAATGTTCTATGTACATGAACTATATACAAGCCATTATGAAAACAGTGTTAAACAATACATATTGAAAAGACCATGCACTAGAAAAGGGGCAATGCAGAGCACATCACTAATAGTGAGTGCCACTCCGGTTCGTACTCAGTCTGGGCATACATGTCTCTTAGATGAACAACCATTCGACTGAAGTGATCCTTTGTAGACACAACAGGTTCACAGTGTCTGTCCGCCATGCGGGTTTTCCAGAGGCTGTGCCGTCCAATCGGAAAGAACATGTCCAGGGGTTCATCAACAAATGGCAGCGCAGTGAGATAGCGAACAGAATGTGGAGTCAGATCAATTCTTTTTTTTAAATGTGCGTTGCAGGATATCCCAGAAGAGTACTGCATCTTTGCAACTGATGAAACAATGCTCAATTGTTTCTGGTTCATCACAAAGGCGGCAATTAGCGGTAGACACAAAAATGCCCTTTTTCTCTAACCATGTTCTAACGGGCAACGTACCGGTGTGTAACTTAAAGAAAAAGGTCTTTGTACACGGCGAGACTGGTATCTTACGTACTCTTTTGAGTACGTCATGCCCAGGTAAACCAAAATACAGAGAGCGGTACATAGGCGGAGGGAAGAGCATACTAATCAAATCCTTATACAACTTTTTCCTCGGCACTAAAAAAAGGAACTCAGGAGAAAAACGAACAAGTAGGAAACGGACAGCCAAGTACACCTCTTGCATTATGCCCCACAAACACGGACGGTCACAAACATTGGAAGACACAATGAGGTTGGGTAAAACATGAACTAAATTTTTTTGCAGGAATGAACGTACTATTGGGTGTGTAGTTTCACGGAAAAACATGAAACGTGACACTATCTGTCGGACATACAGGTGAACTAGACCAAGGCCACCAGCGCTTACCGGCCGAAAAAGGTTATCACGCCTCATGGATTCAAAAGACGATTCCCACACAAAAGTAGCGAAAACTCTGTGAAAACGCTGGATAGGAAGTCTTGCGCAATGAATAATTTGCAGTACATAATATATTTTAGTGGCGAGAAACAGATTACAGGCAGTCGCCCTGCCAAAAATTGAGAGGCTATGGGGGACAAACGTTTGAGCATAGCGCTGAAGAGTTGACACACCACCACGAAGGCTCATTGTTTGAGCGTGAATAAAGGCGCATCTTGTGAATGCCTGGGTTTCATAAATAAAATAAAAGGAATAAAAAATTAAAGATGAGGGAAGATAAATAAAAAAATAAAAATATCAAAAATAAAAAAAAAGAAAACAATATGGTAAGGAAGGAAAGAAAAAATATAATTAAGAACTTATGAAACAATAAAATAAAAACAATAAAAATAGGAAAATAAACAAAGTTAACAAATAAAATAAAAATAAGATGTGGAAAATAAAAATAAATAAAAAACAAACAGTGTGCCAGTAAAAGCTTTGGTCTTGCAGCACTTTAGAGAACCAAAGTGCCCCCTGAATTTTTTCCTCTGTACTCGATGACTGAGTGACGCGTTTCCAGTGTGTAACGCTGTTGCATTTGTCTTTGGGTTGCGTTATCCTCATTACCATTTCACCGACGGCGTTATGAGGACTTACTGAAAGCTCCTAGCTAGCGCCGCTAAGACTTGCGGCCGAGTGCACTTTAGTGGGAGTAGTGTCTTTTGTTGTGAAAGTAATAGTTCAACTGACAGACTGCGTATTCCACTTGAATTTAGATTCTAGGTGGTCTGGCTTACACGTCACCGGCAGCGGAATCTCGATATCTCTGAACATTCGCGCCAAAGTCAGCAATGAGCGTCACAAAAACATACTTTGATAAATCTTCGGCTCGAAAGGTCTCTTTCCTGTGGCGTCATATATTACTGGGGAAAGGCTTTCTATTGTAAAATGGCATTTCTGAAGGAAGAGAGAGATAAACTATCTAAAATTGACAATTTCAAATCATACTTACCCATCTAACACCGCTGGGCTATACAGGGTGCTTCTCTTAAGACTTTACTCAATTTTTAAAACAGGATTTTTCAGGTAGAAAAGCGCGTTTTTCAACATAGCATTGCCAGCGGTGTAATACAATAGAATACAGCAATAAAATACAGCTAGAATACAGCTATAGAATACAGATGGTGTTATTCAAGAAATGCTAACTAGCAGGCGGGTTCACTGATATTGAATAACTAACTTTTTAACGATTACTGTCAGGCTCTAATTACTGAGAGGCTTGTAGCCCACCGTAAGTAATATCCATTACAGTTTCTAGAATTTCGGAAACGTGTTTACCCTAGCTGCTGTCGCCCAGCAAATTTTGGCTATTTCACGAGGTTCATGCAGTAGAAAGGTTGCTTTACCTGGCCTGAAAGCTACTCGAAAGCAGATATATTTTGGCGCGATGCAGCCAGAATTTATTGGGCCACAGCGCAAAGAGTGATCGCGTTTTCAAAATTCTAGAAACTAATATGTTTACTACAACCTACGCTGGCTATAAGGCTCTCAATAATCAAGGGGAATTTCGTTAAAAACTTAACTATTTAATATTAGTTAGCCAGCTTGCTAGTCAGTAGCTCTTAGCTGTATCCTGATATACTACACAGCTGATAATGCTATGCCGAAAAAAGTACTTTTCTAACCTAAGCATTCTCGTATAATGACAAAAAAGAGTTATATGGCACTTCTTGGAAGAAGATTGTGATGATGTGGATCTTTCTAGACATGTAGGAGACTACAGCTCATCCCAACGAAGTTATTTCATGTTTCGTCCTTTCGGTCTTGTGTTTCCTTTATCCCTCGATGCGTATACTGTGCTGCAAGTCTTCATCATCAACGAGCACAGCGTAATTGCGATCTCCTACGAAGCTTATGAACTGACATGATATTGACTATTGTTCCGTGCACTCAAAGATCCGCTTCACGTTTTCTGAAGCTTTTGCCCATCTCTTGTTATTTATAGCGCTCTGGATCAGCGTGCAATAGTTTTATCTGGCTCATTATACCCAATTGATTGCTATGTCGACACTGTTGAACACGGCGTCTCAGTAAAACTTCAATAAAGCGCGCGGAAGCTGCAGTGCTGCTGTTATTTGCTGTTGGAAGTTTCATGTTTTTAATACAAAAGGAGGACATGTAGCAACAAGTTTACTCATATCCAGTGATGATCGAGTAGAATAGTGTCAGGTAATATGGAAGGAAAAATGTGCAGCTAATTAAATGATAATAAATTAATTTAAATAATAATTTAAAATAAATTGTTCATCAAATAACTAATATAAGTGAACAGTCCTACATATCAAAACTTGGATCAAAAACACAAACAATAAGTGAAAATATGTAATACCCAAAACGTAGCATCACCCTATAGAAGAACAATGGCTTTGGCGGCTGCACTACTGATCGCGCACTACTAAATCGGGAAGCAAGACTGATGTTATCAGTGTAGTTTTAAGTATGCCTAGTGGCATTAGCTTTTCTGATTATGGTGTCGACAAAGCAGTGCGGAAACGGCACTTAAACAGGCAGCTTATTTTCCGTGAGAACATTACTTGCAGGAGCCAAGAGCGTGTTGTTAGTTTTCACAAACAATGATTCAGGTAGAGCATCTAAACAGAGTTCCTTGTTAATAACTCGAACAAATCAACTACAACACTTAATTGGAGCAATCTGGTGCTTCAACAGGAGACGTTGATGGAGCGATGTGCTTGCACACAGCCATTATGTTCCATCACTCTAACCGAGAGCAACAACATAGTAGTTGATGGCGGAAAAGTCATTTTGTTCAGATAGGCTTAGCAAGTTTGTACATCCACGTCATGGTCTGTGCATTGCTATCTTGCTCTGCAGGCGCTTTGTCGGGCCTGGTGTGCTCCCACGCCTTTTCTGGAGGCGTATTTTTTTTTTCCACACCTTGATTACCACGCTGCTAATTCGCGCAGGCAATCTCTCCAGTGTGCGATGATTTCTCCTCCTTGGGAGCCGCTTTTCCGCTTTGGCTGCTAATTGCTCGCCGTTGGTACACGGAGTGCTTCGTGATGCTTCCGTGCGCATACCTCCTTCCCGTTTCTCGCTCATAGTGGTTGTTTGGGAGCTTTCCAAAAAGCAGCTACTTCTATATTTTTAGCAATAATATGCTACAAGTGCCCAGACCGTATCTGGCAGAACATTATTTTCCCCTATCCCCGTTAAAGGTGCAGTGAAGAGGAATCTGAACTTGGCTTTTTACCGCGGGAACTCAATCTACACGTTCCAAGCATTCTTAGAAACTTCGATTTATTGCCCTGTGTGGCCGATTTCTCTAATTAAATCGAATTAACGTCCGGCTCCCGCCTTTTTTATTTGAATTCTCCCCCGTACGGTGGGCGGAGTCGACCAGCGCGTGGAGTGCCTTTCACCCAGTCCCGTGGCGGCTTGCCGCTCTACCATCGACGGAGTAATACGTAGTAACCCGTAGAAGCGAATAGTCCGCGCGTATTTTGATTTCTGTGGGCTTATATTGCGGCTATATTATCTGCGAATGAAACTATTTATTGACGGAAACCTAAAAAAACAAAATAAAGTGAAAGCAAAGCCTCCACGGAGCTTGCTGAAAAGCACTCCACGCCTTGGTCGACTCCGCCCAGCGTACGGCGAGAATTCAAAAAATAAAGGCGGGAGCCGGACGTGAATCCAATTTAATTTGAGAAATCGGCCACACAGGGCAATAAGTGAAAGTTTCTAAGAATGCTCGGGACGTGTAGATCGAGTTCCCGCGGCAAAAGGACGAGTTAAGATTCCTCTTCAGTGCACCTTTAAGAGTGAAGGTACGAACTTGCGAGCAAGTCGGAGGGCTCTTTTATGCAATGGCGAGTGCGAATAATCTTGCAGTGCCATGATGGAGCCAAAGGAAAAGGAAAACATAATCGGAGATAGTCGAGAATCAGATGGAGTTTCGAGATAAAGAGGTTTACTGTACGAACGAATCCGCGCCCGGCGGTGTTTGTTCAACAAAAGCCTAACTTGGGTAATAATGTTTTTGATGGGGATAAGCGCTTACTACCAGTTCGAACTCAAAATGCTTAAGTCACTTCATGCAATTTGATGGGGATAAGCGCTTACTACCAGTTCGAACTCAAAATGCTTAAGTCACTTCATGCAAGTAGCTCTAATAATTTAGTGCTAACTGTCAACGGTACCAGCGCCGTCGGGAACGCCTTCGTATGCCTCTAGTGAAATCTCGGGCGATAATGCATTAGTCGATAAGAATGAGTTCGATGGAATGGGTATTGTGGAGAATTTGTCTGGTGTGGTTAGGTGATTTTGGGGCATGGCGGCTGTATAGGTTTAAGTGGTTGCTCTCGAAGCTGCTTCCTCACTTTGTCCCTTGACGGCTTAGAACTTGGAAATGCGAACAGCCCGAAACATGCACCTTGTCTAACGTGTTGGATGAAAGGAGGCTAATTGTGCTTCCAGGAGATTTTATTTACCGCAGCTTTAATGCTTTCCTGGATATTTCTCCTAAATGGGCTTCCGCAAGATAAGCGGCTATGATGTCGATTTGCCATGGCGTCGTGACGATAACAAGGCCATGTTAAAAATACTGATATTAGCCGCAATCAGCCTTTCTCAAGGCCTTCCAAACTTCGTTAACTTTTTTTCATTCTTTTTGCAGCTACCACAATGGGGGATTCAATTTTTAATTTGTACGTCCAGGAAAATCTAGACGGGTCGAAATGATGGCACAAAAATGAATTATATTATACTAATTATGTTTCAGAGCATATGCACAACATTATAAGTCTGCTGGGGTAGCTTAGCCACAGGGGCGTTCTATTAATGAACGCAGGTGGAAGGTTCTAAAGAAAGCTGCATTAGAATCGAGGCGCGGACAAAAACGATCGCACTTGTGTTGCTCCTTTGTGTTGCTCCGATACTTGAGAGTTCGTATACAGGGTGTTTCACCTAAGGCATTAAACAATTTCTAAAGATAGGTTTCTTGAGTTCGAAGAGAGCTTTTCTGGGCATAGCATGGTCAGCGGTGCAGTACATCAGAATACAGCTAATACGTTCTAACTAGCACGATTGTTAACAAATATCGATTAGTTAACTTTTTAAATATTACTGTTCGTCTTTTTGATTATGGAGATGCGTGCAGCCCACCGTAAGTAACATCCATATCAGTTTTTAAAGTTTCGCAAACGCGGTTGCCCTCGGTGCAGTGGCTCATTAAACTGGCTATTTCGACTAGTAAAGTGCATTAGAGAGGTTGCCTTGCCTGCAAGCTTCTCGGAAGCGCATATATTTTGGCGTGATGGAGGCAAAACTTGTTGAGCCACAGCGCCGAAGGCAACCTCATTTTCGAAATTATAAAAACTGATATGGATATTACTTACGGTGGGCTACACGTCTGTCAGGAACCTAACAGTAATAGTAAAAAGTTAACTATTGTATGTAGTTAACCAGCCTGCTAGCTGGCATATCTTAGTTGTATTCTGATATACTATACGACTGACAATGCTATGCCGAAAAAAAGCGTACTTCTAACTCAAAACGCCCAGCTTTGAAAATTCTGTACAGTCTTAGGTGACAGACGCTGTATATTACAAATGTTGCTTTTTTCGGACACTCTATACCTCATGTCGTTGCCTAGCAGTATGCAGTCTTTTCAGACGTGAACGCCGCTCCAAAGGCACCTATAAGTTGCGGAAGGTTTGACGTCTTCGCAAACTTTGAAACGTCGACGTCAATGACGCAAGTCCGTTCTTTCAGCCGCGACAGGAGCTCTGTGTTTTAAAAGACGGAGGGATACTGCCTTGTTTAGTAAAATAACAGGACGAGCATATTGGGGAAACAGTTTGAAGTGGGCGTCCGTGAAGTGAAAAAAATAGATAAAATACGCTTGGATTTTTGGTGGTCCATGCCCATTTTAACTCGCTGCTCTTGTCAAGGATCACAGCGTTGTGGTTGTAAGCAGAAGCAGTACGGTTAGAAATTTCATGTTGCTAGATGAAAAGAAAGTTTTCTTTGTTGGTTTTCTCGACACGGCGTGATCTTGAAAAGTGGCATGACACTGGGGTGCAACCGAAGCTCGAGTGATATACACGGTACACAAGTGGTGCTTCCGACAGTGCCTGCAGGAAGCTTCGATTGAAGTGTGAAATTCTTTCCAGAATGATTTAAGGATTATTAAATGAAACCTGGTGCACATTTCTTTTTAGTTGCTCTGATTGGTCTAGTGAGTACGTGCTCTGTTTGTCAACAAAATGCAGAATTCTTTAGGGAAACTTTTTTTTATTTCTCAAATAAGCAAACACGTTGAGGCGTGACTGAAACAATAATCGAATTCCTTTGCGAATTTAAATTTCACTATTCTGACGACTGTCGCATGTTGCTTTTTGTAGTCTGTACGCAAGAACTCATGGTCTGTACCTCATACAGAATAACAGTTATACATAATAATACAAAATACGGCAATAATGCGTCTGCGTTCTCAAGCATAGCTGAGCCTGTATTTGGTGTAGCCTGTATTCTTTAAAACGGCGATAAAAAGTTGATATCGAAAGTGATACCCCTCCTGCACCACCTATTGCGCACTTCGCATGTAGTACATACTGACAGCAGCAAAAGTTTGCGGGATCTGCAGCGCGCGGCGTAACGACGCAAAACTGCATTCCAGCGCCATCTGCCACCTCCAGGCATGTTGTCGAGGCTCACGGAAATTGCGTTTGAAGCACGCTTTGCGCATTCCTATCCTTTCTTCGCTATCAAGCACGCCTTGACACTTGCTTCCCCGTGACGCGCTTATCAGACTCACGGGAGCCGCTGAGCGCGAGGAATCGGAGCACTGTTCGCCGTCGCAGCAGCCGAAACAGACGCGCAACGATGGTGACACAGCGATTCGTTGCCAGTGGCGAGTGGCAAAAGCGGATTCCGGCGAAGAACGTGATGAGACATGCCTCACAACAATGAAAGGGCAGGCATGCACAAATAATGGTTAACGCGGAAGTGCTGTGAGCCTCGACATCAGGAATAATCATGCCGGATGGCGCTGGAATGCAGTTTTGTGTTGCTCCACCGCGGGCTGGAGCTCCCGCAAACTTTTGCTGCTGACAGTACTTTCTGAGGGTTGGAAAGCATGTGGTTGGCGGCTGTGCTTTGTGAGCTTTATTTTTTATTTCGTTTCTTTCTCTACATTACTGTAATGCGCGGGGTCGCTGTGGCATCAGGGATGATTGCTGACAAGCAGTGTCGCTCGCCAACTCCTGGTATCGGAGGCGGGGTTAGCAGTTGCAAATTTACAGAATGAGATGAAATGAAACAAGAAAAAACATACAACATATGACATATCAGTTTAGCAACTGCCAACTGGAAACTATAGCCAAAAATAGTTCCGAGCTCTTAACCAAGTGATGTTCACTGATATTGACTATCAGTGGGCATCTGCTGCGAAGGTTGCAATATTTGTTGGCTTACTGAGAAAAGGAAATACAGACAAATCAAGTATGAAAATTTGCGCAAAATAGATGGATTGTAAGCATGTGAAGCGAAAATTTCTGCAGCCATTTTAGCAAGACAAATTTTCTCCGCGCTTCTCTCTATCTTGGTGCCATTGGATTGTGTTGAGTTATATGTTGTTGTGGGAATAAAAGGCTTTTAAGACTTTCGTTTTGATCACGTTCAATAATTTAGTGCTTGGCTTGTTGCATCTTGCTTAAATGTATTTGGTTCTGTGTGTTTCCCAAAGAGACGTCAAGAGGTGTGGCCTGATAAGTGGAAACTCTCACCTTGGTCTCCTCACGAGGCCTATACATGTTCTTATCGGTATCTACGCCACCTTTCCCTTCGCGATCATAACAAACATCGCAAAAATGGTCCTGAAGTCACTACGCTGCCATCGTGGTACCATTCCTTGAAAACCTTCATCAGTGAGTAGATCAGGAGAAAGCTATTTCCTGTATTGCTGCAGTGTATTTTAAACTGCCGTAAAATGAGTTGGAAGAAACTGCACGTAAGAAATTTTGTCCTAACTGTTAACACAGGCTGAAGCCAATTTGAAACCTCGCTTTTGAACTGGTTTATGGTTTGGGGGGTTTAACGTCCCAAAGAGACTCGAGCTATGTTAGACGCCATAGTAGAGGGCTTCGGATAATTTCGACCAGCTGGGGTTCCTTAACGTGCACTGACATCGAACAGTACACAGGCTTCTAGTACCTCGCCTCCATCGAAATTTGACCGCAGCGGCCAGGATCGGACACGCGTCTTTCGGGTCAGCTGTTGTTCACAATAACCAATGAGCCACCGCGGGGGCGAGGGAAAGGCTCGCAGCGGAGGGTAAAGGATAACCAGGTTTTGCTTCTTTATTTATTTATTTTCAATACTGCAGGCCCGTTTACGGGGCCCTAGCAGGTGGGCATACACAACAGTTACACTGAGGCAAGAACTACATCACACAACACAAGGAAATTTCAAAATGCGGCAAGAACACATGCAAAGATAAATCTGGTAGAACAGTGGTTCATTTGTCTACCTGCGGACAAACTATGTACAATCAGCTCCAGACAAGGTTACCATATGAAGTGATCAAACACGGCTAACAGTGAACAACATGCACGTAGAAGCGAAAACAAAAAATGAAAGAAAAAACCTTGGCGCTCAATACAAGATACGTATATGATGGAAACAATAATAATGCTGAATGATAGCGGACAATCGAACCCAGGAAGACAAACTATGACTACGCAAACAAACTATGACTACGCAGGTTACCAGGTGATTACCAGGTTGTTCTTTCGAATCTTTAGTGCACTGACGGCATTCCGTTCGAAGTGACATGCGTGCTCTTAACACAAGCTGGTCAAAATTACCCCTTAGTCCTACACTGTAGGCGCTCTTTTCCCTTTCTTTCTTTAACACTTTCCTTCAACACCTTTTTGCACGGCAAGTATCAAGTGTCCGGCGTGAGTAAAGCAGATAATAAGCCTTCTTCTGATACTTGATTCGACTACGTTCTAGTAAAGCTTAAGAAATTCAACGGCAGACGGTATGAGGGCCGCATGTATTACTTGACCGAATTCGAGTGATATATAACGTTACAGCAAAAGGTGCAACGCTCCGTTGTTCTGACTACGCCTTTCCATTCCTTTAACTCCCTCTCCGTGTTCCTGACTCCAAAGCCCCTTAAGCCCCACCTCGATGGACACTTCCGAGGCGTACACGCGAAGCGCCTACGCGCACGGGCGTACGCTGGAGCCTGTCTGCGCATGCGCGAGGCGCTACGCACGAGCAGGCGCGAGCGGGGCGCAGATATCTGTGCATGTCAGATATCGGTGCCTGCGCACGGGCGCTCGCGCGCGCGTCGGAAGCGGGGTCTGGTTTACAACAATGGGCGGGGCTCTCGGGGACTCTTTTCTTCCCTGCTTGAAGCTCTTTCAGGTTCCCCCAAATTTTCTTGGAAGCCTTACAGTGCCCCAACTATCTTCTTTTCACTGCTTGACATTTTTTTTCAGACGGCTCGCGAGGAGGAGCGAGCCAGCCCCAGGAGCATGGAGGTGCATGCCAGTTTTCGACGCCCGTCGCGGCGCGTGCTGGGCGCTCAGGCGCTTCGCGTGTACGCCTCGGAAGTGTCCATCCAGGTGGGGCTTTAGGGGCAGGATGGGAGATATGAGGAGAGCAAAGGCGTGGTAACTGTTTTACTCTTGGCGCATTTTATCTGACATCCAACTTCTTTTGGCGCAGGAATCCGGGAGGTGTCGTGCGGCCTCGAGCGTGGCTCAGTCTTCACGCCCGTCCAGGCTAATACGTGCAGTACAGAACGCCGATCCATTACGCCCGCGTCCGTGCATCGTCCACGGTTGCATCGCCGGCGCAGGTCTAGTGCACGTGGTCCTCCTGGGTCCCCTACTGAACGCAAGCACTCCTGCGGAGGCGACGAACCCAAGTCCCCGCCAAGATCCCGTGGTCAATCGCGCAATGGACAGGACAACCGGGCATACTGTTCCGACTGAGCTAATGAAAAAAATCTTTACCATTAGACGTCATCTTCTAATTTTATTTCTGTAAAGCGTAGGGGAGAGGCACGCAACGATGTTTGCTTGCCCGCCCTTACAATAGAGTTTCTCAGTGCTGGCTAGAGGAAAAGCTGGCAGCACCGTCTATGCGAGTTTTCTATAGAGCATTCCATGGCGGGAATGTCGGGACGGCGTCGTTTCTTAACTCGCTTGGCTAGTGTCGGGCCCAAACCATGGGTTAGGCCTCTTAATCGCAGTTGCGCCGGGATTCCTTCCTTTCGCGCTGAGAGACTATTTGAATGGTACGTTTTTCACTTGAATAAATTTAATGCAAGTATTTGGATTGTGCGCAAACTTTCGGAGCATTTCTTTGAACTTTGCTGCGAGAAGGGTCTCCAAATGTTCTATCACGCAGAATTGGTAACGTTATATCCCCAATAGTCAACCGAAATATGAAATCAAGACTTCTCGACATTCCTGCGCCTCTCCATGGTGGATGGAGTACAGCCCTGCCTGCTTTCTCTTAGGGTAATGTTGAGAAACTATACGGGCCTAACCAACAAAACTCTTGAGGCGCTGTCACTATAGGCATGTAATTTGAACACAGTTGAAGCCGTTTCCTTCGACAGTTTGTACTGTCCACATGTTGCAACAGTCAATACAGAGCAGCTGGAACATGTCTTTCTTAACGTCCCCACCAAAGTCCCCACAATATCACGGTGTTCTGCGATGGCAGTGCTATTGGAAAAATATGAACGTTGTCGATATTAATCCGACACCGTTCACCACTCATCTGTAGACAGCACACAGAGCTCTGGCGTGTTAAGCATCACCACCTGCCACCTTTCTCATCAACCGTTTTCGCCAGCATTGTCTCCACCGTGATCCTCGTCCTCGCAGTCGCGGTCACCAGTTGGCGGTGCATTGTGGCACCTGCGGCAACTTACGCCAATGAACTCTCCATTATCATCCGTCTACAATACACTCTCCCGGCTCCTGCATACTTCGCTTACCTTCGTTTCAAATCCACTGCTCTAGATTCGGAGAAAATTCCTGAGCGCTTGTGTGCTTTAGGTGCCGAACCCATTTCCAATTTCCTTCTCTCTCTCTTTCTTTCTTTCTTTCTTTCTTTCTTTCTTTCTTTCTTTCTTTCTTTCTTTCTTTCTTTCTTTCTTTCTTTCTTTCTTTCTTTCTTTCTTTCTTTCTTTCTTTCTTTCTTTCTTTCTTTCTTTCTTTCTTTCTTTCTTTCTTCCTTTCTTTCCTTCTTTCTTTCTTTCTTTCATTCTTGCTTGCTTGCTTTCTTTCTCTTTCTTTCTTTCTTCTCTCTTTCTTTCTTTACTCCTTTCTTTCTTTCTTTCTTTCTTCCTTTCTTTCTTTCTTTCTTTCTTTCTTTCTTTCTTTCTTCCTTCTTCCTTTCTTTCTTCCTTTCTTTCTTTCTTTCTTTCTTTCTTTCTTGCTTGCTTGCTTGCTTGCTTTCTTTCTCTCCTTCTTGCCTTCTTTTGTTCTTGCTTTTTTTCGTTATTTCTTTCCTTCTTGCTTCCTTTCTTTTTCTCCTTCCTTCTTTTCTTCTTTCTGCCTTTCGTTCTTTCACTCTATCTTTCAGGTGACATAATCGCGACGTATTTGTTCCCTAATCCAAGCTGCTCTTTTCCTTGCTTTTAATGTCACCTTTATTGTTTTCCTTTCCCTAAACGGATGAGTTTACCTCAGATAAATTTCAAGTGTTTCTTTACGCAGCAAGTTCCTTTTCCATTGGTAAGTGCTGCAAACATCAAGTTCAATGCACTTTCCTTTTTTAAACACAATGTTAAGCTGTTATTCTTGGCATCTGTGTGCCTACCAAATTCCCACCATACTATATATTTCTTACATAAATTTCAGTTCCAAAGTTCAGTTTCGCAGTCTCCACATGCCCTTGGTATAGGCATTACTTTCCTACATCGAATGCACACTACCGCTTATCATGGTGGTATTTAGCGCTTGAAGTCCCGAAGCGACAACTGACCTATGAGAGACGTAGTAGACGGGTTCTGTAGATTTATTTAGGCCACCAATGGTTCTGTGACATACGCATACATTGCACAGCACACAGGCGCTTTCCAATTCGTCTTCATTGAAACGTAGCTGGCGTGGCCGGTTTCAATCACGCGACTACTGCGCATCTTGAATGGTTATTTCGTTCTAAATATTGGTTTGCTTAATTTTAATAGTATCACTATATTGCTCATGGGACGTAAGATCAATACCATACCATACCATAGAGTACCAAACTGCACAGAACTATAGAACAATACCATGCTGCATACCGTACCAAAAAATGCCACAAAACACGGTACCATACCGTAACATAACTTAGCGTTATTATATAGTAACTTACGTCAAGCTTTTGCATGAGTACAAAGTAGGACAAAAAGAAACCCTCCACGCTCAGAAGATAAAAATCTCGAAAAAATATGTTAATCTGAAATGCGTGAAGAGCTGCGCAATAAATTCCGGCGCTCTTAGATTCTGCCTTTAGAAATTGCGAAACAAATCCGCTATTATTATTGCCAGTTGCCGAAATAAATTTGTTACAATTTGATGTAGTCGTCCTTAGTACCATGAAGTGGGTGGAACACTAACCCTCTTAGCGGGGATTTATTTTTCTAATCATCTTCCTGCACCCATGCCTTCTACTGGCCGAAGGATGCGGTTTTATGTATATAGTTCCTTTTGGTCGTTAGAAAAGGAAGCTCATCCTAGTACTCACAAAAATGGAGCCACTTTCTCAGTTTTATGCCCCTTTTCTCATTTTTAATGGTAGCACCAAGTTCCTAAAATGTGTCACAGAGCGGGATTAGGTGGTTTTATTGCCACTAATGAAACGAGCAAAGATGTCGTCGTTGTGCAAACGCCACTGTGAATTTTGAGACCTTGAGTATTAGAAGCTTTCAGGTGCACAGGAAGAGAGGTGCTTGCAGTAAGCAACTGTGCTCCAGATAAGCTCACTTCTCTCTCGCTCTTCATCACACCTACATTCGTTCTACATAAGAAAAGCAAATCCTGTGATCCACTCATCTATCCGTAGGCTTTTATTTTTCTGGAACCCAGGGAAGCGTTTCTTACAAAGAGAAGACAGTAGGTAGACGCCTTAATAATATATGAAAGGCGCTACAGACGTGACATTTGGCGGATACTTCCCTTATTTTTTAACACCCCCCCCCCCCCCCCCCCCCCAACCACGCTCTCTTTTTTTTTCCTTTAACCAGCAGCTTGCCCGCCCAGCCCGGCCTCCCTCTTCCACCTTACGTGTGCCTGTTGTCAGTTAGTGCGCATGCGCCGCGGCGCCTTTGCTCCCCATCTTGGCGTTGATGTCTCTGCTGTGTTTCTCTCTCCCCGTTTTTCCTTTTTCTCTTTTATTTTTCTTTTTTTTCAGGCCCTCTGCGTGCCAAGTTCAATGCTATAGCAAGACGTGTCCATGCACTGTATGATAATGCTTGACAAGGACCGGACTAGTACCTGGTCGGAATGCGTTAAGTTTTTCAATGTGACTTCCGCAACTTACTGTAACTTTAATCTATTGCCTTGAACAATCTGAAGTCTCTTATATATATTAATGAGACACACAACACCTCAAATAAACACAACAAATAAAAACCCATGTGCTTCAAGGTTTCTCTGACTGTTGGCCTCTCTCTCTCTCTCTCTCACACACACACACATACATACAAATGTACTGTATATTTAAGTTCAGTGAAAAGAGAATTCTTAATTTATATTTTTTTAAGGGAGTTTAACTTACCAAGGCGACTCAGGCTATGGGGGACGCCATAGTGAAGGGCTCCTTATATTTCGACCACCCGGCGTTCTTTAACGTCGTTCTTTTTTAAGTACACGGCCGTCTAGAATTTCGCTTTCATCGAAATTATACCGCCGCGGCCGGTATCGCCCCCTCGCCTTTCGGGGCAGCAGCCGAGCGTCATAACCAGTGAGCCACCGCGATGACGTGAAAAGAGAAATCTTGGCATGGTCAGTAGTGGTATAAAAGGAAAGTTGAGCTAGTTCGTACGTACTGCTGGGGACAAAAAAAAAAAACAGCGCTGAGACGAGGGACAAAGAAAGAAACACAGTGCCGGTCCTGCTGTCTTCTTATTTTTTTGTCCATCGTCTCAGCGCTGTTTTTTCCTATCAGTAGTGGTATAAACTTGGATCAACGTTTGAAACGATTTATTGACGTTCCGACCATGGAACGGCCCCTCCGCGGTGGCTCAGTGATTATGACGCTCGGCTGCTGACTTGAAACACGCCGGCCTGATCCCGTCCGCAGCAGTCCAATTTGGATGGAGGTGAAATACCAGAGGCCTTTGTGTTGTGCGATATCAGTGCACGTTAAAGAAACCAATGTGGTCTAAACTTTCGCAGCTTTTCACTGCGGCGTCCCTCGTAGCCTGAGTCGCTTTGGGACGCTAGACCCCCATAAAACTATACATATATACATATAACAGAACATACACATATCATGCAAAGATGTCATTAACTTGTGCTCACAATACAGTGTATATCGAACGCTTTCAGCCGACAGCACCAATGGTTGGAACGCCTCCTGCCAGACGGCTGCACCGTTGTGAGTTTCGGTTGCACAAAGGGAGCGTTGTTCGCAATCTCTTTCACAAGCCTGCTTAAAGCGCTGAGTGGACGGAAACTTCCGACGCCTACGCGCCGCTTGTCTCCACAAAGCGCATGCTAAGGGGAGCCGCTTTGTACGTCCAGAGCTCTTCCTGCCAGACATGCTGCGCCCGACCAGCCTGCATACAACTGCCGGAAGTGGCGACGGCGCACACCAGTCATAGAGCCCGGCTCCTGTGCCTTTCGGATTCGCCGTTCGAGATGACTGCAACTGCAGCAGCTGCCTCTTTCTTCACAGGGAGAAATTATCTAAGCAGGCTCGTGGGCGTTAAAAGCGTACCAGTCCCAGAACCGATTCGAAGATGTATTGCGGCGTAGTTTTAATTAGATCGGCGGCTAGACAAAGTGGGCAGCGACCGGAGAATGGATCCCGTGATGTTAAGGTCTTGCGAAATAAGGAGTCGGTTTCATGGATTCCCCTTCTTTCCATAAATTTAACTACATTGAAAAACGAAAACCCCCTTGTTGGCGGCCTAGTCCGGCGAGAATCGGAGGCAACGGTGGATTCCTACCCTGAGCAGTCAGCGCAGAATTCCTTTTAGTGATTACATTGGGGATATATCATTTTCCTTTTATACTTAACAAGAGCAATAAGATTCTGCCATTTTATATTGTTTTTCATGCACACTTTCTTTATACCGCCTCTTCCCTATATATCTTCGCTCTGTGCCATTGAAGAGTACCAACTCATGGCCTAGAACGCTGTGTGCAATCAGCACTTTTATGAGGTCGACCCGCCCGTCGTTATTGAAAAGAGCGCGGCGAAGGGAAATTCTCAAGAAACACGATAGAAAGAGTATTTTGTTTCCGCTCTTAAAAAGTGGGCATGCAGTCCAATTCACTCTGTAATTACCCGCGCTATTTGTCTGTTCCTTTCATTTTTTGCTGTAATCATTGAAATGTCTTTCTCTTTCGCTCAGCTCGTTCCCATCTTAAAAGCCATAATAATACAAGGCCCCAATCCGAATGGAACTTCAAGCGAAATTGATATAATGATCGCCAATGCGACTGGCATTGACGCGAGAGAACCGAGACGGCTATAGAACTGTTAGACTTGCAAACGCAGATTGTGATAAACAAGACGTAGCGAATAATAGTCCGCTGTCGTTTAGGATGACGAGACCTCTACTCACTTTGGAGTGTTGCGTATGCCCAGTTTAAACCTTCCGTTACGTACCTCCAGGGCAATTTTAATCCTCTAAGTGGCGTTTTGTTTGCTTGATTTTTTTTACTGCAAGTAAGCGGCATTACTCTGTTAGTTTGCCTCTAGCCGCGGCTTCGTTATTGAGAATGCTGCCTTTTCACTTAGAAACAACGCTTGGTTTATCATCCGAAGCTCTAATGCTTTTCTAACCAGCCTAAGCAGCTTATCATAAGCGGATCACAACTAAGAGAAATGGTCATCTGAGTGCGGCGCTTTACAAGCGTAAAGGTCATTGTTTGCGGTAAAAATGCACGTGACATCATCACTTCCGAGCTGTGAACCGGAACCTTTGTCCTCATGGGGCTTCTATTCGGACAGGCGCTCCTTCGAACAGCGGTAATAATGAGGGTGAGTAGAAAGAGAATAAGAGGGAGAAAATGAAGCATAGTAATAGGAAAGGTGTAGAGGTCGGCCTGCGGTAACGTGACCTTCGCTTGCTAATTCCCAATGGGAAACGGGGAAGGGAAAAGAGGGATGGAGAGTGAATTAGAGGGATGTGATAAGGCACTGAAAGGCATGGGACGGGGCACGGATAATAGAGTTGTCCCCGCACACACTGGCTGGAACTTGTCAAGATGACTAACCCCCCAAGGGGCGGTACTTTCCCCGCTGCTCTTCAATCTGGGTATGATGCACCTGCCGGCCCAGCTGGATGGTGCCGCCGGCGTACGCCGTACGCCGATGACATAACCATATGGGCCACGCAGGGCAGCACAGGTGACATTGAAACCAGCCTGCAAACAGCGGCGACGATAGTAGACCGCTACGCCCGCCGCTGCGGTCTTCAATGTTCCCCTCAAAAATCAGAATTTGTGCACCTCCGCCCCTCACAGAAGTGCACAACTAAAATCTCTCTTTCTCTTGAGAGTGGTCCCATACGCGAATGTGACGAGATACGGGTACTAGGACTCTACATCCACAAACACAGACGGCCAGACACTACATTGGCCAAACTCCGAAAGGTGGGGGACCAGGTGGGCCGTATGGTCCGCCGGGTTTCCAACAAACGCGGGGGGTTACGAAGTAAGGATGCCTTGCGGCTGACAAACGCCTTTGTAACCAGTCGAATTCTCTATTCGACTCCTTATCACCACCTGCAGAAACAAGAGGAGGATGCGCTTGAGGTCATCGTTCGCAAAATTATTAAGCGTGCCCTTGACCTCCCCGTCACTACTTCAAACAACCGGCTTATGGCTCTTGGGGTGGTGAATACTTTCCGGGAGCTACGGGAGGCGCACCTTACAAACCAGTACACGCGCTTGTCGCTAACGGAGTCGGGTCGCCGCCTTCTTGCTCGACTTCATATCCAACACACCCCTCCAATGGAAGACAGGTTTCGCATCCCAGAAATGTGGAGACGTGCCCTCCACGTGCGGCCTCTTCCAGCAAACATGTCAGACGAAGACCATAATGGTCGGCGCCTGGCACGAGCGGAAGCGCTAGCCCGACATTATGGCAACAAAACAGGTGTATACTATGTGGACGCCTCCGGTCCTCACCATGGGTGATGGTACACGGTCGCGGTAGTTCACAACAGCAGCACAGTTAACGGCCTCACCTTCAGAGCCAGAAGTGCAACACAAGCAGAAGAGGTCGTGATTGCTCTCGCGCCTCACATTCCGATTCAAGATACATAATCACCGACTCGCGAGGGGCCTGTCGGAAAGTCGAGCAAGGCTGCACTCCCTTCCAAGCCTATCGAATATACCAAAATTGCATACGGGATACGGACCCCGTACACCGTTACCTTATATGGGCCCCTGCTCATCAGGGGTTGGCAGGAAACGAGGCAGCAGACGCAGCCGCCCGCGCGCTCTCTCAGAGGGCTGTTTTCTCCTCCCCACCCGATGAGGAACCCGATTTTAATCCGGTGTATACATTCAAAGAAATTACAGCCTACTATCAAAACAGCCATCGCCTTTACCTAAGCCCATGTATAGGCCTCAAGAAGGCGGATGAGCGGCTCCTTCTCCGCCTTCTCACCAATACATTACTGTGCCCGGCAGCACTATAGCATTTTGACCCCTCCTGTAACGGCAGCTGCCCGCACTGTAGTGCGGTGTCTTCTGACACCTATCACATGGTGTGGGCCTGCCCCTCCAACGCGGCTATTCCCCCCATCCCCTACCCAACCCGGGAGGACTGGGAGGCGACCCTGCTCGGCTGCCACGACTTACAGGCCCGACAAGCTTTAGTCGGGCGCGCCCGGGCGGCGGCCACCGCCACTGGGGTCCCATACTAGGAACCTCCACCTAGTGTTTCTAAGGATCGGTCCCTTACGGGCTGATCCAAGCATACCTCCTGTCCTTCCTTAATAAATGTTTTCACCACCACTATCCATTGTAACAAGAAGGAGACTAGAAGAAGGAGAAGCCCATGGGCAGTATTCAGTGGCGCTAGGGTGCCATCGCTTATCGGTAAATTAAGAGTGCAAGTAATGGAAAAATTTTGGAAACCATTCGCATAGAGGCTGTTTCATAATGTCTTTGTGCAAAAAATACTAGCTGCAAGCACGATACATAAGATGCTACCTAGAGCTTGACATGCACTACACACACAAGAAATACAGGAAAATTTACCTACATTACTATTGCGCTACACTAAGGAGTAATTTAGGGATGTCTTTGGAGTAAAAGGCAGCCTAATAGATGGAGTTCAGACTTGTAAAGATCAACAGACCCGTCACAATCATCAAGCGCTGAAATTTAGAATACCAAGTAGTGATGTTGGGTCAGCGTGTGGGCATTAAAAAAAATCTCCCAGTACTCGAATAAAAATGTCTTACACAACCATGCGCAATAACCTAGAAGAAAACATTGCTTCGAAAGTTCCGCTTGTTTTAAAAATCATTAAAGCAGCAAAGTCGGAGGTATAATCCGGCAAGTTTTACCGGAGCGCTTTACGGGGCTTATTCTAACGCTCGAGTCCAGCTCGAGCCGAATTCGAGCTCGATCTACGCCTGTGGACTGAAGCCTGGGGTAGGCCCAGACCCGCTATACTATCACTCAACTGAGGCCGCTCCAAAGCTGCCGAGCTCAGCTTAATGACTGGCCTCTGTACATCCTGTACAACTCAATATTTATATGTGCAAATAGGCACCTACTGAACAGTCAAAAACTTTCCCGAGAAACAGCTCAAGTCGCAATAGAAAAACTAGGTTTAACAACAAAAAAGGAAAATATAATGCCCTCTCTCTCCCGGAGTTTTGAACTGTGGCGCTGTATATGATCAGCTAAGTGGTTACGGCAGCCAAGGGAAATCGGTTGCATACAAACGTAATCAACTACTTTGCTTCAATTGTTGATTTTTTTTTAATTAGTGCCATTTCTTACATCTTGCGCTGCATAACTATTAAATGGCTTCGCAGCCATCGCATTAACTTTTTGTTCTTGAATGCAGCTTGCCGGGTTGAATTTACGGCGCACGGGGCGCGTTTCATTGGAGACGAAACGCAAGAGCTCCTGGTTTGGTTTGGTCTATTAGGTTTAACATCCCAACAAGACTGAAGCTATCAGAGGTGCCGTAGTGAAGGGTGCCAGAAATTTTGACCACCTGGGGTTCTTCAACGTGCACTGACATCACACAGTACACGGGCCTCTAGAATTTCGCCTACATAGAAATTCGGCTGCCGCGGCCAGGATCGAACTCGCGTTTTTCACGTCAGCAGCCTAGCACCATAACCACTGAGCCACCGCGGCGGGTACAAGAGCTCCTATTTATCGCTTAGTGCGTGTTTGGATACCGAAGTGCCCCAAACCAATTTTTTCTTCCCCAGTGGTGTTTTTCATAGTGTAGAGATAAGTGTGTTTTAGCGGAACACGCGCAAGAAAAGGCGATGTTGAATCTTGGCACAAACAAGTACCCGTTAAGCAATTCAATGTCGCTCTTTACCTAGCGGCTCTTATGAGGCTTCAAGGAAGGAAGGAAAAACTTTATTTTACTCTAGTCCTTTTTCCTGCGGTTTGGGAGCATCTTCAGAGACGTTTTCTCCTTGATTTTACCCCCAGGAGTCTTCTCTGTCGAAGTCGTCCGCCTCTAATCAGTGGTCGGTTGCCCTCAGTCCAGGGCTCCGCTGGCCACTGCCGCCCGTTGAGCTCGCTGTACCAGACCTTCTTGGTCTTCACAGCGGTCGCTGGACAGCAGAGTCTCCCACTGCTCCGCACTCGGGTTTTGTATTTTGGGGACCACGTCTATCTTTTGGCAGGCCCATGTGATGTGATAGAGAGTAGGTTTTCCGTCGCACCAGGGACATTTGTCCGCGTATATGGTAGGGTGCATTTTGTTTAGTATATGTAGGTTTGGGAAAGAGCCTGTTTGTAATTGTCTCCAAGTGACAGCTTCCTCTCTGCTGAGAGATTTGTGCGGTGGGGGATACCGCAATCTTCTGCCTCTGGTATCCCCCACCGCACAAATTTCCAGTCTCAAGTGGCAGCGCAAAATAGAGCTGATGCGGAGCAATTTTTGTTAAAACGAAGGCAGCGCTTATTGAAAAGAGGAACAGGCAAAGACAGTGATTCTCTGTACTTTAGCACGTGAACGCCCTCAAGCAAATGATCCTTGTATCAGGAGTTACAACACTCCATCAAAAGCACAGCAGCCGCGAATACCGCTGCTCAATTTCGAGCTTTAGAACCTGCGTGGGTTGTAATTCGCTGGAGCTTTAAAATCAGTAAAAAGGAAAGCGTCCTTTTTCTCCACTTGTTCCGTTCAACGTGGCCGATCGGGTGTTCGCGAAGTTATTTGCACGTTGAAGTGTGAGTAATGCACATTTAACTCAATTTTCAAATGAAGCAGCTGAGTCTCTTATTCCAGGTCAGGAAGGAACCCTGTGATGAAATTTTGCACCAGGCTTGTTAAAACTAGCTAGTTTTGCGTGTTGCAGGTGAAAATAGAAAAGGTACTGTTTCGTAATTTTTCCCGCTCGAGAATTCTTTATTGCCGAATGATACAGCAAATAAATAAGCGTTGAGTGACCTAATTGCTTTGAGCACACAATGGTACTGTTTTTTGCCTAATATTTCTAGACAACCCCCATATAAACTTCGTCAAGCAAAAAATAATCAAAAGTAGGGCAAAGGCCGTCTGCATAAAGGCTCAAGCCCAAGACGAACCTCAAGATTCAAGCGCGGGCCCACCGCGGTCCGGCAAAAGAATTAATTTTCTGAATGAAAAAGAGGAAACAATGCCTTCTCATGTGATTGAATTTTTCCCCACAATGCAGTGTCTTCGAATTTCGCCTCCGTAAAAAGCTCGTTGAACTTTCCCAACACGTGCGAAACATTCACGTCGTCACCAGGTGCAGCAAATTTCAGGGAATCAAAGTATTTCATTAAACCGCGGACTTTGTTCAAACCACGGGATGTCTTGAGGCTTTCTTCATTTTTTTTTTTGCGGGCGAAAAGTAAATCAAATCGTCGAGAACTTTGGTTTGCTGACAATATTTAATGTTACAAAAGCTGGTTTGACTTTCGAAACATCAGAGTGCGGATAAAAGTGATTACTTATTATGAGGCAACACTAACCGGGAATTGGCATTGCCTTTATTCTTGAGCCAATGCACTCGCTCATTCAAACGAATGACGCTAGCAAAGGTGCGCTTTTCGTTTTTCGAATTTGTATCAGCCTTATGCGCTGCAGTCAGAAACTGGGTTTCTCGAAAAGGGAATGATCAGATGTGGCAACACTTTGGAACTCCGATCATTTCCATACGTGTGCTTGTTTTGAGTCGAAAATGAAGGCGCTGCGCAGAAGTTAGAGCTGAGGAGGTAGTCTTTTTGGCTATATGAGAGGCAGTTGAAGGAGCAGAGGTGAGAACCAGAGATCTGTAGCCGGAACGACATGATATGTAAATTACTGCTAGCAAGCCTGTGTGGAGTTGCGAGGCAAGGAAGTTTACTGGACGAGCGGGTTCGAGGCTGAAGAAAGACAGGAGTGAGACAGTCATTGGAGTAGCGCTTGTTTGAACGATCGACATAACTTTGCTGATGATGTTGATGATGGGGATAAGCGCCTAGTATCAGTTAAATTGAAAATGCGATAGTGACATCAAGCAAGCAGCTCTCATATTGCAGCTTGACCTGTCAATATTACTGGCCCAGTTGGGAACACCGCCTTCGTATGCCGCTAGTCAAATGTTGTTCGAAAAACATTAGTTCATAAGAATCAGTTTCATGTAATCGGCGGCATCGGGAATGAGACCGGTTTTTCCAGACATTTTTGGTGGGCGCTGGCTGTGTAAGTTTAAATGTTTTAAGTGTAGGTTTAATGTAGGTTTAAGGGAAGCTAAGTCTATGATTCACAAAAATTGCACCTCTTTGTTTACTTTGTATGCTCATCTTTTCATTTTTAACGGGAGCTCCACGTCCCGAAAATGTGTCTCAGGGAGCGGAATTATTAAGGCGAAAGCCTTTAATGCCTCATGCTGTTGGGAGCAATCCGTGGTGGCAGCCGTGTCGACAGATGTGTCCGCGTTTTGACGGGTGTCCACCGAGATATGTGAGACAGTTACTGCGTAATTTCTTTTCCTCAAATACAATTTTCAGTTTCTTTATTACGGCCCCTCTTTCTTCTTTCACTGCCACTTCCTCCCTTCCTGTAGGGTGCGGTTAAGGTGTCCACCGAGATTACTGAGAATTACAGCGCCATTTCCTTTCCTCAAAAAGCGTTGTGTTCAAAGGGCAAGGCATCGCGCCGAACGGGTGGTGGTGGTGGTGAAAACATTTATTACGAATGAACAGGAGGTATGTTTGGATCAGCCCGTAAGGGACCGATCCTCACAAACACTAGGTGGAGGTCCCTAGTATGGGACCCCAGTGGCGGTTGCCGCCGCCCGGGCGCGCCCGACTAAGGCTTGTTGGGCCTGTAAGTCGTGGCAGCCGAGGAGGGTCGCCTCCCAGTCCTCCCGGGTTGGGTTGGGGATGGGGGGAATAGCGGGGTTGGAAGGGCAGGCCCACACCATGTGATAGGTGTCAGAAGACACCGCACTACAGTGTGGGCAGCTGCCGCTAAAGGAGGGGTCAAAATGTTTTAGCGCTGCCGGGCACAGCAATGTATTGGTGAGAAGGCGGAGAAGGAGCCGCTCATCCGCCTTCTTCAGGCCTTTACATGGGCTAGGGTAAAGGCGATGACAATTTTGATAATATGTTGTAATATCTTTGAATGTATAGATCGGATTAAAATCGGGTTCCTGATCGGATGGGGAGGAGAAAACAGCCCGGTGAGAGAGCGCGCGGGCGGCTGCGTCTGCTGCCTCGTTTCCTGCCAACTCCTGATGAGCAGGGGCCCATATGAGGTAACAGTGTGCGGGGTCCGTATCCCGTATGCAATTTTGGTATATTCGATAGGCTAGGAAGGGAGTGCAGCCTTGTTCGACGTTCCGACAGGCCCCTCGCGAGTCGGTGATTATGTATTTTGAATTGGAATGTGAGGCCGCGAGAGCAATCGCGACCTCTTCTGCTTGTGTTGCACTGCGGGCTCTGAAAGGTAGGCCGTTAACTGTGTTGCTGTTGTGAACTACCGCGGCCGTGTACCATCCCCCGTGGTGAGGGCCGGAGGCGTCCACGTAGTATACACCTGTTTTGTTGCCATAATATCGTGCTAGCGCTTCCGCTCGTGCCAGGCGCCGACCATTATGGTCTTCATGTGACATGTTTGCTGGAAGAGGCCGCACGTGGAGGGCACGTCTCCACAGTTCCGGGATGCGAAACCTGTCTTCCATTGGAGGGGTGTGTTGGATATGGAGTCGAGCAAGAAGGCGGCGATCCGACTCCGTTAGCGACAAGCGCGTGTACTGGTTTGTAAGGTGCGCCTCCCGGAGCTCCCGGAAAGTATTCACCACCCCAAGAGCCATAAGCCGCGTTCCGCGGACTCCCTGGCAGCGCTACAACACGCTGTCGCGTTCCACTCCTCAAGGCGAAGATTAAGCGCCATTAATTAGCAGTCAATTAGTGACGAGTGATTAATCAGTAATTAGTCATTAATTAGTCATTACTTCGTCATCAGTTTGGTTTGGTTTATGGTTTGGTTTATGGGGTTTTAACGTCCCAAAGCGACTAAGGCTATGAGAGACGCCGTAGTGGAGGGCTCCGGAAATTTAGACCACCTGGGGTTCTTTAACGTGCACTGACATCGCACAGTACACGGGCCTCGAATTTCTCCTCCAAAGAAATTCAACCGCATCAGTTATGTGTGATGCTATCCAGGGGTGACGTCACCACTGTCACATAGGCCAAGTGGTACGGAAAACGCTTTCGCCTCTACGCACTTTAGACAGTCAAAGTGCCCTCTGAATTTTGTTAATACCGCTAATGTAACGAGCAGCGATGTCGTCGTTGAGCAAACGCTGCTGTGAAGTCGGACATCTTTAAAAGTATAGGCTGGCAGATGTTCTGGAAGAGAGGCGCTTGTAGCAAAGAATTGTGCTCCACCCTCCTCCCTACATGAGGACAGGTAGTCCTGTGAACAACTCACCTAAGCATGGGTTTATGTTTCTGGCGCCCAGAGCAATCGTTTCTCGAAAACAGAAGAAAGCTGGTAGGCTCCTAAATTTATATATATTTTTGCTATCACACTTGTCCTGTCAAACGAAAACGAATGGAACATGTGTGAAATCATTCAAGCTTGGTACTAATAATTTGCGCTAAGAATAAATTGTGTACCAAACGTTTTCAACGCATAGCAGCAGTGGTCGTAGAGGATGCGGGAGCGTTGCTGGGGGGCAAAGGGAGGGGTTGTTCGCAATATCTTTCACGAGAGCGCTTAAAACCCTGAATTCCCGAATATTCCCGAGGCGAGCGCTCCGCGGCTATTCAAAAAACGCTTGCAAACCGGTGATAGTCTCTGCATGCGTGCGACGTCCAGATCTGTACCTCGCAGAATATCTGCACAGCTGTCGGAAGGGACGCCGGCTTAAATCGATCAGAGCGTCCGGCTCCTGCGACTTTCGAAATGACTTTTGGACCCTACTGCGACCGCCTCAGCTACTTTTTCTGAGGGAAATTCTCAACTAAGGCGCGCGGGCTGGAAAGGGTGATCGATTCGTGCCCCAGGCGCAAAGAAGAATGCCCATGTCAGCCGATGCGAGGCGCGTACTTATCGGGTAACAGCTTGACACGTCGTGTTGGGATAGTTGGTTCAAGATATTGTAATGGGAACGACCGGCAGCCGTTCACGCGGTGGGACGAAGAGGAGAACGAAGTGGTGTGCTGGTTTCGGTGTGACTCCTGGGTGTGTGCCTGCCGTGACGCGTCTTTGATCAACGGCCTCCGACCTGTGCTTCGAAGACGCACCTGTACACTTGGTGGAGGTGCGGCCAGCCTCGTTTCCTCGCACACGACGACACCCTACGAATCCTTGGCGCACCGCCGATAATCGGTCCATCTGCTACGCTTGTGGGCTTCCAGGGCACGTCGCACGTCTCTGCCGTCAGCGCTTGCCTCGCTATGGGGATGCTGCGCACCCGTACGATCTAGGATACGATCACGAGCCGACCTTGCCAAATGGCTCTTCTGGCTCGTGTATGTCTCGACTCGACTCGACTCGCCGCTCGCCTTCGCCTCGCCGCCGTTCAATTTCCCCAATGCTTCGGCGACCGGAACCTCTCCGTGAGGAAAACTGAATGCCGCAGTTCCGGAGGCAAGAACTGCGTCTTTTGCGAACTCACCAAGTCCTCCGTTTGCTCCCGCTAATGTGGTTCAGGCGTTTGTCGAAGGTGTACCTGCTCTCGCGCTCGTTGACACGGGCGCTGCCGTGTCTGTGATTAGTGACTCTCTTCGCCGCAAAATTCGCAAGGTGACGATGCCCCTGTCTGACTTTTCGCTCCGTACCGCCACCTCACAGCGCATTCACCCCATCGCAGCCTGCACCGTACGAGTTTCTATCAACGACGTAGAATATCTCATCGAGTTTGTTGTGCTGAGCGCGTGCTCTCACGATATCATCCTAGGATGCGACTTCCTGTCAACCCACCATGCAGTGATTGATTGTGCTCGTGCTGAACTTGTGCTATCTTCCGTGTGTAACGTTTCCCTGTGCGACCTGCCTGTGCCCTCCGCTAAACTTCTCGTAGCCGCCGACACCACCATACCTCCCTTTTCTTCTGTCCTCGTCCCGCTCTTACCTGACTCTGCCTTCGGCAGCCCTGTTCTCTTCACACCCACTACTGCTGCCATCCGCCGTCACCACCTTCTGATTCCTTTCGCCGTTCTCACGATTTCCGGTGGTCACTGTGCCATTTATGTCTCCAACCCTTTTGCTTGCCCGTCCTCTCTCCTCCGCGGCGAATGCCTCGGTCGTATCGAAGAACTGGACCCTGCACTTGCCTGCGAGTTCTCTGATAACCGTGCATGTCCCGAGGTTGCTCTCCTGGACATTTGTGCGACCACGCCCGATCCGCGTCCCGCCGACGTATTTCATCGCGCCATCGCTACCGACCTTCCGCCCGCTCAACGTGACCAGCTACTGCAACTTCTCCAACGCTTCAGCGCGTCTTTTGACCTTTCCCAACCTTCTTTGGGCCGTGCGTTCGCCGTCTCACGAAATTGACACAGGTACGCACGCCCCCTTGCGCCAGCGACCGTACCGCGTCTCGCCCACAGAGCGCCGCGTCATCCGTGACAATGTCGACGATATGCTACAGCGCGGCATCATACAGCCTTCTCACAGCCCTTGGGCCTCTCCTGTTGTCTTGGTGACGAAAAAAGATGGCTCCATCCGGTTCTGCGTGGACTACCGTCGTCTCAACCAGATTACTCGCAAGGACGTTTACCCTCTACCCCGAATCGACGACGCATTGGACTGCTTGCAGGGAGCGGAGTATTTTTCGTCCTTAGACTTAAGCTCTGGATACTGGCAAGTCCCGATGGCTGCTGCTGACCGGCCGAAAACCGCCTTCGTCACACCAGACGGCCTGTATGAATTCAATGTCATGCCATTCGGCCTATGCAATGCCCCAGCCACATTCGAGAGAATGATGGATAATATTCTCAGCGGGCTCAAATGGGAAACGTGCCTGTGCTATCTGGATGACATTGTCGTTTTTTCCAAAGATTTTTCTTCCCATTTACTTCGCCTCCAGCGTGTTCTCACGTGCCTTACTGCAGCCGGGCTACAACTAAACCTCAAGAAATGTCACTTCGGTGCCACGAAGCTGACGATATTAGGTCATGTCATCTCCAAAGATGGTGTTCTTCCTGACCCTGCCAAACTTCGCGCCGTCGCTGACTTTCCCAAACCGACCACCTTAAAAGAACTTCGCAGTTTTGTAGGCTTGTGTTCATACTTCCGCCGCTTCATCCGGAATTTCGCCTGTATCATCGCCCCTTTAACGCAGCTTTTTGCCGGCAGCCCGAACCTCTCGTCTTGGTCACCCGCCTGCGATGCCGCATTCGACACTTTACGTCGCCTTCTGGTCTCCCCGCCAATACTGCGCCATTTTGATACTGACTGTCCGACCGAAATTCACACTGACGCGAGCGGTGTGGGGTTGGGCGCAGTTCTTGCCCAACGGAAGACTGGGTATCCAGAATATGTTGTCGCTTACGCCAGCCGCACTCTCACCAAGGCGGAATCTAACTATTCAGTGACAGAAAAAGAGTGTCTGGCCATCATTTGGGCGATTGCCAAGTTCCGCCCTTACGTCTACGGCCGGCCGTTCTATGTCGTCACCGACCATCATGCTCTTTGCTGGCTGTCCTCCCTCAAAGATCCCTCTGGCCGACTTGCCCGCTGGGCTTTACGTCTGCAGGAATTTGATATTCACGTCATTTATCGCTCTGGACGCAAGCACTCCGACGCCGACGCACTTTCCCGTTCACCACTTCCTTGCGATTCCGCCTCTGCCCTCGTCTGTGCCTATGATTTCTCGTCGTTCGGTGTCCCTGATATGCTCTCCGAACAGCAGCAGGATCCTTGGATCAACTCACTCCTCACCTTCCTCTCTCATCCCACGCCACCTTCTTCATCCCGTACTCTTCGTCGCCAAGCCCACCATTTTGCCGTTCGTGATGGTCTCTTATACCGGCGTAACTACCTGTCCGAAGGGCGGAAGTGGCTGTTGGTGATTCCTCGCCACCTCCGTGCTGCGATCTGCGCCTCCTTCCACGCAGACCCACAATACGGCCATGCCGGTGTATTGAAGACGTATGCTGACCTGCGTCTGCGATATTATTGGCGCGGTATGTACCGCTTCGTACGACAGTACATTCGGCCGTGTACAGCCTGCCAACGTCGCAAGAACCCTCCCCGCCACCACACCGCCCCATTGCAGCCGTTACCCTGCCCTGCCCGCCCCTTTGACCACGTCGGCATTGATCTTTACGGTCCGCTTCCCACCAGTTCGGCTAAAAACCGCTGGGTCATCGTGGCCGTTGACCACCTAACCCGCTACGTAGAAACGTCGCCTCTCCAATCTGCGACCGCACAGGACGTTGCTTCTTTCATCCTACACCGTCTTGTTCTTCGTCACGGCGCCCCTAAAGAATTGCTCAGTGACCGTGGCCGTGTTTTTCTATCGGAAGTCGTCGCGGCACTGCTCAAGGAATGCAAAATCGTTCATCGCTGTACCAGCGCCTATCACCCCCAAACCAACGGCATGACTGAACGGTTCAACCGCACTCTCAGTGACATGCTCGCCATGTACGTTGATACCGCCCACTCCAACTGGGATAAAGTACTTCCTTTCGTAACCTACGCGTATAATACGGCTACGCAGACAACGACGGGATTCTCTCCTTTCTTCCTCTTATATGGTCGCGAGCCTACCTCCACAATGGACACCATCCTTCCCTATCACCCTGATTCTTCCGAGACAACATCCTTCTCCGAAGCCCACATGTATGCCGAAGAATGTCGACAACTTGCGCGCTCTTTCACCACACAACTCCAGCAGCACCAGAAGCACCGTCGGGACCCCTTGGACCCTCCCGCGTCATATCCCTCCGGCGCACTCGTTTGGCTCTGGGTGCCTTCCTCCACTCCCGGCCTCGCCACGAAACTACTTTCCCGCTATCACGGCCTTTACCGCGTTCTTCAACAAACTTCTCCCGTGAATTACATAGTTGAGCCCCTTGACCCCTCCCCGGATCATCGTCGCCGGGGGCGTGAAATTGTACACGTCGAAGGTCTTAAGCCCTACTACGATCCGACAATTCTTTCGTCCCCGTAAGTCGCCAGGATGGCTTCTTTTCGCCGGGGAGGCAACTATAATGGGAACGACCGGCAGCCGTTCACGCGGTGGGACGAAGAGGAGAACGAAGTGTTGTGCTGGTTTCGGTGTGACTCCTGGGTGTGTGCCTGCCGTGACGCGTCTTTGATCAACGGCCTCCGACCTGTGCTTCGAAGACGCACCTGTACAATATTTTTACCGAAAGGTGCGGAAACAGGGCACAAAACACAGAGCAATATCTCCCTGTCAGTTTTCCAATTTCCTTCCGGTTTTCTGTTCGTCGGAAACGTATATTTGTGTTGCTGTACCGAAAAGAAAACTTAGGTCCAGAAGCGGAGGTGCCGAGTTGGAATTGCAATAAATCTTCGCTGCCGTCGGTGCTTAATCTGTTTTTGCAGAACACCTACCTAAATTAGAAATAACAAGAAAATCGTAACCTTTTTAGTTGCCACAAACGATATTACCGTGTATAATTAGAATAAAACATTTACATAAATACGCTGATAACGTACGGAGTGGGTCCGCACGTTACAACGTTGTGTAGATACATATAGTTTCACCGTTTACACTACACTAGCGTTTACTATGAGCAATGTCTCTCGTTTGGCTAAATTCTCGATTACAGCGTTGCGAGTTTTGTGGTAGTAGCTTAGCGAAAGATGCTCAAGTCAGGCGTCCCTGCTTGCAAATCAGAACCAACCTGAGGTTGAAATTCTGCCTGGAAACGATTAACCCGCTTAAACTTAAGCCGCAAGGGTTACCGTAAAAGCAGGCAGGGGTTTGACAGAGCACAGAATGCACTTTCGTTTTCCCTCGCAACATTGAGCTCACCATTACCGCCTACTAGAGCGCCTATTCAGAAAAGGCACGGAGCAAATTTGGGGGCGAAACTGCACAAGGAAAAAAAGAGGAAAGGGCGGAAGAAAAGGAAGGAAGGAAGGAAGGAAGGAAGGAAGGAAGGAAGGAAGGAAGGAAGGAAGGAAGGAAAGAAGGAAGGAAGGAAGGAAGGAAGGAAGGAAGGAAAACACTAAAGAAGAACTAGAGAAATGGGGAACGCGGACACAAGCGAAGGCGTGATACTTTATTTGAGAATAAAATCTCGACGAGCCGAATTTGATTCTCTTTGAATACAGGCAAACTTTAATCAATATAAGCTTATTCAAAAGAGCACTAAAAAGGCGCTGAGCCTGACAGCAGCTGCTTTGTGGGAGTGGTCGAATCGAGGAATTATTTTATACGTTTCTTGTCAGTTTTCATTCCGCAGTATTTTCCGCGCGGATCTGTCTTAGCAGCGTTATTTTCCTATGCACATGGAGATGGCCAACAGAGCGAACGTCAGCTGTCATTTCTACAAAGAAAAGCCTCACATTGCGAAACGTGGTTACGTCTATACGAATCTTTGGTAACATTCCAGAACCTATGCTCATTGTAAATCTACTTTCACAAACCATGTTGTCTAGAGGATTTGATAACGACTTTAAAAAAGGCTCCACTGAGCAGTGGCGTTATTTACTGCGGCAATTTAGCCGTATTTTATACCCAGCATTCGCTAAATTACGTGGTTGTGCTCTAAGCAGCGTAAGCAGCGTAGATTGTTCAGAGCATTTCACCTAAGACCGTCAGAAATAAAAAAAAAACAAGCCTTTTTATTTGAAAAGTGTTTTTCTGGGCACAGCAGTGCTCGCGCCGCAGTGGAGTACTCGCGTGCCGCAGCGGTCCTAGAGTAGAAGGGCCCGTCGCCTTCATTTTGTGTTCTGACAGAAAAGTCTGTGAGCCTCGATCGATCTATAGTTGCGTGCCACTGAACTAGATATACAGGGCAAAATTCATGTAAGGTCGAGGGAAGCCTTCGGAAGTCCGGATAGTATAATGTGTTTTGCGGTGACAGCGGAGTTAAATAAATGGCTGTGGTTTAGCTCTGGTGAAACCTGGAGGATTGCGAAAGCAACATCTGCGCGTAGCCATATATCGTTGTATGAGCTACATTGCCCACAGTGTCGCCGTTTCGCGTGCTCCTGCACGACCATACTGCGCATGCGTGAGGAGCAAGTGACCTCACTACGCACAGCTAGCTGTGCGCCGCTACTGCGCATCTGAGAGGAGAGAGAGGCGATGGAGAGCGCCCGGTGGCGGCGGCCCCGAACTCGCTAGCTCTGCGCCGCTACTGCGCATGCGCAACTGGCGAGCGCGGCGGCGGCACCTCTGAGTCACCCGCGCAGTCACGGCGGTGGTGCGGCAGCTGTGCGCCGTCACTGATCCTAGCGCATGCGCAGTATGACTTTTCCTCGGCTCTGCGAAATGGCTCGGCGACTAGCGTAGTGTTTCTTTCGGAACGAAATACAATTTCTAGATATTGTATGTCACGTATTGGGGATGGCAGTCCAGGAAGTGAGGAAAGCTTGAGGAAAGGCAGTGAGGAAAGAAAAGTTCTTCTAAACGAAAACTGTTTATTGCGCCGACCTGTGCCCACAATGGACTGAATGACTTGTTAGCGGCGAAAGCAAAAAGCGTGCTCGGTGGTCGTCGAACAGAATGCCTGCAGCTCTTCTGGCAAGGAAGATTCGAGATAACGAACCTAAAGCAACTACAACAATCTGGAACATATGGAAGCAGTTGATCGTGGCCACGGCCAATCTAGATGAAGTTTGGTCGCATGTTACGTCGAAAAGAAAATGATAAAGCCGCCTGCCGGCGGCTTGTAGCGTGAACTAAAGCACTACAAATATGCTCGGCAATATCAATCTGTTGACAGAACTTGGAACGGCAGGATGTTAAGCATCGCCAACTACCTTAAACTTCATCCTCCATTATCGTGGTTATTTCCCCAACCATGATCCTCATCAGTTCTACTGCGCTCACCAAGTAAGCATGTCTTGCGAAGGTGAGCCATCTTATTCCGGTAAACCCTCTTCCAGTACATTCACTTGGAATCCACTGCGGTAGATTCAGAGGAAATCGGTCACCGCTTCTCCGTTTCGCTTACCCTGCTAGTGTCTGTTTCCGCATCTTTATTTCAGTAGGGTCATAATACGTATTTGTTCCGTAATCCAATGTGCTCTTTTCCTGGCTCCTAAAGCCACCTCAACATTTTGCCTTCATCTAGTTCCCTGAGTTTTGACGAAAATGCAGTAAATGGCACATAGGAAACGAAGTCCGGCTTCGGAGTTGCCCAGCAGCTGATGTCCCAAAAATCTCGGATGACGTCACCGTGGTCTAAAAGAAAATTCATTTTTTTTTGCCCATAGTGCGCGCAATCCAACCTGAGATTTTCAGACTGCAAGGCGAGAACGAAACCCTTCAGTCACAAAACATCGTTGCTTTCAGAGCGAAAAGCTCTACTTCTCCTGTGCTGAGCCTGAAGGTCATCTGGCTCTTAGATTTGACCTTTAGAGAGAGGCGCGCTTAAGTGCAAAATCGCCTCGATCTTCTTCTTCAGAGACACCATAGCTGCGCGCTTGGCAGTCAGGTACGCCGTTGCGTTGGTTGCTGCTCGGACACTCCTCCTCGCCAGTCGTGGCGATGTGATGTGTCACGTGATTTGCTCGTGCACTTGGCTGTCACGTTCGCCGCTGCGCTGACCGCCGCTCTGGACGCTCGCTCTTGCACTTCCAGCACGTGATACATCCCGTGATTTGCGCTCACTGAAGCCGTGAAAACTAACGATGAACCAAAGCTAAACCGTGTCTAACCGTGCTTAACAGAGGTTTTGCTCGTTACATCCTGGCTTAGCTGAGTTGAGCTACAAAATTTTTTGGCTGATATAGATGAACATAGCTTATGCGTTTCTTAATAACTATAATACTGAGTAGACGTGCCATTAGTAAAGAAGAAGACAAAAAATTTAAAGAAAAAATGAAAACTACTCTTCGCACTCAGAGCTTCTAAGTAGTCCCAGGTGTCCTCTGTAATTTTCGATCAGATAAATTACGTCTTTAAGCATGCATTTCCTGTCCCATAGGTAAGTGCTGGAAACATACAAGCACTACGCATTTTCCCTTTCAGAGATATTGATAAGGAGTTATTCTTGACCTATGCACCTGCCAAATGCGGTCGATCTGATTTCTTTCTCCTACATAATTCGGTTTGACTGTCAGCACTGCAGTCTACACTTGCCATTGATGGAGGCTTTCTTTTACTACATCGAATGGGCTGCTGCCCATCATGGTCGTATGTAGTGCTTCAAGTACTGAAGCGACGTGTGAGGTATAACGAAACAAGCACTGGAGAGCTCTAGATTAGTTTAGGTCATCGAGGGTTCCTGTACTTGTGTGGACATCGCACAGCACCCAGGCATTTTTTCATTTTTTCGTCATCAAAATGTGGCTATCGTGGTCGGCTTCGACTGACACCTTGGATACCGGTTCCTTGTTGAACTTTACTTTAGTTAGCTTCCAATTAAAAGTAACACTGCATTCCTCATGCGACGTCAGAATAATAAAAAAAATGACGCTCGATTGATCCGAATATGGTGCGCTGGCAGTTTGGTTTTCCCTTCGGTACTGGCGTTGAGATCCAGTGTCACCGGATGGCAGTTGTTGGAATAGCGATAATAGGTGAATGTCCATATATGTGGAATTAGTCATTCTCTCCATGCATAGATAACTGGGCGTCTGCCTACCACTTCAGGCGCAGTGATGCAGCGGTCAAGAAAGGTGCTGACATCGGTGGGACTAGGGTCGCTTGGGTTGGGTTGCAACGCAGGTTGCTGTTCCCGAACAGCCTGTCGCGATTAAATGAGCGGCCGCCTGACACGTTGAACCGCTAGCCACAAAACCGGCTTTTGACAGATAGACACGACTAAAGGCGGGCAATGGCCACTATAAGCGCTTGCGCACTACCATACCATACCATACCATACCATACCATACCATACCATACCATACCTACTATGCCATACTATACCCTACCATGTCATACCATACCATACCATACCATACCATTCCGACCATGCCATACTATACCATACCATACCAACCATACTATACCATACCCTACCGTAGCATACCATACCATACCATACACTGCCATACCATGCCATACCATACCATACCATACCATACCATACCATACTATACCATACCATACCATATCATGCCATACCAAACTATGCAAAACTATACCGAACTATACAATAGCGTATACAATATCCAATACCGTACCAAAAACGCCCTACAATAGCGCATCATAGTATACCATAAGTTACCGTTCTATGTAATACGATACATCAACCTGCGAAAAAAAAAACCCCTCGGGGGTCAGAAAAGAAAGTCCGAGAAAGTATAATACGACATACACAAGAAGGGCTACGCAAATAATTCAGGCGCTATTATGTCTTGCTACGGAAATGGTGAGACAAACCTGCCGAAAATATTCCCTTGTGCCTGAATTACGTTCGCCCTTTTTTTTTTGTTCAGCCATCTGCTCTGCCCTGAAGTGTAATAAACTTTAATCCTCCGCTCTGGAATTTTTTATTTTCATGCAATTATTGCTTCCTGCACCCATGGCTTCCACCGGCGAAAGTATGCGTTCTTAAGGACACCGTTCCTTCTGCGCCTTTAAAAAAGGATCGTAATCCAAGATTCACAGAAATGGGCCCTTGTTTTTAATTTTATTCTTCTCTTAATTTTTAATGAAAGTACTGAGGCAGCGAAATGTGTGTCAGGGAGCAGGATTAGTTTTAATGCCGCTAATGGAACGAGGAGCGATGTCGTCTTCGTAAAAGCTCTGCTGTGAATTTGGAAACCTTGTGCATTAGAGGCTTGCAGGTGTACTGGAAGAGAGGTGCTTGTAGTAAGCAGCTGTGCTCCAGATAAGCTGAGCTCTGTCTCTTCGTCAAACCCGCGTCCGTCGTACATGACGAAAGGTAATCCTCCGAAGCACTCACCTAGCCATGGGCTTATGTTTCTGGCGTGCAGGGGAAGCATCTCTTAGAATCAGAAGAAAGAAGGTGGGCTTCTAACTCTACACACATTTTTTTGTTATCATACTGGCCACGCTAAACCGAAGCTAGTGAAATATATGCAAGTGATACAACGTTGGTATGAATAATTTGTGGTCACAATACATGGTCTGTTCTGAAAGTAGTAGGACTCATTTTTTTAAACAAACTTTATTCAAGAGAATAGTACAAACGATTACAATTTTTCAAGGTAGCACCCTTCCGCAGCTACACGCTGCTGCCAATGAGTTTTACAGTTTTCGTACGCCTCCAGGAACGCCTGGACCGGAATGCTGTTTAGCTCCCTCGTCACGGCCTGTTGAACCACCTCTACCGATCCGTGATGTTTCCCCTCGAGCGTCGATTTTATTCTCGGGAATAGAAAAAAGTCTGGCAGGGCCAAGTCGAGGCTGTAGGGGGGCTGAGACAGCGTTGCCGCCTTGTGCTGGACAAAAAATCGGTGCCCTCATTCAGATGACGAACAAGATCCTACCGGTTGGCCTTTTCCTCCTCTGACAACACTCCCGGCACCAACTTCGCGCACGCTTTCCTGATGGGTAAGTTTTCTGTCACGATCCCAAAAACTTGGGTTTGAGGAATGCTCAAGTCATCAGCAATCATTCTGATACTCATTCTACGATCACTGTTAAGTAAATGTTTCCCTCACTACGCATTGTCGTTGGTCTTGCTGGTCGAAGGGCGTCTGAAGCGGTCGTCTTCCTCCACTCATTCCTTACCTTCTCGGAAAAGCTTGTGCCACTCAAGAACACCTGATCTACCCATGGAAGCGTCACCGTAGGCCTCCTTAATCATGTTGTGAGTCTCTTTGCCCGTTTTACCAAGATTTACATAAAATTTGATCGCGTATCCCTGATCCAGTAAACGCTCGACGATTCTGCGTGACTAGACGTTTCGACAGGGTTTCACAGTACAAGCGACCTCCTCTCTTTAACGGCCGAGAGCCGACTGCCGATTTTCCCCAGCATTTCCAATATCCCCCTTCAACGATCCTGCACGCGCAGACCACCTCTCGTCCTCCCGTTCGCCCAGGAAAAAACCAGTCCTACTACTTTAAGAACAGACCCTGTATAGTCTGGTTTGGTTTGGTTTATGGGGGTTTAACGTCCCGAAGCAACTAAGGCTATGAGGGACGCCGTAGTGAAGGGTTCCGGAAATTTCGACCACCTGGGGTTCTTTAACGTGCACTGACATCGCACAGCACACCGGCCCTCTAGAATTTCGCCTTCATCGAAATTCAACCGCCGCGGCCGGGATCGAACCCGCGTCTTTCGGGTCAGCAGCCAAGCACCGTAGCCACTGAGCCACCACGGCGGGGCCCTGTATAGTCTCTTCTTAAACGTTTTCAGTGCACAGCAACAACGGTCGGAGTCGAGACTGCGCAAAGCGAGAAGCTGTTCGCTATCTCTTCCACGGGCCCGCTTAAACCCCTGTTCCAGGGAATGTTCCCAGGCATAGGCACCGCCCCTCTGCCCGAAACGCCGGTGTACCAGAGCCTGTTTGCGCATGCGCGGTGTTAATACCTGTACCTGCCAGATATTGACCGTCCGTCTACCCGTGCACAGCTGGCGGAAGTGACGTCAGCGTACACCAGTTTGAACGTCCGGCTCCAGTAACATCCGGGTTGACTCTTTCAGATGGCAGCAACAGCTGCAGGTGCATTTTTCTTCAGCACGAGAAAATTTACAACCAGGCATGTGGGCGTGAGAGCGGGAGTGATTCCAGCGCCAGGCACAAGGAGACGCGTGCCCCATCTCAGCGTATGGCGCGAGGTTGCACCTTACGCGAAGACGCGCAGTACGACCCCAACATAGGAGTTCAACAAATCGCCACTTAAACAGTGGTGTCGGCCAAGCTGCTTCAGTATTTTCTACGAACAGGCAGAGAGACGTTAGACTGAACGGAGAGCACAGCTGCGACACATCCAAGGAACTTACTTTCCGAGTTAAGTGCTGCCTCTTCTGTAGAAATTGTCGCGAGATCTTGGAACTGGCGAGAGCATGACAAGGAAAGTCGGCGCCGTCTCCTTACCGGGCTATTGACAAAGGCTATAGAGGACTGCACAAGAGCTGCAGGTGTCGTTACGCAGTGTTTTTTTCCGTCGCCATACTAAAAAAATTCGAACTTCTGACAAGCGTTTACCAGCGAAAATATCTCATATACAAATGAACACAATAGATCTGAGTTTCTCTTCCGTGGCCTGAATCAATTATATTTCTTCAAGTTTCGGTGATGTGTTGGCGTATAATTTTAATTACGTGGACGGCGAGCCATAGAAGGCAGCCACTAGTGAATGGTTCCCTTGATATAAAGGCATTTTTTATTATGGAGTCAGTTGTATGGCCCTCTTTCTTTGCCTAAAAGTAATCCGCACAGAAGAAGGAAGAATCCTCTTATTGGCACCTTGATTCGGCGAGAAAAAGAGGAAACGGTAGCTGTATACTTTGAGCAGTCAGCACCAAATTCTACTCAGGGATTATACTACAAATATATCACTCTCTCTTTCATATTAACAAAATCAATAGGGCAGTGGGAATAGGTCTTATTGTTTTTGATTCATATTGTCTTTGTACCACCTCTTTATATCCCATATTTAAGCTCCTTGCCATTTAAACTGTAAAAGCTCATGGCCCAGGGCGCACAGTGTGCCATCAGTAGTCGTATGAGGTCAACTCACAAATCGGTATTGAAAAGAGCGCGACGTACGGGAGTGCCAAAGGAACACGACAGACAGGGTATTTTGCTTCTCGTATTAAGCTGAGCGCATGCAAACTAATTTACTCTGTAACGTCTGTTACTTGCAGTCTATGCCTTGTCCGTACTCTTTTGAGATCGACAATAAATACTGCCCTTGCATGCGGAATAGGACTTCAAGATAAATAAAATGGTGACCACAAGTGAGAATGGCTGTGAGGCCAAAAGTTTTTTTTAGGGGGACTATGAATTTATTAGAATTCCATGCCCAGGTCGTGAAGGGCAAGGAATTGCGAATGCCAGTGGGCTGTCGTTTAGGCGACAAAAACCTCTGCCTTGTTTTCAGTCTTGCGCATGCTCCGTTTAGCCTTTAGGTGCCTTTCTCTGAGACAGTTCTACTCCTCTAAGTGGATGTCATTTTCTCATTAATTTTTGTTATTCTAGAGAAGCCGCATGACGGCGCTTGTTTACATGAAGCCATGGCTTTGCTATTAAGAATGCTGTATTTTCATCCAGGAACAACACTTTGGTTACCATCAGAATCTTAGACACTTTTGTAAACAGCCTAAGCGGCTTATCACAAGCGGATTACCACTGATGGTAATGGGGGTCACAGTGCGGAGCATTAAGGACGCAAAGGTTTGCGGTATAAATGCATTTGACACAGTCGCTTTTGGGCTGTGGACCGGAAGCTTTGTCCACATGATTCTTCTATTCTGACTGGCGGTGATCAGATTTGCGATAAGAGCTCAAAGATAAGAAGAGGAAGAAAGTAAAATATAATCAGAGCAAAGCTGGAGAGGTTGGCCAGCGGTAACTTGGCGTGCTCCTACCGACTGCAGAATGGGGAAGGGGAGGTAGAGTACCGGTGGAATGTGACGATGTGATAATGAAACCAAAGGCATGGAATGACACGAACAATAAAGACGTCCCCTCACCTGGCCGGTACTTGTCAAGAAGACTGACTGATTGCAACCGGAAGAAGACTGGAAGAACTAGAAGCAAAAGAATTTATTCGATAGTATTCAGTGGCGCTAAATCTACTTGAAGATACCCCTCGCTCGATTCGGGCTTCCTTTATCTATTCCGATTCTCCTCTCCTTCGGGGCAAGTGCCAAGGGATATGCCCTAAAACCAGTGCACGATTATATTCACGGTTATATATATTCATCTGCTAGATTCCTCTGTTAGAATGTGAATTCACTGCTTTTTCTTTTTTGCGTATCTTTTATTTTCTACGAATTCTAGGTTCAGGTCCAAAAATGATCCAAATACTCCACTCTTTGTACATGAGTATTTGTATCTGCTATGCACCCTCGCCTATCTCTCGCCGTGGGTATGTGCCATTAAACCTGAGGACATCATCATCATCATCAGTGACTCTCAGGGTGTCAGGGATTATCGATAAAGCTGAATGATGTAAAAACTGAAAACTTTTTAGAAACTACTGACGTATACGCTGTTTTATGTTTTATTATGAAAAAAACAATACTAATTGCAAGCCCGGAATATGGGATCTTTCTCACAGTTTGACATACATCGCTCATTCCAGATAGAAAAGAAAAGGTAACTGCACGAATATTGCGCTTATGTCACGAGTAATTTAGGTGTGACGTCCAGGTGTACAGAGCTTAGCAAAGGGTGATGAGACTGATGAATATAAACAGACCCATCTCAATCACCCAGCAGTGAAATTACGTACACCAAGTAGGAATATCAGATTAGTGGGTTGGTACAAAAATGTCATCTCGGTGGACACCCGAACCGCACCGTACAGGAAGGGAGGAACGCCACCACCCGTTCAGCGCGGTGCCTTGTCATTTGAACGCAAGGTTTTTTGAGGAAAGGAAATGGCGCAGTAATTCTCTGCCATCTCGGTGGACACCCGAACCGCACCGTAAAGGAAGGGAGGAACGCCACCACCCGTTCGGCACGATGCCTTGCCCTTTGAACGCAGCGCTTCTCCCCCGGATCGCGTACGACAATGAAGTGCAACATGCAATTTATGTGGTTTTTGCACGCGTTATTAGAAATCGGAAATTATAATTCCGTGCGTTATCAAACCCACAGCTCCACTGATATCTTGATAAACATTGAGAAGGCACTGGCAGCAGTTATTTTTTGTCTCGTTTGGAGACCAACCAGCGCTTGCATGCCGGTCGCGTAGGAGGGCTTACGGAGTCTCGTTAAATCTCGCTGTCTCGTACGGTGCCCGGATGTTCTCGTTTCAGAGCCCGGATGACTGGAATTCAGTGCCCGGATGAGTGGATTTCAGTGCCCGGATGACTGGATTTCAGTGCCCGGATGACTGGATTTCAGTGCCCGGATATCTGGATTTCAGTGCCCGGATGACTGGATTTCAGTGCCCGGATGATGGCTCTCGGTCTCGGCGTGACGTCACCACACTGCCGACAACGGGGGCTAAAAGCATTTCATGCTTAAAAAAAATCTCTGCCTCTCCCGTAACCGAGAGTAGAGTAAGCATGAAATGTTTACGGGCCTAATGTCATCTCGGTGGACACCCGAACCGCACCGTACAGGAAGGGAGGAACGCCACCACCCGTTCAGCGCGATGCCTTGTCATTTGAACGCAAGGTTTTTTGAGCAAAGGAAATGGCGCAGTAATTCTCTGCCATCTCGGTGGATACCCGAAACGCACCGTAAAGGAAGGGAGGAACGCCACCACCCGTTCGGCACGATGCTTTGCCATTTGAACGCAGCGCTTCTCCCCCGGATCGCGTACGACAACGAAGTGCAACATGCAATTTATGTGGTTTTTGCACGCGTTATTAGAAATCGGAAATTATAATTCCGTGCGTTATCAAACCCACAGCTCCACTGATATCTTGATAAACATTGAGAAGGCACTGGCAGCAGTTATTTTTTGTCTCGTTTGGAGACCAACCAGCGCTTGCATGCCGGTCGCGTAGGAGGGCTTACGGAGTCTCGTTAAATCTCGCTAAGTCTCGTACGGTGCCCGGATGTTCTCGTTTCAGAGCCCGGATGACTGGATTTCAGTGCCCGGATGACTGGAATTCAGTGCCCGGATGACTGGATTTCAGTGCCCGGATATCTGGATTTCAGTGCCCGGATGACTGGATTTCAGTGCCCGGATGATGGCTCTCGGTCTCGGCGTGACGTCACCACACTGCCGACAACGGGGGCTAAAAGCATTTCATGCTTAAAAACCCCCATTACTGCTGTTAATCGCGTAGTACGTTTCTGGACGCAGGAAGTCTCCAAAATCACCAAGCTCTTCCTCAATGCGTTTTCGACGGTGTAGAGTTTTGCTTTTTGGAGGTGAAATTGCACAATAAAAGGCAATGTTGAATCTCCGCAAAAACGGTTACCCGTTAAACAACCCAATGTAGCTCCTTCTGCAGCGGCTCTTATCATGCTGGAATGGATCAGTCGCGAGTGGAAATGAAAAAGCGAGCTACTGCGGAGCGCCTTTCGGTAGAACTGAAAGCATGTGCTTTTTTAAAGCTGAAACAGCCAAAGACAGCGCTGCGCTGTAATTTACTAAGTGAACGCACTAGAGAAAATTTTCCCTGCGTCAGGCGTTGCAGCCTTCCATTAAAATCACTGCAGCAGTAAAGTCTGGTACTGCATATTGCGCTTTAGGAACTTCAAGAGTGGTCACGCGCTGCTGCACTTTAATCACTGAAAAGCTTGGTTTGGTTTGGTTTATGGGGTTTAACGTCCCAAAGCGACTAAGGCTATGAGAGACGCCGTAGTGGAGGGCTCCGGAAATTTCGACTACCTGGGGTTCTTTAACGTGCACTGACATCGCACAGTACACGGGCCTCTAGAATTTCTCCTCCAAAGAAATTCTAGCCGCCGCGGCCGGGATCGAACCCGCGGCTTTTGGGTCAGCAGCCGAGCACCATAGCCGCTGAGCCACCGCGGCGGCAATCACTGAAAAGCGAAGCGCTCTTTAGATTCACATATTTTGTGCAAGGGCGGGCTATATCGAAGTTATTTGTAGGTTGCACTGTGATCGACGAAAATTAAAACGCTCCTTCACATGAAGCAGTTGAGCCCTCCGGAGAGATTTCAGTACCGGAGTTTTACCATTTCCGAAACGTGGGTCCTAGGTCAAAATAAAAAAAAGTATTGTTTGGTAATTTCTCTCGCTCGATATTTCACTACAGCAAACACCAGAAGGAAGGAAACGAGCGTCGAGTATTCTAATTTCCTAGCCCAAACCATGGCCCTGTTTCGTGCTTTTCGCTTCTAAACCACCGTCATGGAACGAAGAAATCACTCAGAAAAAAAAATTAATCAAAAGCAGAACAACGGCTCACTGTGTATAGGCCCAAGCCCTATCCGAACCTCAAGACTCAACCCCGGACTCTACCCATTTCCGGCGAAACATTGCACTTTCTGGTCAGAGTGTCAACACGGAAGAGCCGAGATTTCGCTTGCGGGCAGTCCCAAACTTGAGCAGCGCTCTGAATTTTGAACAGTGCTGAAGAACCGTCCGACCGTGCCTCTCCCACAAAAAACACAAAACAACGCCTTCTCCCGTCAATGAGTTTTGCTAGAGATTACAATGTCTTCAAATTTGGCCACCGTACTAAGCTCGCCAACCAAACACAAGAGGAGCGGAACATTCACGTCAGCGGCTGGTACTGGAAATTTCAGGACATGAAAGTAGTCGAACAAACCATAGAATTTGATCACACCATGTGGGGTTTTCAGGGTTTTTTTTTTCAGGGCGGAAATGAGGTGAAGAGATTGACAATTTTCGATTGGAGGTAGAGTTTCCCGAAAGAGAAGCTAGTTTGACTTGGGCAACATCATCAGAGGGCGGACACATGCGAATACAGAATAGGAGGCAATACTAACCGGAAATTGGTACTGCGTTTGTACGTGAACCAATCTATTTTCGCATTGAAATGAATGACGTTAGCAAGTGTGTGCTTTCTGATTTACGAGTATCCTTCTATCTGATGCACTGCAGGCAGGTACTGTGTTTCTGGGAAAGGGAATCGGTAAGATGCGGCAAGAATGTGAAACAAGATGACTTCCATATATATGTTTTTTTTAGGCGAATATGAAAGGCCCTGCACAGAAGTTACAGCTGAGATGGTAATCTTGCTGGCTGGTAGCCAGTTGAAATATGTTTGATGTAGCCAAGGCGTGACTTGCACACGGTTACGTATGAGAGTCACAAGAGCCCCAGTGAGAATGAGCGGGATATGTTGCCTTAAAGGCGCGTCATATGTAAATTACTCCTAGCCAGCCTGTATGAATTTTGGGCCGGAGTATGGCAGTGTCAAGTTCGGTAGGGTATGTTGGTGTGAATTTCCGATTTCTTTCGTATTATCTGTTTCTCCAAAGCGTACAGGAATTTTATTGTACTGGGAAGAAAACTTTGCTCAAGAAGCGGAGGTGCCCAGTGTGACTTGCAAAAAATCTCCCCTTCTTTTGGTGCTTAATGTGTGTGAGCAGAACGCCAATCCAAATTAATATTAAAAGAAAAATCGCACCGTTCTTACTGAGCATAAACCGTATTATCAACGTAATTAGGACGAAGCCAAGGAATAAATGCGCTAAGAACATGTGCAGTAGGCGCACACTATATAACTTTGTGCTGTCGGTACACAGAGTTTGACCGTGTAGAGTATACTAGGTTTTATCATGAACATTCCCTTGTTTGGTTAAGAGTTTTCGGCAATGGCTTTGCGAGTTTTTCAGTAGTTTATCAGGGAAAGATACACAAGTAAAGCATTCCTGCCTGGAAGTTAGAACCAATCGGAGGTTGATGTTCTGGGAAGAAACGACTAACTTGCTTAAATTAAATCCGCACGGGTAACCGTCAAAGCTGGAACGGGTATTTCAGAGCCCTGAATTCAGGTTCCAGCACAGTCTTTTTTTTTTCCGCAACGTTGAGATCCTCACCGCTACCCGGAACTCGAGCCTACTCAGAAAAGGCTCGGAACAAGTATATGGGCCCAGCTGCAGTTCATGTCCCTGCTTTTGGCATACTGGACTCGCCCGATGCACCCCCGCCCCGCCAAGTGGAGCTGATATGGGTGCCTGCGCACTCCGGGAATCCCGGAAACGAGGCCGCCAACCTTTTAGCCCGAGGTTCTTTAAACCGGGCTCAGGTGGCCTCGGATCGGGGATTCACGAAGGATCGCATGCACTCATTCAGTGAGCTGACCCAGGCATACAGAGCCTCTCGCCAGCTCTACCCCCCGCCCCACCCCTCCCTAGATAACAGACACGCAACACTCTGGCGCAGATTACAAACACATACTCTCCCGTCGCCCCATACCCTAACCCACTATCATCCCTCCTTCCCCACTCCTGCTTGCGCCCTATGCCCAGAACCCTTCGCTTCTTCCCTCCACATCCTTTCCCTCTGCCCGGCGGACCCTCCCCCGCGGGACCTAGAGAACCTCAAGACCTGGGAGGACTGGGAGACCCTGCTGCATTCGGAGGACCCGGCCGTGCAGACCATCGCCGCCGGCCGTGCTGCCAGTGTTATGGACCTCAGGAACATAAACACTTGAGTGCAGTGGGGTCGTGCGGGGACCCTGGGGCGTGCCCCGAATTCCTTTGTAAATAAAGTTTTCTCTCTCTCTCTCTCTTCAGGCTTGTGCGAGAGAGCTCGCTTTTCACGACGAGCTCCCCTCATCTCTCGAATATGTGAGTTATAGCCGCACTGATCGTTTCGGGATTCAGCAGTGCGAGGGTTCTAAGATGACTACCGCTACGCGGTCCACAAGCGAAATCTTCCAGCCGAATGTTTTCAAAGGCGCTTATGGGTCCGGATCATTGGATTACATGCGGCTTCATCGGAAGCCAGGCAACACGGTCTTGAGGAGCATGACAACAGTAGTTCGCTAAATAAAAAGAGCTCAGAATGAATTGTAGATGGAGAAAAAGGAAAGGAAAGGAAGGAAGGAAGGAAGGAAGGAAGGAAAGGAAGGAAGGAAGGAAGGAAAGGAAAGGAAGGAAGGAAGGAAGGAAGGAAAGGAAAGGAAGGAAGGAAGGAAGGAAGGAAGGAAGGAAGGAAGGAAAGGAAAGGAAAGGAAAGGAAGGAAGGAATGAAGGAAGAAAAGGAAAGGAAGGAAAAGACAGGAAAGGAAAGGGAAGGAAAGGGTAGGAAAGGGAAGGAAAGGAAAGGAAAAGAAAGGAAAAGAAAGGAAAGGAAAGGAAAGGAAAAGAAAGGGAAGGAAAGGAAAGAGGATAATCACGTTTGAAATGTACACGCTACTTTTGACACCATGCGAAATTTTCAGGACGCGCACTCAAGGGCCAAATGCGAAATGCTTACGACACGTTAAATGAGATATTTTCTTATACAGTACATCACGATAATGAGCACTAGTGTGCCTACAATCGAGTACTTTTACCCTGCCTATTTCCTCGCTACTCTATTGCGATCTTTGCACCCTCACTTTTGTGCGTGCGATGATGGATTACTTGCGATATTTCTTCACCTGCAATCCCTGCACCTACTAACCAAGCTACAGTCCACTCTTGACAGAGGTCCCAAATCTGCGTCACCTCTTCACGCTACTGCAATATATATTTTAGGTATGCTGCACATCACTGATAAGTGGGCAACGGGACTTGACCGGAAAAAGCTGCCCACGTCTCGAAGTGGGTGAATTGTGTGAAAAAGGTACAAAACAAAAGAGAATGGCTGCGCAATCATAGATACTCTAAAGCGTTTGACACATCCAGACGTCGCATTACAAATTTTGGGCAAAACTGACAGAAAAGTTGTTGCCAAAAAAGAAGACCAGAAGAAGAAAGCCACCTATGTCAACAGCGAGAATTGTGAAGAAGTTTTAAAGATATAACCGCACTGAATAAATTGAAGGCGCAGATTTCATGCGCCTGTGCAGGGCTGTGACTAGAAAATGTTATTGCAAAATGTAAATAAAGAAGCAAGGAACGTACACTAAAACCGCCATTTTTTTTCGGTTGAGACGCAGGCAGAAGGCAAACCTTTTAGAACGATTGCGAAAGACAAGAGCACGTGGCAAAGCGCTATAGTGCGATTACTGAAAGTGCATCAGTATAAGTTGACATATGATGATTTATATGTGGTGCAAAGATCAGGCCTAGTTACTGGTTGCTTCACTACCGCCAAATATAAATTTAACTCTCAGACAGGCTTTTAATCAAAGGGTAGCCGTATGCTAAGCAATAACCGTAACGTACCATATACTTATCGGAGGTCGTAAGTCTACATGCGATGAGCTTTTAATTTGATCACACGTGTAGCACACGTAGTTCAGAAACATATTTTCAGGAGGTATTCCGCAGGCATCATAGTAACAACGTGGATATAACTGGCGGTGTGAGGCGCAGAAAACACCCGACAGCGCTGCGCGCGAGGGCTGTGTGTACGAAGATTACTCTCAGTTTAACAATTACCGATGCGGTAGTGTAAACATTTTACGTTAACCATAACTTACACAATATTCCTACGCAGAAAATCTGGACAGGCGCGTTTTCCAATGGGCGATGGTTTATGAACGCAACTTTTGCATATATCGTTGTATTTTACTATAACGCTATTAACGTTCTTGTGATAGTGAAAAACGTTCCGCATTGGCTTTCTACGGTAGTAGACAGCTAGATGTGAACGATAGACAAACATTAACAGAAACGCTTTGCAACACATCCCAAGAATCGACCATTACGTTCAATATGTCAATATTATTAACAATATGTCAATATTATTGAATTCTCCTGTAGGAAAGTAGGAATGAGAGAAATGAACAATTTCCAGGTTGTTTCTCTACCTTTTGAGTAAGGGATATGTGAACGCCTCATTGTAATCCGCGTAATATTGTTTCGCTTGGAAGGTATGTCTGACCGTTAACTTTTATCTGCCACACGCTAAGTACACGCTAAGTACAACATCAGAGTGCGGATAAAAGTGATTACTTATTATGAGGCAACACTAACCGGGAATTGGCATTGCCTTTATTCTTGAGCCAATGCACTCGCTCATTCAAACGAATGACGCTAGCAAAGGTGCGCTTTTCGTTTTTCGAATTTGTATGAGCCTTATGCGCTGCAGTGAGAAACTGGGTTTCTCGAAAAGGGAATGAGCAGATGTGGCAACACTTTGGAACTCCGATCATTTCCATACGTGTGCTTGTTTTGAGTCGAAAATGAAAGGCGCTGCGCAGAAGTTAGAACTGAGGAGGTAGTCGTTTTGGCTATATAAGAGGCAGTTGAAGGAGCAGAGGTGAGAACCAAAGAGATCTGTAGCCGGAACGACGTGATATGTAAATTACTGCTATCAAGCCTGTGTGGAGTTGCGAGGCAAGGAAGTTTACTGGACGAGCGGGTTCGAGGCTGAAGAAAGACAGGAGTGAGACAGTCATTGGAGTAGCGCTTGTTTGAACGATCGACATAACTTTGCTGATGATGTTGGTGATGTGGATAAGCGCCTAGTATCAGTTAAATTGAAAATGTGATAGTGACATCAAGCAAGCAGCTCTCACATTATAGCTTGACCTGTCAATATTACTGGCCCAGTTGGGAAAAACGCCTTCGTATGCCGCTAGTGAAATGTTGTTCGAAAAACATTAGTTCATAAGAATCAGTTTCATGTAATCGGCGGTATCGGGGATGAGACCGGTTTTTCCAGATGTTGTTGGTGGGCGCTGGCTATGTAAGTTTAATGTTTTAAGTGCAGGTTTAATGTAGGTTTAAGGGAAGCTAAGTCTATGATTCACAAAAATGGCTCCTCTTTTTTTACTTTGTACGCTCATCTTTTCATTTTTTTTAGCGGGAGCACCACGTCCCAGAAATGTGTCTCAGGGAGCGGAATTAGTTTTAATACTGCTAATGAAACGAGCAGCGATGTCGTCGTTGTGCAGACGCTGCTGTAAAGTCGGAAATCTTGAACAGTATAGGCTTGCAGGTGTACTGGAAGAGAGGCGCTTGTAGCAAATATTTGTGCTCCAGCCCCCTCCCTACATGAGGACAGGTAGTCCTGTGAACAACTCACCTAAGCATGGGTTTATGTTTCTGGCGCCTAGAGCAATCGTTTCTCAAAAACGGCAGAAAGCTGGTAGGCTCCTAAATTTATATATATTTTTGCTATCACACGTCATGTCAAACGAAAACGAATGGAACATGTGTGAAATCATTCAAGCTTGGTACTAATATTTTGCGCTAAGAATAAATTGTGTACCAAACGTTTTCAACGCATAGCAACAGTGGTCGGAGAGCAAGCGGAAGCGTTGCTGGGGGGGGGGGGGGGGGGGGTAAAGGGAGGGGTCGTTCGCAATATCTTTCACGAGACCGCTTAAAACCCTGAATACCCGAATATTTCCGAGGCGAGCGCGCCACGGTTATTCAAAAAACGTCTGCAAGCCGGTGATAATCTGTGCATGCGCGTGACGTCTAGATCTGTACCTCTCAGAAGATCTGCACGGCTGTCGGAAGGGGCGCCGGCTTAAATCGATCAGAGCGTCCGGCTCCTGCGACTTTCGAAATGTCTTTTTACCCTGCTGCGACCACCTCAGCTATTTTTCTGAGGAAAATTCTCAACTAAGGCGCGCGGGCTGGAAAGGGTGATCGATTCCTGCCGCAGGCGCAAAGAAGAATGCCCATGTCGGCCGATGCGAGGCGCGTACGCGTCATAGGAGTTTATAGGGTAACAGCTTGACACTTCGTGTTGGGATAGTTGGTTCAAGATTTTTTTACCGAAAGAAGCCGAAACAGGGCACACTGCACAGAGCAATATATCTCTGTGAGTTTCTAATTTCCTTCCTGTTTTCTGTTCGTCGAAAACTTATATCCGTGTTGCTGTACCGAAAAGAAAACTTAGGTCCAGAAGCGGAGGGGCCGAGTTGGAATTGCAAAAAATCTTCGCTGCCGCCGGTGATTAATCTGTTTTTGCAGAACGCCGACTTAAATTAGAAATAACAAGAAAATCGTAACCTTTCGAGTTGCCACAAACGATATTACCGTGTATAATTAGAATAAAACATTTACATAAATACGCTGATAACGATCCAGAACGATGGCAAAAACACCACTACCCTCAAGAACTCAAGCAGGTTGTAGGCGCGATATCGCACCTCTTCCGCAGGGTTTCGGGACGTCATACAGGCATGAAGGAGCGCGACCTATGTCACCTCATTCATGCCTTTTTCCTCAGCCGTGTACTGTACACTACCCCATACTTACAACTATCCAAACATGACATAAACGCTTTGGATGCTTTGATTCGCAAGGCATTAAAGGTAGCACTTCATCTTCCCCTCAACACACCCACAGACAGATTACTAGGCCTGGGCCTCCACAACACGATCGGGGAACTGGCGGAGGCCCACCGACAAGCCCAATACATCAGGCTCACAAAAACTTCCACAGGTCGGTATATCCTGGACTCCCTGGGAATCAAAATACCGGCCAACGACCCAACCCTCCTCGCCATCCCACGATCCCTTCACCGAGAGCTTCTCATCAGGCCACTCCCGAGGAATATGCACCCGTCCCACCATGAGCAGCGCCGCAGAGCCCGTGCGAAGGCCCTCCATCGAGCGTACGGCTCCGAGCCGGACACCGTATGGGTGGACGCTGCCTGCACGGGTGATGAAGCGACAGCAGCTGCGGTTGACTCCTCTTCATCCACCCTCCTCACACTACCTCTCCCTGCAGACACGTTCCCAGAGGCTGCAGAGGAAGCCGCCATTGTACTTGCTATAACCCGCACGGAAGCCCGGTATATTTTAACTGACTCTAAAACTGCGATTCTAAATTTTGCTCGAGGCCGAGTTCATGTCCCTGCTTTTGACATACTGGACTCGCCCGATGCACCCACGCCCCGCCAAGTGGAGCTGATATGGGTGCTTGCGCACTCCGGGAATCCCGGAAACGAGGCCGTCAACCTTTTAGCCCGAGGTTCTTTAAACCGGGCTCAGGTGGCCTCGGATCGGGGATTCACGAAGGATCGCATGCACTCATTCAGTGAGCTGGCCCAGGCACGCAGAGCCTCTCGCCAGCTCTACACCCCGCCCCACCCCTCCCTAGATAACAGACACGCAACACTCTGGCGCAGATTACAAACACATAGTCTCCCCTCGCCCCTTACCCTAACCCACTATCAACCCTCCTTCCCCACTCCTGCTTGCGCCCTATGCCCAGAACCCTTCGCTTCTTCCCTACACATCCTTTCCCTCGGTCCGGCGGACCCTCCCCCGCGGGACCTAGAGAACCTCAAGACCTGGGAGGACTGGGAGACCCTGCTGCGCTCGGAGGACCCGGCCGTGCAGACCATCGCCACCGGCCGTGCTGCCAGTGTTATGAAGCTTAGGAACATAAACACTTGAGTGCAGTGGGGTCGTGCGGGGACCCTGGGGCGTGCCCCGAATTCCTGCTAAAGTTTTTCTCTCTCTCTCTCTTAGCGAAAGATGCTCAAGTCAGGCGTCCCTGCCTGCAAATCAGAACCAACCTGAGGTTGAAATTCTGGCTGGAAACTATTAACCCTCTTAAACTTAAGCCGCAAGGGTTACCGTAAAAGCAAGCAGAAGTTTGACAGAGCACAGAATGCACCTTCGTTTTCCCTCGGAACATTGAGCTCACCGTTACCGCCTACTAGAGCCTACTCAGAAAAGGCACGGAGCAAATTTTGGGGCGGAGCTGCACAAGAAAACAAAAGAGGAAAGAAGGGAGGAAGAAAAGAAAGGAAGGAATAATGAAAGCAAGGAAGGAAGGAAGGAAGGAAGGAAGGAAGGAATGAAAAACCCTAAAGAATGAACTAGAGAAATGGGGAACGCAGACACAAGCGAAGACGTGATATTTTATTTGAGAATAAAATCTCGACGAGCCGAATTTGATTCTCTTTGAATACAGGCAAACTTTAAACGATATAAGCTTATTCAAAAGAGCACTAAAAAGGCGCTGAGCCTGACAGCAGCTGCTTTGTGGGAGTGGTCGAATCGAGGGATTATTTTATACGTTTCTTGTCATTTTCATTCTGCAGTATTTTCCGCGTGGATCTGTCTTAGCAACGGTATTTTCCTTTGCACATGGAGATGGCCAACAGAGCGAACGTCAGCTGTCATTTCTACAAAGAAAGGCCTCACATTGCGAAACGTGTACCCGGTTACGTCTATACGAATCTTTGGTAACATTCCAGAATCTATGCTCATTGCAAATCTACTTTCACAAACCATGTTGCCTAGAGGATTTGATAACGACTTTATTGAAGGCTCCACTGAGCAGTGGCGTCATTTACTGCGGCAATTTAGCCGCATTTTATACCCAGCATTCGCTGTATTACGTGGTTGTGCTCAGAAAAAACCTTGCGGTGCGTAAGCAGCGTAGATTGTTCAGAGCGGTTCACCTAAGACCGTCACAAAAAAAAGTTTTTTATTAAATTGGTAAATTGGTAAATTGGTTTTTTGAGGAAAGGAAATGGTGCAGTATCTGTCACACATATATCGGCGGACACCTGATCCGCGCCGTAGCGGAAGGGAGGAAGGTGGGAGTGAAAGAAGAAAGAGAGAAAGGAGTGCCGTAGTGGAGGTCTCCGGAATAATTTCGACCACCTGGGGATCTTTAACGTGCACTGACATCGCACAGTACAGGGGCGCCTCTTGCGTTTCGCCTCCATCGAAACGCGGCCGCCGCGGTCGGGTTCGCACCCGGGTACTCCGGCTCGGTAGACCAGCGCCTTACCACTGAGCCACCGCGGCGGGTCTTTTTTTATTTGAAGAGTGTTTTTCTGGGCACAGCAGTGCTCGCGCCGCAGTGGAGTACTCGCGTGCCGCAGTGGTCCCAGAGTAGAAGGTCCCGTCGCCTTCATTTTGTGTTCTGACGGAAAAATCTGGGTGCCTCGATCTATAGTAGCGTGCCACTGAACTAGATATACAGGGCAAAATTCATGTAAGGTCGAGGGAAGCCGTTGGAAGTCCGGATAGCGGATAGTATAATGTGTTTTGCGGTGACAGCGGAGTTAAAAAAAAATGGCTGTGCTTTAGCTCTGGTGAAACCTGGAGGATTGCGATTTCGCCCTTTCGCGTGCTCCTGCACGACCATACTGCGCATGCGTGAGGAGAAAGTCACGTCACTACGCACAGCTAGCTGTGCGCCGCTACTGTGCACCGGAAAGGAGAGAGAGAGAGAGAGAGAGAGAGAGAGAGAGGCGATGGAGAGCGCACGGCAGCGCCGGCGGCCCCGAACCCGCTAGCTCTGCGCCGCTACTGCGCGTGGGCAACGGGCGTGTTCGGCGGCGGCACCTCTGAGTCACCCGCGCAGCGATGGCGGTGGTGCGGCAGCTGTGCGCCGTCACTGATCCTTGCGCATGCGCAGTATGACTTTTCCTCGGCTCTGCGATATGGCTCGGCGACTAGCGTAGTGTTGCTTTCGCAACGAAATACAATTTATCGATATTGTACGTCACGTAGGGGTGACGGCAGTCCAGGCAGTGAGGAAAGCTTGAGGAAAGGCAGTGAGGAAAGAAATGTTCTTCTAAACGAAAACTGTTTATTGCGCCGACCTGTGCCTCCAATGGACTAAATGACTCGGCAGCGGTGAAAGCAACAAGCGTGCTCGGTGGTCGTCGAACAGAATGCCTGCAGCTCTTCTCACAAGGAAGATTCGAGATAACGAACCTAAAGCAACTACAACAATCTGGAACATATGGAAGCACTTGTTCGTGGCCACGGCCAATCTAGATGAAGTTTGGTCGCATGTTACGTCGAAAAGAAAATGATAAAGCCGCCTGCCAGCGGCTTGTAGCGTGAACGAAAGCACTACAAATATGCTCGGCAATATCAATCTGTTGACACAACTTTGAACAGCAGGATGTTAAGCATCGCCAACTACCTTAAACTTCATCCTCCATTATCGTGGTTATTTCCCCAACCATGATCCTCATCAGTTCTACTGCGCTCACCAAGTAAGCATGTCTTGCGGCAGGTGAGCCATCTTATTCCGGTAAACCCTCTTCCAGTACATTCACTTGGAATCCACTGCGGTAGATTCAGAGGAAATCGGTCACCGCTTCTCCGTTTCGCTTACCCTGCTAGTGTCTGTTTCCGCATCTTTATTTCAGTAGGGTCATAATACGTATTTGTTCCGTAATCCAATGTGCTCTTTTCCTGGCTCCTAAAGCCACCTCAACATTTTGCCTTCATCTAGTTCCCTGAGTTTTGATGAAAATGCAGTAAATGGCACATAGGAAACGAAGTCCGGCTTCGGAGTTGCCCAGCAGCTGATGTCCGAAAAATCTCGGATGACGTCACCGTGGTCTAAAAGAAAATTCATTTTTTTTGCCCATAGTGCGCGCAATCCAACCTGAGATTTTCAGACTGCAAGGCGAGAACGAAACCCTTCAGTCACAAAACATCGTTGCTTTCAGAGCGAAAAGCTCTACTTCTCCTGAAGGTCATCTGGCTCTTAGATTTGACCTTTAGAGAGAGGCGCGCTTAAGCGCAAAATCGCCTCGATCTTCTTCTTCAGAGACGCCATAGCTGGGCGCTTGGCAGTCAGGTCCGCCGTTGCGTTGGTTGTTGCTCGGACACTCCTCCTCGCCAGTCGTGGCGATGTGATGTGTCACGTGATTTGCTCGTGCACTTGGCTTTCACGTTCGCCGCTGCGCTGACCGCCGCTCTGGACGCTCGCTCTTGCACTTGCAGCACGTCATGCATCACGTGATTTGCGCTCACTGAAGCCGTGAAAACTAACGATGAACCAAAGCTAAACCGTGTCTAACCGTGCTTAACAGAGGTTTTGCTCGTTACATCCTGGCTTAGCTGAGTTGAGCTACAGAATTTTTTGGCTGATATAGATGAACCTAGCTTATGCGTTTCTTAATAACTGTAATACTGAGTAGATGTGCCATTAGAAAAGAAGAAGACAAAAAATTTAAAGAAAAAATGAAAACTACTCTTCGCACTCCGAGCTTCTAAGTAGTCCCAGGTGTCCTCTGTAATTTTCCATCAGATAAATTACGTCTTTAAGCATGCACTTCCTGTCCCATAGGTATGTGCTTTAAACATACAAGCACTACGCATTTTCCCTTTCAGAGATATTGATAAGGAGTTATTCTTGACCTATCCACCTGCCAAATGCGGTCGATCTGATTTCTTTCTCCTACATAATTCGGTTTGACTGTCAGCACTGCAGTCTACACTTGCCATTGATAGAGGCTTTCTTTTACTACATCGAATGGGCTGCTGCCCATCATGGTCGTATGTAGTGCTTCAAGTACTGAAGCGACATGTGAGGTATAACGCAACAAGCACTGGAGAGCTCTAGGTTAGTTTAGGTCATCGAGGGTTCCTGTACTTGTGTGGACATCGCACAGCACCCAGGCATTTTTTCATTTTTTCGTCATCAAAATGTGGCTATCGTGGTCGGCTTCGACTGACACCTTGGATACTGGTTCCTTGTTGAACTTTACTTTAGTTAGCTTCCAATTAAAAGTAACACTGCATTCCTCATGCGACGTCAGAATAATAAAAAAATGACGCACGATTAGCACAGCTAGGCCAGATCCGAATATGGTGCGCTGGCAGTTCGGTTTTCCCTTCGGTACTGGTGTTGAGATCCAGTGTCACCGGATGGCAGTTGTTGGAATAGCGATAATAGGTGAACGTCCACATATGTGGAATTAGTCATTCGCTCCATTCATGGATATCTGGGCGTCTGCCTACCACTTCAGGCGCAGTGATGCAGCGGTCAAGAAAGGTGCTGCCATCGGCGGGACTAGGGTCGTTTGGGTTGGGTTGCAACGCAGGTTGCTGTTCCCGAACAGCCTGTCGCGATTAAATGAGCGGCCGCCTGACACGTTGAACCGCTAGCCACAAAACTGGCTTTTGACAGATAGACAAGACTAAAGGCGGGGAATGGCCGCTATAAGCGCTTGCGCACTACCATAATACCATACTATACGCTACCATGTCATACCATATCATACCATACCATACCATACCATACCATACCGACGATGCCATGCTATACCATACCATACCAACCATACACTGCCATACCATACCATGCCATACCATACCATACCATACCATACCATACCATACCATACCATACCATACCATACCATACCATACCATACCATACCATACCATACCATACCATACCAAACTATGCAAAACTATACCGAACTATACAATAGCATATACAATATCCAATACCGTACCAAAAACGCCCTACAATAGCGCACCATAGTATACCATAAGTTACCGTTCTATGTAATACGATACATCAACCTGCGAAAAAAAATTACCGACGATTACGTTACTTCCTAATGCGAAATTTGAGCGCAGCAAATAAGCTGTTTCACCTTTTCAATAGTGAGTCAACCCCAGCTGCGGAGTTGGTTTCAGTGACAACGCCGCCGATGCCGACACAAACAATATGATACCCTCGCTTCCGCAGCGCTAAGAACCAGGTCTAGCCGTGGGAAGGTGGTCACGTATTCGTCGACGTGCCGGGGCCTACGTGAAATAACCGGCGCGTCGGCAACTGAAGAGCACCCTATCCGCCACACAAGAATAGGGGGGGGGGGACCCTTTCCTCCTCTTTCTGCATGGCGGCGACGGTGTTCTATGCAGTCACGTTATCTTGACTCTCTAGCGGCGTCAGCGGCATCCAGCGGTATCAGTCGGTCGCTGCTATCGCTGGGGGGATGAAAGGGGGGCGGAGCTGGTTACGAGGCCGACGACAACGCCGACGACGACGCGAAACCCAGGAACGGACGCCAAAGAGCTGCGCTCTAAAAAACCCCTCGGGGGTCAGAAAAGAAAGTCCGAGAAAGTATAATACGACATACACAAGAAGGGCTACGCAAATAATTCAGGCGCTATTATGTCTTGCTACGGAAATGGTGAGACAAACCTGCCGAAAATATTCCCTCGTGCCTGAATTACGTTCGCCCTTTTTTTTTGTTCAGCCATCTGCTCTGCCCTGAAGTGTAGTAAACTTTAATCCTGCGCTCTGGAATTTTTTATTTTCATGCAATTCTTGCTTCCTGCACCCATGGCTTCCACCGGCGAAAGTATGCGGTCTTAAGGACACCGTTCCTTCTGCGCCTTTAAAAAAGGATCGTAATCCAAGATTCACAGAAATGGGCCCTTGTTTTTAATTTTATTCTTCTCTTTATTTTTAATGAAAGTACTCAGGCAGCGAAATGTGTGTCAGGGAGCAGGATTAGTTTTAATGCCGCTAATGGAACGAGGAGCGATGTCGTCTTCGTAAAAGCTCTGCTGTGAATTTGGAAACCTTGTGCATTAGAGGCTTGCAGGTGTACTGGAAGAGAGGTGCTTGTAGTAAGCAGCTGTGCTCCAGATAAGCTGAGCTCTGTCTCTTCGTCAAACCCGCGTCCGTCGTACATGACGAAAGGTAATCCTCCGAAGCACTCACCTAGCCATGGGCTTATGTTTCTGGCGTGCAGGGGAAGCATCTCTTAGAATCAGAAGAAAGAAGGTGGGCTTCTAACTCTACACACATTTTTTTGTTACCATACTGGCCACGCTAAACCGAAGCTAGTGAAATATATGCAAGTGATACAACATTGGTATGAATAATTTGTGGTCACAATACATGGTCTGTTCTGAAAGTAGTAGGACTCATTTTTTGAAACAAAATTTATTCAAGAGAATAGTACAAACGATTACAATTTTTCAAGGTAGCACCCTTCCGCAGCTACACGCTGCTGCCAATGAGTTTTACAGTTTTCGTACGCCTCCAGGAACGCCTGGACCGGAATGCTGTTTAGCTCCCTCTGTTGAACCACTTCTACCGATCCGTGATGTTTCCCCTCGAGCGTCGATTTTATTCTAGGGAATAGAAAAAAGTCTGGCAGGGCCAAGTCGAGGCTGTAGGGGGGCTGAGACAGCGTTGCCGCCTTGTGCTGGACAAAAAATCGGGGTCCTCATTCAGATGACGAACAAGATCCTACCGGTTGGCCTTTTCCTCCTCTGACAACACTCCCGGCACAAACTTCGCGCACGCTTTCCTCATGGATAAGTTTTCTGTCACGATCCCAAAAACTTGGGTTTGAGGAATGCTCAAGTCATCAGCAATCATTCTGATAGATCACTGTTAAGTAAATGTTTCCCTCACTACACATTTTCGTTGGTCTTGCTGGTCGAAGGGCGTCTGAAGCGGTAGACTTCCTCCACTCTTTCCTTACCTTCTCGGAAAAGCTTGTGCCACTCAAAAACACCTGATATACCCATGGAAGCGTCACCGTAGGCCTCCTTAATCATGTTGTGAGTCTCTTTGCCCGTTTTACAAAGATTTACACAAAATTTGATCGCGTATCGCTGATCCAGTAAACGCTCGACGATTCTGCGTGACTAGACGTTTCGACAGGGTTTCACAGTACAAGCGACCTCCTCTCTTTAACGGCCGAGAGCCGACTGCCGATTTTTCCCAGCATTCCCAATATCCCCCTTCAACGATCCTGCACGCGCAGACCACCTCTCGTCCTCCCGTTCGCCCAGGAAAATCCAGTCCTACTACTTTCAGAACAGACCCTGTATAGTCTGGTTTGGTTTGGTTTATGGGGGTTTAACGTCCCGAAGCAACTAAGGCTATGAGGGACGCCGTAGTGAAGGGCTCCGGAAATTTCGACCACCTGGGGTTCTTTAACGTGCACTGACATCGCACAGCACACGGGCCCTCTAGAATTTCGCCTTCATCGAAATTCAACCGCCGCGGCCGGGATCGAACCCGCGTCTTTCGGGTCAGCAGCCGAGCACCGTAACCACTGAGCCACCGCGGCGGGGCCCTGTATAGTCTCTTCTTAAACGTTTTCAGTGCACAGCAACAACGGTCGAAGTCGAGACTGCGCAAAGCGAGCTGTTCGCTATCTCTTCCACGGGCCCGCTTAAACCCCTGTTCCAGGGAATTTTCCCAGGCATAGGCACCGCGCCTCTGCCCGAAACGCCGGTGTACCGGAGCCTGTTTGCGCATGCGCGGTGTTAATACCTGTACCTGCCAGATATTGACCGTCCGTCAACCCGTGCACAGCTGGCGGAAGTGACGTCAGGGTACACCAGTTAGAACGTCCGGCTCCAGTAACATCCGGGTTGACTCTTTCAGATGGCAGCAACTGCTGCAGGTGCATTTTTCTTCACCACGAGAAACTTTACAACGAGGCATGTGGGCGTGAGAGCGGGAGTGATTCCAGCGCCAGGCACAAGGAGACGCGTGCCCCATCTCAGCGCATGGCGCGAGGTTGCACCTTGCGCGAAGACGCGCAGTACGACCCCAACATAGGAGTTCAACAAATCGCCACTTAAACAGTGGTGTCGGCCAAGCTGCTTCAGTATTTTCTACGAACAGGCAGAGAAACATTAGACTGAACGGAGAGCACAGCTGCGACACATCCAAGGAACCTACTTTCCGAGTTGAGTGCTGCCTCTTCTGTAGAAATTGTCGTGAGATCTTTGAACTGGCGAGAGCATGACAGGGAAAGTCGGCGCCGTCTCCTTACCGGGCTATTGACAAAGGCTATAGAGGACTGCACAAGAGCTGCAGGTGTCGTTACGCAGTGTTTTTTTCCGTCGCCATACTAAAAAAACTCGAACTTCTGACAAGCGTTTACCTGCGAAAATATCTCATATACAAATGAACACAATAGATCTGAGTTTCTCTTCCGTGGCCTGAATCAATGATATTTCTTCAAGTTTCAGTGATGTGTTGGCGTATAATATTAATTACGTGGACGGCGAGCCATAGAGGGCAGCCACTAGTGAATGGTTCCCTTGATATAAAGGCACTTTTTATTAAGGAGTCAGTTGTATGGCCCTATTTCTTTGCCTAAAAGTAATCCGCACAGAAGAAGGAAGAATCCTCTTATTGGCACCTTGATTCGGGGAGAAAAAGAGGAAACGGTAGCTGTATACTTTGAGCAGTCAGCGCCAAATTCTACTCAGGGATTATACTACAAATATATCACTCTCTCTTTCATATTAACAAAATAAATAGGGCAGTGGGAATAGGTCTTATTGTTTTTGATTCATATTGTCTTTGTACCACCTCTTTATATCCCATATTTAAGCTCCTTGCCATTTAAACTGTAACAGCTCATGGCCCAGGGCGCACAGTGTGCCATCAGTAGTCGTATGAGGTCAACTCACAAATCGGTATTGAAAAGAGCGCGACGTACGGGAGTGCCAAAGAAACACGACAGACAGGGCATTTTGCTTCTCGTATTAAGCTGAGCGCATGCAAACTAATTTACTCTGTAACGTCTGTTACTTGGAGTCTATGCCTTGTCCGTGCTCTTTTGAGATCGGCAATTACGACTGCCCTTGCGTGCGGAATAGGACTTCAAGATAAATAAAATGGTGACCACAAGTGAGAATGGCTGTGAGGCCAAAAGTTTTTTTAGGGGGGACTATGAGTTTATTAGAATTCCATGCCCAGGTCGTGAAGGGCAAGGAATTGCGAATGCCAGTGGGCTGTCGTTTAGGCGACAAAAACCTCTGCCTTCTTTTTAGTCTTGCGCATGCTCCGCTTAGCCTTTAGGTGCCTTTCTCTGAGACAGTTCTACTCCTCTAAGTGGATGTCATTTTCTCATTAATTTTTGTTATTCTAGAGAAGCCGCATGACGGCGCTTGTTTACATGAAGCCATGGCTTTGCTATTAAGAATGCTGTATTTTCATCCAGGAACAACACTTCGGTTATCATCAGAATCTTAGACACTTTTGTAAACAGCCTAAGCGGCTTATCACAAGCGGATTACCACTGATGGTAATGGGGGTCACAGTGCGGAGCATTAAAGACGCAAAGGTTTGCGGTATAAATGCATTTGACACAGTCGCTTTTGGGCTGTGGACCGGAAGCTTTGTCCACATGATTCTTCTATTCTGACTGGCGGTGGTCAGATTTGCGATAAGAGCTCAAAGATAAGAAGAGGAAGAAAGTAAAATATAATCAGAGCAAAGCTGGAGAGGTTGGCCAGCGGTAACTTGGCGTGCTCCTACCGACTGCAGAATGGGGAAGGGGAGGTAGAGTACCGGTGGAATGTGACGATGTGATAATGAAACCAAAGGCATGGAATGACACGAACAATAAAGACGTCCCCTCACCTGGCCGGTACTTGTCAAGAAGACTGACTGATTGCAACCGGAAGAAGACTGGAAGAACTAGAAGCAAAAGAATTTATTGGATAGTATTCAGTGGCGCTAAATCTACTTGAAGATACCCCTCGCTCGATTCGGGCTTCCTTTATCTATTCCGATTCTCCTCTCCTTCGGGGCAAGTGCCAAGGGATATGCTCTAAAATCAGTGCACGATTATATTCGCGGTTATATAATTTCATCTGCTAGATTCCTCTGCTACAATGTGAATTCACTGCTTTTTCTTTTTTGCGTATTTTTTATTTTCTACAAATTCTAGGTTTAGGTCCAAAAATGATCCAAATACTCCACTCCTTGTACATGAGTATTTGTATCTGCTATGCACCCTCGCCTATCCCTCGCCGTGGGTATGTGCCATTAAACCTAAGGAGATCATCATCATCATCAGTGACTCTCAGGGTGTCAGGGATTATCGATGAAGCTGAATGATGTAAAACTGAAAACTTTTTAGAAACTACTGACGTATACGCTGTTTTATGTTTTATTATGAAAAAAACAATACTAATTGCAAGCCCGGAATATGGGATCTTTCTCACAGTTTGACATGCATCGCTCATTCCAGATAGAAAAGAAAAGGTAACTGCACGAATATTGCGCTTATGTCACGAGTAATTTAGGTGTGACGTCCAGGTGTACACAGCTTAGCAAAAGGTGATGAGACTGATGAATATAAAAAGACCCATCACAATCACCCAGCAGTGAAATTACGTACACCAAGTAGGAATATCAGATTAGTGGGTTGGTACAAAAAAACCCCATTACTGCTGTTAATCGCGTAGTACGTTTCTGGACGCACGAAGTCGCTAAAATCACCAAGCTCTTCCTCAATGCGTTTTCGACGGTGTAGAGTTTTGCTTTTTGGAGGTTAAATTGCACAATAAAAGGCAATGTTGAATCTCCGCAAAAACGGTTACCCGTTAAACAACCCAATGTAGCTCCTTCTGCAGCGGCTCTTATCATGCTTGAATGGATCAGTCGCGAGTGGAAATGAAAAAGCGAGCTACTGCGGAGCGCCTTTCGGTAGAACTGAAAGCATGTGCTCTTTTAAAGCTGAAACAGCCAAAGACAGCGCTGCGCTGTAATTTAGTAAGTGAACGCACTAGAGAAAATTTTCCCTGCGTCAGGCGTTGCAGCCTTCCATTAAAATCACTGCAGCAGTAAAGTCTGGTACTGCATATTGCGCTTTAGGAACTGCAAGAGTGGTCACACGCTGCTGCACTGTAATCACTGAAAAGCGAAGCGCTCTTTAGCTTCACGTATTTCGTGCAAGGGTGGGCTATATCGAAGTTATATGTAGGTTGCACTGTGATCGACGAAAATTAAAACGCTCCTTCACATGAAGCAGTTGAGCCCTCCGGAGAGATTTCAGTACCGGAGTTTTACCATTTCCCAAACGTTGTGGGTTCTAGGTCAAAATAAAAAAAAATATTGTTTGGTAATTTCTCTCGCTCGATATTTCACTACAGCAAACACCAGAAGGAAGGAAACGAGCGTCGAGTAATCTAATTTCCTAGCCCAAACCATGGCCCTGTTTCGTGCTTTTCGCTTCTAAACCACCCTCATGGAACGAAGACATCACTCAGAAAAAAAAATTAATCAAAAGCAGAACAACGGCTCACTGTGTATAGGCCCAAGCCCTATCCGAACCTCAAGACTCAACCCCGGACTCTACCCATTTCCGGCGAAACATTGCACTTTCTGGTCAGGATGTCAACACGGAAGAGCCGAGATTTCGCTTGCGGGCAGTCCCAAACTTGAGCAGCGCTCTGAATTTTGAACAGTGCTGAAGAACCGTCCGACCGTGCCTCTCCCACAAAAAAGACAAAACAACGCCTTCTCCCGTCAATCAGTTTTGCTAGAGATTACAATGTCTTCAAATTTGGCCGCCGTACTAAGCTCGCCAACCAAACACAAGAGGAGCGGAACATTCACGTCAGCGGCTGGTACTGGAAATTTCAGGACATGAAAGTAGTCGAAGAAACCATAGAATTTGCTCACACCATGTGGGGTCTTCAGGGTTTTTTTTTTTTCAGGGCGGAAATGAGGTGAAGAGATTGACAACTTTCGATTGGAGGTAGAGTTTCCCGAAAGAGAAGCTAGTTTGACTTGGGCAACATCATCAGAGGGCGGACACATGCGAATACAGAATAGGAGGCAATACTAACCGAAAATTGGTACTGCGATTGTACGTGAACCAATCTATTTTCGCATTGAAATGAATGACGTTAGCAAGTGTGTGCTTTCTGATTTACGAGTATCCTTCTATCTGATGCACTGCAGGCAGGTACTGTGTTTCTCGGAAAGGGAATCGGTAAGATGCGGCAAGAATGTGAAACAAGATGACTTCCATATATATGTTCTTTTAGGCGAATATGAAAGGCCCTGCACAGAAGTTACAGCTGAGATGGTAATGTTGCTGGCTGGTAGCCAGTTGAAATATGTTTGATGTAGCCAAGGCGTGACTTGCACACGGTTACGTATGAGAGTCACAAGAGCCGCAGTGAGAATGAGCGGGATCTGTTGCCTTAAAGGCGCGTCATATATAAATTACTCCTAGCCAGCCTGTATGAATTTTGGGCCGGAGTATGGCAGTGTCAAGTTCGGTATGGTATGTTGTTGTGAATTTCCGATTTCTTTCGTATTATCTGTTTCTCCAAAGCGTACAGGAATTTTATTGTACTGGGAAGAAAACTTTGCTCAAGAAGCGGAGGTGCCCAGTGTGACTTGCAAAAAATCTCCCCTTCTTTTGGTGCTTAATGTGTGTGAGCAGAACGCCAAACCAAATTAATATTAAAAGAAAAATCGCACCGTTCTTACTGAGCATAAACCGTATTATCAACGTAATTAGGACGAAGCCAAGGAATAAATGCGCTATGAACATGTGCAGTAGGCGCACACTATATAACTTTGTGCTGTCGGTACACAGAGTTTGACCGTGTAGAGTATACTAGGTTTTATCATGAACATTCCCTTGTTTGGTTAAGAGTTTTCGGCAATGGCTTAGCGAGTTTTTCAGTAGTTTATCAGGGAAAGATGCACAAGTAAAGCATTCCTGCCTGGAAGTTAGAACCAATCGGAGGTTGATGTTCTGGGAAGAAACGACTAACTTGCTTAAATTAAATCCGCACGGGTAACCGTCAAAGCTGGAACGGGTATTTCAGAGCCCTGAATTCAGGTTCCAGCACGGTCTTTTTTTTTTCCGCAACGTTGAGATCCTCACCGCTACCCGGAACTCGAGCCTACTCAGAAAAGGCTCGGAACAAGTATATGGGCCCAGCTGCAGAATTTCTAAGCAAGTAGAAGGCAGAAACGGAAAAAAACTCTCTAGGCCACTGCTTTTGCTTCAGGCTTGTTCGAGAGAGCTCGCTTTTCACGACGAGCTCCCCTCATCTCTCGAATATGTGAGTTATAGTCGCACTGATCGTTTCGGGATTCAGCAGTGCGAGGGTTCTAAGATGACTACCGCTACGCGGTCCACAAGCGAAATCTTCCAGCCGAATGTTTTCAAAGGCGCTTATGGGTCCGGATCATTGGATTACACGCGGCTTCATCGGAAGCCAGGCAACAGGGTCTTGAGGAGCATGGCAACAGTAGTTCGCTAAATAAAAAGAGCTCAGAATGAATTGTAGATGGAGAAAAAGGAAAAGAAAGGAAGGAAGGAAGGAAGGAAGGAAGGAAGGAAGGAAGGAAGGAAGGAAGGAAGGAAGGAAGAAAGAAAGAAAGAAAGAAAGGAAGAAAGAAAGGAAGTAAGAAAGAAAGAGAGAAAGAAAGAAAGAAGGAAAGAAAGAAAGAAAGAAAGAAAGAAAGGAAAGGAAGGAAGGAAGGAAAGAAGGAAAGGAAATGAAGGAAAGGAAGGAAGGAAGGAAGGAAAGGAAAGGAAAGGAAGGAAGGAAGGAAGGAAGGAAAGGAAAGGAAGGAAAGGAAGGAAGGAAGGAAAGAAAGGAAAGAAGGAAGGAAGGAAAAAGAAAAGGAAAGGAAATGAAGCAAAGGAAAGGAAAGGAAGGAAAGGAAAGGAAATGGAAGGAAAGGGAAGGGAAGGGAAGGAAAGGAAAGGAAAGAAAAGGAAAGGAAGGAGGATAATCACGTTTGAAATGTACACGCTACTTTAGACACCATGCGAAATTTACAGGACGCGCACTCAAGGGCCAAATGCGAAATGCTTACGACACGTTAAATGAGATATTTTCTTATACAGTACATCACGATAATGAGCACTAGTGTGCCTACACGCGAGTACTTTTACCCTGCCTATTTCCTCGCCACTCTATTGCGATCTTTGCAACCTCACTTTTGTGCGTGCGATGATGGATCACTTGCGAAATTTCTTCACCTGCAATCCCTGCACCTACTAACCAAGCTACAGTCCACTCTTGACAGAGGTCCCAAATCTGCGGCACCTCTTCACGCTACTGCAATATATTTTTTAGGTATGCTGCACATCACTGATAACTGGGCAACGGAACTTGACCGGAAAAAGCTGCCCACGTCTCGAAGTGGGTGAATTGTGTGAAAAAGGTACAAAACAAAAGAGAATGGCTGCGCAATCATAGATACTCTAAAGCGTTTGACACACCAAGACGTCACATTACAAATTTTGGGCAAAACTGACAGAATCGTTTTTGTCAAAAAAGAAGGCCAGAAGAAGAAAGCCACCTATGTCAAGAGCGAGAATTGTGAAGAAGTTTTAAATATATAACCGCACTGAATAAATTGAAAGCGCAGATTTCATGCGCCTGTGCAGGGCTGTGACTAGAAAATGTTATAGCAAAATGTAAATAAAAGAAGCAAGGAATGTACACTAAAACCGCCATTTTTTTCCCCGTTGAGACGCAGGCAGAAGGCCAACCTTTTAGAACGATTGCGGAAGACAAGAGCACGTGGCAAAGCGCTATAGCACGATTACTGAAAGTGCATCAGTATAAGTTGACATATGATGATTTATATGTGATGCAAAGGTCAGGTCTAGTCACTGGTTGCTTCACTACCGCCAAATATAGATTTAACTCTCAGACAGGCTTTTAGTCAAAGGGTAGCCGTATGGTAAGCAATAACCGTAACGTAGCATATACTTTTCGGAGGTCGTAACTCTACTTGCGATGAGCTTTTAATTTGATCACACGTGTTTCACACTTAGTTCAGAAACATATTTTCAGAAGGTATTCCGCAGGCATCATAGTAACAACGTGGACATAATTGTCGGTGTGAGGCGCAGGAATACACCCCACAGCGCTGCGCGCGAGGGCTGTGTGTACGAAGATTACGCTCAGGTCAACAATTCCCGATGCGATAGCGTAAACATTTTACGTTAACCATACCTTACACATATACCTACGCAGAAAATCTGGTCAGGCGCGTTTTCCAATGGGAGATGGTCTATGAACGCAACTTTTGCATATATCGTTGTATTTTACTATAACGCTATTAAAGTTCTTGTGATTGTGAAAAACGTTCCGCATTGGCTTTCTACGGCAGTCTTGACAGCTAGATGTGAACGATAGACAAACATTAACAGAAACGCTTTGCAACATATCCCAAGAATCGACCATTATGTTCAATATGTCAATATTATTAACGTGCAACATTCCACTGTTGCCTCCCAATTAAAATTGATGTCCAAGAATCGCGGACTTGAATTCTCCTGTCGGAAAGTAGGAATGAGAGAAAGGAACAATTTCCAGGTTGTTTCTCTACCTTTTGAGTAAGGGATATGTGAACGCCTCATTGTAATCCGCGTAATATTGTTTCGCTTGGAAGGTATGTCTGACCGCTAACTTTTATCTGCCACACGCTAAGTACAGCGTCAGTGACTAAAAGTAGGTAGTGTGGGGACGCCTTCGTCCCCTGCGTTTGCTTTCCCTCAACGCACTAGTTCCCTGTAGTTAGCTCCCCCGCAAAGCACTCCTCTCGGTTCGGTTACTTTTAACTAACAGGGGAGGGCGCTCGCGTCGCAGCGACACCGTATTAGTCTACAGTTTGGAGCCCTAGTCAAAAGAGAAATGCAGCGAAGTCAAAAAGACAACGTAAAATTAAACGACGAACAAATAGCGCTAATATCAGCCGAAATAGAAGAAGTAATCGAGAAACGCCCCATGGCAAAGTGGGATTATAATCAGTTAGAACTGCTGATCGCTACAAAAATGAAACAAATGAAAGGAGTAAACCGCTGGAGAGGAAAGAGGAAGCCACGAAGCTGGTGGAATATGGAAATTAAGGAGACCATCGAACAACGACGGGTGGCTTCAAGGGAACACAGAGAAGCAAAGAAGGCGCAGTTATCTGAAGAGGAAATAGGCGAAAAATGGGAATCTTATCGACAAAAGAAACAGCAAGTTCAGGCCCTAGTCCAGGGTAAAATGAAGCAGTCCTCTGATAAATGGCTGGCTGATAAAGCGATTGGAGGATTGGTGGCTGAAAAGCAGAGATGTGGCATAAGGTAAGAATTGTAGGAAACCATAGGTAAAGATGGTGGCGATTCATAATGAGAATTGTCAACACAGTAAACAAAAAAAATAAAGAAGAAAAGCTGAGCATGGTGGCATTTGCCACCACCCCGTTTCAAAGGGGGCGCTCCTATCCATCCATCCATCCATCCATCCATCCATCCATCCATCCATCCATCCATCCATCCATCCATCCATCCATCCATCCATCCATCCATCCATCCATCCATCCATCCATCCATCCATCCATCCATCCATCCATCCACCCACCCACCCACCCACCCACCCACCCTTCCATCCATCCATCCATCCATCCATCCATCCATCCATCCATCCATCCATCCATCCATCCATCCATCCATCCATCCATCCATCCATCCATCCATCCATCCGTCCGTCCGTCCATCCATCCATCCATCCGTCCATCCATCCGTCCGTCCGTCCATCCATCCACCAGCGCCACGGATGGCGTTTGGCTGCGCGCTCGCGGGGACCGACGGGGTCTCGTCTCCCTGGGACCGGGAAGCAAGCGGACGTTTCGCTGGCAGCTTCGCTCTTGTCGGCGGGCGACCTCTTGTGGAAACATGTTCCCCTCAGCTCGTCCCGTCCGGTCTCGGAGCTTCCCTTTGCCCTAGCGTGGGCGAACGTTCGCTTGTAGCCGTGCTGGTGAGTCGGACATCCTCGATTCCTCAGTGTATTTTGTTGCTAGCTGTCGTTATTGTTGTTATAGCAATAAATGCCTTGTTTGTGTCAGCCAGTGTGTCGTTCCTTTGTTCCCGTAGAGCAAGGCCCGCCGTGGTCGGCGAGCGCTCGGTAGCGTACGCGACCACGGGGTGGGGTCCGCGCGGTTTTGAACTGGGTCAACCGCGCTTAAACGGGGAAAACGTGTTTATCTCCCCTATTTTATCTCCACAGTAGTTCCCATGGATGATGGATTTCGATGAAAGACAGTCTGGTTAGGGAAAGCCATAGTGAATAAAAGAGAAGAAACGCGAGCTGGCTAAAGGGAAGGCATAAAAGCGAAGCACTAATAATTCAGCACCTTTTCGGTTTAGAGGCATTGTCGAAAGCCGTTCTCCTCACAGCTCTTTTGTACTCCTATTAAAGCCAGAACAAGCTGAGAAAGTTACAGAGCTTCCGCTGTAAAACTTTCAAGAATATGCTAAGCACGAGAGAAATTTCCTTTCGCACGCTAAGGATCAAAGAGTTCCTTTTATCATCAGTAATCTTCATAATCATCCATGTTGTAATAGAAACAAAAGCACGTTTAATCCTTTATCCCCTGGGGAACAGCCCGGCTACCAGTATTCGATGTTGCTTTTATAGAACTGTGTTCAGAGACACTCTAACTTCGTAACTCTTTTTGCACAACCCCAGAGCTTTTTAAATTTGCGATCGTATCGGGGCAAGTGAACGCGCCTCTCAGTATTTACATAGCACTGGCTACTCCAGAAATTTTATTTCTATTTTCGCTTCACGTTCAACCGACTTCACTCCCAACTATTTACTCCCTATTTAGGCGAAGCGTCGCATCAGAGGATTTCATTCAGGTCAGGTTTAGGTTTAGAGTGGGCTGCTTTTCAAAAAGCTGAGGCTTTCTGTTGGTTCGCTTCAATAGCGGCCTGCTTAATGGACTCCACGAAAAAACCGTAATGCGAAATACCCTCTGATTTTGATTCTAGTTTATTTATTCTTAACTACTTCAAAAAGCGAAGTACGTTTGAAGTTCTTTGGTTATATTGCCACGGACCTGGCTCGAGCTACCTGCGCGCTAAGCCGTGACGAGGACGAAGTGGTCGCGTTCGCGTGAGCCGCGCTCGAGCTGGCTTTGTTCTGGGCGATTAAAACCCTCGGCCGTTCTGCGGTCCCCCTCTACGTCTACGACTGTCCTCCGTCTGGCCTGTGACAATATTATTATGCTCGCATATTTAAAAAATATATATACGTAGTCTCAACTATAGCCCCGCAACGTTAAAGTGTAATGATATGCCGTCTGGTACTGAGTGATAGTGTTAACGCTGGGTCGCATGCTAATTAACTCGAAGGATAATGACAGGGACGACATTCTCTAGGCGGCAGACAGACGTTTGACTAAAACCAGCACATTTCATTCTCCATATGCAATGTCGAGTTTCAGTAACTAGGTAGCATTTCATTAGCATGAAGAAATTTTGCAAGGCAAAGTATATGCGCTTCAGTCGGTCCACAGTTGAAAGCAGAGAGGCTGGCTGATTCTTCAAACGAGGACGTAACCTCCCTCCCCTGCGCTTTTCTTCCCGAGTGGGATGTCTGTTGTAATTAAATATATTGCGAAGTACACAGAATTTGAATGTAAGACGTCGAGAAAGCTATACTAAAACGAGGATTTGATTAGGTTCTCGGCCAGACATCGCTTGGTTTGGTTTGATTTGGTTTATTGGGGTTTAACGTCCAAAGCAACTCAGGCTATGAGAGACGCCGTAGTGAAGGGCTCCGGAAATTTCGACCGTCTGGGGTTCTTTAACGTGCACTGACATCTCACAGCACACGGGCCTCTAGAATTTCACCTTCCTCGAAATTCAGCCGCCGTGGCCAAGATCGAACCAGCGTTTTTCGGGTCAGCAGCCGAGCGCCGTAACCAGTGAGCCACCGCGGCGGGAAGACATCGCTTGCAAAAGAGTACTTCCAGTTGTGGTTACGAATGTGACTGTCTATTATTTAAATCGCAGTTATTTAAATCCCGCTGGCTTAGCGTAGAAAAGTTGAATGTGGCATTATACTTACTGAGACCGCATTGATTATCCTGTAGACCTTGTTAATCACGGCGTCTCCGTAGGACTTCAAGAAAGCGCTCGAAAGTAGCGTTGCTAGTTTTTTTATTTAAGTCTGAACTTTTATTACAACAGAAAGACAAGTAGTCACAAGTTCACTTATATCCACTGTTGAGAGGTTAGAACAGCGTCTGGCAATATGTAAAATAAAGGTGGTGCAGCTAATAAATAGTAAACTAAGAATTCAATAATATATTTGTACAGTCATGCGTATGCAGCCATGCATACAACGCGTAAACCGAAAGGTGCAATGTGCAATAACCGAACTAAAGCATCACAATATGCAAGAATTGTGGCTTTGCCCGCCATAGTGTAAGGCACCATTAAATCAAGAAGCCAGGTAGATTTTTCTCAGTGCAGTTTGAAAAATGTGAAGTGGCACTGGTGTTTTCGGAACAAGGTGCCAATTAATTGGTGCGGAAACGGGGTTTAAACAGACTTCTTCGTGTTTTCAATGATTTGAGCGGGCTGACGCCTACAGAACAATTACGAAAAAAAGTATTTTGAACGGGAAACTGTTAATGAACGCAAATTTTTCTTGTGATGGAAAGTTCGACTGAAGCAACCAACATATGCGCAGATCACAGGATGGCAGTATTGCATTTTTTTATTTTAACGTTTTTTCCATCGTCAAAAGCGTTCCCGGTTGGTTTTCTATGACAGTCTAAACTATTCGATGCGATCGATTGAAACCTTCAATATTACCATAGCAGCATCTTAAAATTTTCCAACTTCGAAAATTTTTGTCGGAGAATATTGGACATGGGAACAGAAGAATACTTGCACGGGCCAAAAGCGTGTTGTTAGTTTTGGTGAACAATGATTCAGGCAAAGCATCTTAACAAAGTTCCGTTTTAATAACTCAAAGAATAAACCACAACAATAACCTGGTGCAGTTTGGTGCTCTAAATCTCCACGTTGATGGAGCGATGGAACAGCAGTGTTTCCACGAAGTGACGCAGCTATTATGCTCCATCACTCTAACCCTGAGAGAGCAACAAAGTAATTGAAAGTGAAGACGCCTTCACCTTCAGTTGGTGCACGCCTACGTCATGACACCAAGCTTTGAATTTCTCGTTTTAACCACGCTGTGACCGTCGAGTGCACCGGTGTTCACTTTGCCGCCTGGAGCTGTCCGCACACATTTTTTTATGTCGGTGCTTCCTCGGATGTGGTGTATTCTCAGCCTGTTCTGAAGGCATTTTTTTTCTATCACTTTATTAGCACGTTGCGCTTTCACGTAGACATCTTGTGCAGTGTGCGCTACTTTGTGCGCCACGTTTGTATCGCTATCCGTCTGCGGTTATTCGGAATTCGGAAGAACACATTGCTTGAAAGTCGTGCTTTATTAAAAAAAAAATTAAAGGAGCTCAGTAGGTGCCATAAGCGGACTAGAGCACCGCAGGTCTACCAGAGCACCGCATGAGTCTCATTCTGACGCTCGAGCCCAGCTCGAGCTAAGCACGTGGCTTGAAGCCTTGGCCCGCCTGGGCCTTTTGTATTATCACTCAACTGAGGCCGCACCCAGGCCGCCAAACCCAGCAGCAAGGTCTTACCTGGCTCCTTTCTGAGTCCACTCCAACAGCAGCTCGAGAGGTAAATTACTCAGTGCGCGCTACTCTCCTACTGCACAAGTTAAAAGTAGCGAGAAAAGGCGCCGAAATCGCAATAACGCCAGAAAAAAAGCTGGAACAACTCAATACAGCGGTGCTCCGTATTCTAAGGCGAAAAGAAAGAAAGAAACAACTTTACTGCCATAGATTGGCGGGATTTAGGGCAGGTGGGCTTGCGGTGACCCCCAGGTGGGGGCGACTTCCTGGGCCCACGAAATGAGTGCCAGTTGGATGCTCTTGTCTGGCCTTCTGAGGAGTTAGTTCCATCCTTCCTTGGAGGGAGCTGGCAGTAAGGTTCGAGGGGGCGGATTTCCCGCGCAACCCCAGAGGATGTGCGCCTGAGTTGCGATTTCTCCCTGGTAACAATTTTGGCAGACGGGGTCGTATTCCCCGTGTGTGATGAGTGAAAGTCTAGAATGGCTAAGGGTGGAGTGTGTCTGCAACCTGCGGAGCAAGGTGGCTTGCGGTCGATTCAAGTCGGGGTGGGGAGGCGGGAACTGGCGTCTCGTCTCTCTGTGGAGGTTGGTAATTTCTGCAAAGGTCTGGGGGCCTCGGCAAGAGCTTCTGGGTCCGTGGGGCCGGCCGCCCGGTTGGTTAGTCCTCGGGCTAGTCGGTCGACCCCTTCGTTTCCAGAGTTTCCCGCGTGGGCGGGTACCCAGACCAGGTTGATCTTATGGTCGGGAGTGCAGCCGCGAAGGATGTGTGCAGCGGAGTGGCAAATAAAACCTGCCGAGTAATTTTGTATCGCTCTTTTGGACTCACTTAGGACTGTGCGCGTACGTGGGTCAGCGATGGCCAGCGCGATGGCGATTTCTTCTGCCGCTGTGGGAGAGTGAGCTCCTAATGTGGCGGCGGTGACGAGAGTGGATTGTGGCGTGGTTGTACAAGCCACGTATGTGTTTGCACATTGCCATGCAGCGTCTACGTATACTGCGTGTTCGTCGGCAAGGTATGTGGAATCTAGTGCTTGGGCTTTCAGCTGACGGCGCGTGTCATGGCGGCCAGGTATCATATTTTTGGTGATTGGTTTTATAACTAGGCGGCTATAGACCCCTATCGGAATGGGCGTCGTGGGGTGGACGTCGCCTATGGGGTTGATGTTGAGACGGTCAAGTATGAGCCGCCCGTGTTTAGTGCGGAAGAGGCGGTGGATTTGGGCGGTCTTGTGTGCCTCTATGAGTCCTGTGAGCGTGTTGTAGATGCCGAGTTGGAGGAGGTGCTGTGTGCTGGCGTACTGGGGTAGCCCAGTGCCGTTTTGTACGCTGAACGTATAATGCTGTTCACAGCTTCCTCGTCCTTCCGGCGGAGATGATAGTAGGGGTAAGAGTAGACTATCCTGCTAATGAGGAAAGCTTGCGTGAGCCGACAGAGATCATTCTCCTTCAAACCTCTGCGGCGGGTGCTGATGCGGCGGTAAGCCTGTTGATCTGATTGGCTGTGGTGCGGAGGCGCTGAATGGCCTCCGAGTTTTGCGTGTTGTTCTGTATTACCATACCCAGAGCGCGGATGGTGCGGACCGGAGGTATGGGATGTCTGTCGACTTGAAGCACATTACGTTCTTGCCGGTCGGGGACAGGCAGGCGAACTCGTCTGTCCCTGATGACTAGTAATTCGGATTTCGTGGAGGAGCATGTGAGCCCGTTCGCCTGTACAAAGGAGTGTACTTTATGGATTGCTGTTTGGAGGGAGTTTTGGATTTCCTCGTCAGAGCCTGATTTGGTCCACAGGGTAATGTCATCAGCATATATTGAGTGTTTAATGTGAGGTATCTTTTCCAGGAGTGGAGGGAGGCCTCTCATTGTAGTGTTGAAAAGGAACGGAGATAGGACTGCTCCTTGTGGTGTTCCTCGGGTGCCTAGTGTGATCTTCTCGTTTTGGAGGCCTGCAATATGTGAAGTTCTGCTGTACGGTTATGAAGAAAGTCGGCGATGTAGTTGTAAGTGCGAGTGCCTACATTCATTTGTGAGAGGTTTGCCAGGATGGAAGCATGCGACATGTTGTCGAAAGCCTTGCTGACATCTAGGCTCAGGATGGTTCGTGTAGCTCGGATGGGTCTCAGATCGAGGATGTCGTGTTGGATTTGCCACATAATGTCTTGAGTGAAGAGGCCGGTCCTGAAGCCGATCATAGTGGGGGGAAAAAGGTCCTCCTGGTCTACGTGAGAGTGGAGTCCATTAAGTATGACATATTCCATGACCTTTCCCAGGCAGGACGTGAGCGAGATGGGCCGGTGGTTGTCCAGCTGGAGTCGTTTGCCTGGCTTAGGTATGAAAATCACTTTGGCATGCTTCCAAGTGTCTGGAAGGCGACCCTCATGCCAGTGTTGGTTGAAGAGGTCTGTGAGTGCCTTCACGGACTGATCGTCGAGGTTACGAAGCATCTTGTTGGTTATGTGGTCGTCGCCTGCGGCCGCGGTAGTTTTAATCTGGTTGAGGGCGGCACTGACTTCAGCTACTGTGATGTCGGCGTCCATGTTGGTGTTCTGAGCACCCGTGTATCCTGAAGGGATGGGGATTTCAGTGGAAGTATTGATGTATTTGTCTTTCAGGGTAGCGAGGAGTTCCTCATTTGTTCCCTGAAAAGCGTGTACGACACAGGCGAGGTTCTTGTGAGATGTGGATTTGGTGTGAGTTGGGTCCAGTAGATATCTGAGCAAGAACCACGAGTTTTTGCATCCTAACTGACCGTTAAGACGGTCGCAGGTTTGATGCCATTGCTCCTGACTCAGTTTGATGGAGTAAGCTTCGATCTCTCGCTCGAGGCGAACGAGACGGAGCTTGAGGGGGCGATTGTGTTTTTGGCGGAGCCAGCGAGCGTTAAGACTGCGCTGGGCCTCCCACGTCTGTTTGAGTTTGGCGTCGGGAGAGGGGCCATCCCGTCCTGGGTAGTCGTGGAGGTGGCATTGGGGGTGTCTTCGAACAGCGATTTTGTCCATGTGTCCAGGTCGTCTATGGGGGCCGAAGTGCGTTTGGCGCGCACGTATCTGCAGGCGTCCCAGTTAGTGTGCTTGATTGTTCGGTTGGGGCTTTGCTGTGTATAGCCGTGAAGGTTGTGCTGAGAACATAGTGGTCGCTACCTATGTTCATGCCGAGGTTTTCCCAGCGTGCATCTGGGATGTTGCGGGCGAAAGTAAGATCGGGGCAGCTGTCCTGTGTGACACTGTTTCCAATGCGAGTAGGCCTGTCGGGGTCTAGGAGTAGTGTCAGGCCCAGTGTTTGTGCTGTCTCCTACACTTTGGCTCCCTTACTACCGCATGCTTCGCGGTGGCAGCCCCACTCGGTATGCGGCGCGTTGAAGTCTCCTAAGATGAGTAGCATCCCTATTTGTGCAGTCGCGCAGGCCTTACGAACGAGGGTTGCCACTCGTGTGCTTTTGTCGCTAGGGGGGCTGTAGACGTTGAGGATGTGGAGCGGGGCTTGTGAGCGGCTGTTGTGTAGCACCTGTACGAAAGTGTACGGAACCTCGGGGTAACTGAGGAGTATCTGATTGGCTGCTAAATTTTGGTGGACCAGGATGGTGGTGTTTGGCCGATGGTCTGGTGTCGTTTGTTGGTTATGTGCGGCGTAGCTGGTAAATTTCGCGTGCGTGTAGGTTTCCTGAAGTGCGATCATGTGGGGCGTGTGCCGACTGGGCCTGCAGGGTGTGCCCCAAGGCTCGCCGCTTCGCCTTGAATCCCCTGCAGTTCCATTGCCAAACTGCGAAGGGGGAGCTAGCCATCGCGTTTCCCGTAAGGTTCGGGGCGCTGTGATAACGCGACGGGCGATTTAAGAATGCCGCCTGCACGTGAGTGCGCTGTTGCACTCTCCAATGTGGCGACAATAAGGGGTGCTGGGTAGTTAGGAGGGGTTGTCGACTTCAGGGGGGTTGCGGATTTCGGGGGATTCGTGAGGTTATCGAGCCTCGCATGAAGGGTTTGTATGTTGGCTGCCATTGTGGCGCAGCTTTCTACTAGACGGTCAATGGTGGGGGCGAGTCGAAAGAGGGCGCCCTCGAATTGGGCCATTCGCGCATCAGCTGCCTCGAATTTGGCATCTATGTCTGCTTGTGAGGAGGGGGGAGGTGCTTTATGCTTCATGCGTTTAGACTGCTCAGTGTCCATGCGTGGATCACTTACGGGGTCGGATGTGGGAGCGTGAGGCACCTGCTGCGGTTGCAATTTGGGGTTTACCTGTGCTGATTCTAGGCTATGAATTTTGGCATTTGCTGTGGCCAATTCAGTTCCTTGACCATGTCTGCCAGCTCCCTTACCTCTGAATCTGGTGGAGAAGCGGTGACTTGTGGAGGAGTCTTCCAACCAACTTGTCTGGCTGCCTTGGTCTCCGGCCTGGCTTGAGAGCTGGCCCGAGAGCTGCGTGAGGCGGATGTGGAACGGCTGCGAGTGCGGCGAAAGCCTTTAATTGCTCATACTGTCGTCCGTTAACAAAGCGTGTCACACGCGTTTGGCTCGAGCACTAAACAATATAGAAGAAAACCAATGGTTGCTTCAGATAAGGAGGAAAGAATGAACCTAGAAGCCAAGTTTGATGACAGTACATTTATTAGGTAATTAATTATAATCAAAAATGTTCAAACTGCGTTGAAATAGCCTGGACGTCACATACAGCGGTGATGTCACATCCACTGGAAGTCGTCACAGAATGTCGTCGCTCAATGAAAATGGTCACAGAATGGTCGGAAATACATCGAATTTCTGTCAAATTAAATGGAGGAATGTGTAATTAAGCGTAATTAACACTTAAGATGCCCGAGAGATGCATAATTTGGGTATCGATATAGACACGGGAACGGTATGACGTCACATCGACAGGAAGTCGTCATGGTATAGTGTCCTCGGATTTCGGCTCTGAACACTTTAGTTGCTAAAGTGTCCTCGCGCGTTTTAGTAGGTGAATGCGCTTGGGAGTTACTACCGGCCATTAAAAGAATAGCATCACGGCAGCCCGCTGCTGGGATTTCGTGCTTTAGAGCCTGCAAGAACGGTCGTCATTGGTCGCTGCTCTTCAGTTACTGAAAAAGGAAGTGTCACTTAGCTTCACTTGTTTCGTTCATCGCGGCAGGGCTGGTGCTTCCGAAGTTATTTGTGCTTCACACTTTGAGTGACACAGAATTAACTTCAACTTTAATTCAAGCATTTGAGCCTGTCACTCCATGTCAACAACGGAGTCCCAGGAGAAATTTTAGCGCCGATGTTCTATCATTTGTGAGGCGTTGCGGGTGGCAGGTCAGAATTTAAAAAATACGAGACACTTTAGTGGCTAAAGTGGTGAAAGGCGAAAGCATGCGTGCTGTGCATTCTGCTACGCGATGGTTCACTTCACATTCTGTTGCTGCATTAATTAACTGCCAATTAATGACGCTTTATCTTTGGCTTTAGGAGTGGAACGCGACAGCGTGTTGTAGCGCTGCCAGGGAGTCCACGGAACGCCACCACCCGTTTGGCGCGATGCCTTGGCCTTTGAACGCAACGCTTTTTGAGGAAAGGAAATGGCGCTGTAATTCTCTGTAATCTTGTGGACACCTGAACCGCACCGTACAGGAAGGGAGGAAGTGGAGTGAAAGAAGAAAGAGAAAGAGGGGCCGTAATTCATTTTGTGTCACATATTTCGGTGGACACCGGTCAAAATTCTCGCGCAGTGACGTCACGACCATTTCGACCAATCTGAAAGCGGACAAATTTGCTAACCCGTCTTGGTCACGACAGTATGAGCCATTAAAAGCTTTCGCCTTAAGATTCCTATTGGTGCGTAATTTCTCTCGCTCGGGAATTCTTTATAAAAATCATCAGACAGTAAGGAAATAAGCGTTGAGTAATCTATGAAAAATAAAGTTCAATTCAATTCTTTCAGCCCACGCCATCGGCCTGTTTCCTGCTTGGCGCTCCTAGACCTATCTCAACTCGGCTTCACAGAGGAAAAATTCCATCAGAAGCACAACAAAGGCCCTCTGTGCATAGGCCCGAGCCCTAGCCAGGCCACAAGATTCAAGCCCGGGCTCTACCGCGGGCCAACGAAACAATGAATTTTCTGGTCCGGCCGGGCCCGCAGAGAGGGCAGGGCTTTCGCTTTTGAGCTGCCCTCCCTTCCCCCCTCCACTCGCTCAAACAAAAATAAAAGAATGCTTTCTCATTACCAGTGATTGAATTTTGCTCGAGAGTACAATGCATTCGAATGTCAGCTGCGCAGGAAAAGCTCGTCGGCCTTCAACAAGAGGTGCGAATCATTCACGTCGACGGCAGGTGCAGCCTATTTCAGGTAATAATAGTAGCGCTTCGTTTAGGCCACAGGAGATCTAGAGGGGTTTCTTTTCTGTGGGCAGAAAGTGAATAAAAAGTTTGATAACTTTTGTTTCCAGACAATATTTTACGTTACAAAAGCTGGTTCGACTTGTGAAATATCATCAGACGGAGGACACAGGTGAATACAGAATACGAGCCAACGCTAACAGGGGAACGGCGTTGCCTTTGTTTGCGAACCTGAACACTTGCACATTCAAATGAATGGCTAAAGTAAAATATGCGCTTTTTGATTTTAGAATATCTATGACAATGAAGCATTGCAAGGACATACTGCGTTCTTTGAAAAGCTAATAAGCTAAATGTGGCAAGACTTTGAGACTCCGATGAGTTCTATTCATGTGCTTCTTTTCAGGAGACGATGAAACGCACTGTGCAGACGTTACATTTGAAGAGGTAATCTTATTGGGAGTGTGGCAGGCAGTTGAAATATTAGCGATACAGCCAAGGCGACTCGTACGCGGTTTCATATAAGAATCGCTGAAGCTACAGTGAGAATCGGCGTGATCTGTAGCCTGAAGGACATAATATGTAAATTAATATCAGCAAGCCTGTGCGAATTTTCGGCAGGAAAGCACCGGCAGCACGTTCCGTATGGTACGCTGGTGCGGATATTTTTTATTTCGTTCACATTTCCTCTTCAGCCAAAACGTACAGGTGTTATTTTGTACTCAGTAGAAAATTTAGCTCAAGAATCGGAGGTGCACAGGTCGAATTAATAAATCTTCGCTGCCATCGGTACTTAATCCGTATGAGCCCCCCGACTGTTTAAAATAAAATTACCAGTTAACGCTAACCTTACATGAATAATAAATGGTGCTATTATGAATAATTCGGGAAAATACCTTGCTTACGTGTCTAAGCGCGCACATGTGCCTAGCGGGTGTTGTATATCCAGTATGTAGATTTGGATCGCGTACACTTGATTTATTTTATTTTTTATTTTATTTAGTACATACTGCTAGCCTCATGCTGAGGCTGTTGCAGGATTGGGGCATATGATACAAAGGAAGAAAACAACAGTAAGAAAAGTACACTTAAATTATTGTTATACAGTTCTAGTTGGCACAGTGGAACAAAGAAAAAAAAAACTACAGTCAGAGATCATAAGTCACAAAAAAAAAACAAATTGCAGGAGGGCAAAAGTAACGAATCGACAACATTCTGCAGTCAGGGCACAGTTGACAGCTTTGAAATAAAACTTTCCAGCGACGGGCACTTCACCACGTCATCAGGTAAGGCATTCCATTCACGGACAGCTTGGGGGAAAAATGAGTACTTAAAAGTGTTGCTGTGTGCCCGGAATTCGATTAAATGCTTGGAGTGTTGTGTTCTAGTGCTGCGGTGATCTGAGTGGGGGATGTAACTCTCACTGTTGATCTTAAAGGCTCCAGACAAGAGAAGATACATATATTTGATGCGTGTATGCTTGGCGCGACTACTAATAGTGCTGAGACCAGCCTGGGTGAGAAGTTCGGATGGTGACTCGTGGCGGCGATATTTGTTATAGATGAACCTAACTGCCTTGCGTTGTATGTTTTCTAATTTGGTAATTAAATTATTTGTGTGTGGGAACCAGCATATTATGCTGTATTCTAAAATTGGTCGCACGAGGGATGTATAAGCAAGCAATTTTGTGTCGGGTGAGGCGAAATTGATGGAGCGCCTTAATGAGCAAAGAACGGAAAATGCTTTGGATGTTACGTATGCTATATGCTTGTCTCATTTTAAGTCTGAAGAAATGATTATGCCAAGGTACTTATATTTATCGACAAATATTACTATGTTATCTCCAATTTTATACGGGAAAGTGAGTGTTCTTTTTTTCCTTGACACAGTCATCCCAACTGTTTTTTCTAGATTTAGTGTCATCTGCCATTCCTGGCACCACTTTGATATTACTTCGAGATCGGCGTTTAATGTGATCTGGTCTTCTTTACTGTTAATGTTTTTATATATTATGCAATCATCCGCAAACATGCGAACAGTAGCGTCAATACCATTTGTTATGTCATTTATATATATTAGGAATAGAATCGGCGCTAATACCGTGCCTTGCGGGACCCTTGAAGTAACTTTTACGCACTCAGATGAACATCCTTCGAACTGAACAAACTGTTTGCGGTCAGAAAGATATGCTGTTATCCAGTCAGTAGTCGTATTAGTACCGAGAACGTTTTCGATTTTGTAGATGAGTTTGGGATGGGACACGCGATCAAAAGCCTTTGAAAAGTCGAGGAAAAGCATATCGATTTGTCCGCGCATGTCAATTGTCGATGCCAAGTCATGTATGGTTTCCAATAGCTGCGTTGTTGTGGACAGACCCTTTCTGAAGCCATGCTGGTTATTGTTCAGTAATTCATTCTGTTCACAATAGGTTACAATGTGTTTAAGTATAATATGCTCTAGGATTTTGCATACTGTACAGGTAAGTTTTACCATGCGTGATTTCTTGTTTGGTTAAACGTTTTCTACTATGGCATTGCAAGTTTTGTCGTTGTACGTCAGCCAAAGGCGCACAAGTCAGGCATCCCAGCCTGAAAGATAGAAACATCCTGATATGATATAATTTTGGGCAGAAATCCCTAATTTGGTTTTACGTATAGTCCAAGGTTCGACGGAACACCGTCTGGTCAGGGCGAAGCATGATTGATTCACAAATGAAAATTGGGTCACTCACCAAGTCAAAAGATGAAAAATAACGTTTCGGGTCCCATACGGGGCCCTTGTTCACAATAAGGCTGTCACAGAAGAAGGGATGGTTATACACGCTTCAGAATCTTCTGCAATCTTTTCACGTAGATATGATGTAGCGTGCCCTGATTCTTGTTTACGTCATTTTTAATCTTTCGACTTGGTCAGTGACTCAATTTTCGTTTGTGAATAAATCTTGGTTTTACGTAACTGGACCGGACCACCATCGAAGCAGGAAGTGGTTTTCCAGATTCCTGAATTCACCTTGGCACCAGGTCTTTTTTAGTGTGCAGAATCGAGCTCATCACCACTCACAGTAACTGCGGCCTCGTCTGAATAGGCTCAGAACAAATATGGGGGCCCAGAAGCACAGTTTCTTAACCAGTCAAGGGAAAAACAAAAACCTTGCCAAAACAAGCTATCCAGGCCACTGAGTTTACTTCTGGTTCATGCGGGACAACATCCTCTTCACCAGCAGCGATCCTTTCCTTCCAAGAGCGTGAGATACACGTCTCCTCAGCCTTTCGGACCTCTGCCGGGGTTTTTGAAAGACTACCGCTATGTGTCCGAAAAGCGAAATCTACCACCGGCGTAATTTCGTAACCGCTTTCCGTCTGGGTTCCTTACGCATTGTGCAGTTTCAGAGGGAGCTGCTCAACACGCTCTCCATCAGCACTGCAACGGTTGTTTCGTAAGTGAAAGAATAGAGAAAGATTAAGAAGAAAAAAAAAATAACCACAGATTTACTCGTTGAACTAAGTTTGACGTAGGTGCTAAAGCACATAATGTATGAAGCCTTCGTATAGTTTATTTACGGGGGTTTTGTAGACAATGTAAAAGGCCGCTGGCGCTGCGCGGTCGGGGCTTTTACTTTCCATTAGGCTGCTCTAGGTTTCCTAATGCAGCCAAGTGTAAGCCTTGCGCGGTGGAACCCTAGTGGAAACATAGATTTCCACCAGGTTCTTTCCATTACGCTCCAGATGGCAAGCTACCCTCTGTTCCACTTTTCTGGAGCTGTCGTGGGCTGCTTTCGTCCTTTCCACTTGGCTGAATCTGTCACGAAACCGGTTTTATTATGCTACCAAAACGCAACTATGCTTCACCAGGACACAACAGCTTTTTCGCTAGTGACCTACCTAGCACTAGCATCCCCAAAAGAAACGGAGATTACCCTCTCTCTATTTCTCCACGCGCAAGCCATCGCCTATCACTTTCTCTTATCTTCTTTCGCATTTTCCTCCTTCTTCCAGCTGCGAACTGTGGCCGCTGGCAGCTGGCACTTGAAGGCTTCAGCAGTGCATATAACACCTTTTTCGCTAATGGTACCCACAGAGACCTGGCACTCCATGCCTGCAAACCATGGTAGGTGGTGGCTTCATCCGAAGGATGGACGGCTTTTGGCTTGCCAGGTATATTGAGTAAACGCACCCACAGGAAGGCAGGAACGAGGAGGAAATAAGGTATGAATAAAGAAACAAACTAAATTACGTACGAACGATAGAGCGACCAACAGACCGGACGAACAGAGGATGAAAACAACGAGCGATATGGAAGGTTCCTGGTAGTTTAACTCTTTCGCTACCGCGCCATAGGCGATCGTTCGCATATGATCGATTTAAATCGCCCGCGCAAAAAAGCTAATTTTGGAGCGTTGTGGACGTGCTCTGCCATCTAGTTAGCGAGCTCAGCAACTGCTCTTTCGATTGCAGCCTTGGTTTCAGTGTTTTGACATGCAGGGGCGCCGTGAAAAATAAAACTTTGAACGGCCGCAGCACCGTCAGCCGGAGAAAATGGCGTCCGCGTCGCCGCGCGCTCCTCGGAAGCGAAAGCTGACACCGAGCACGTCGGCCGGTTTCGGTTTCGTTTTTTGCGACGAAAGCAGCGGTTATTAGTCGGGCAAGAATGTACAAACGTTGGATTTCGGTTTCGGCAGCGAGACTTCGCCTCGGGAGCCTGGAACGTCAGCGCGTACTTGCATGTAAGCTCTGTTTTCGTTCGCTATGTGTTTTCTGCGGTGCATACAGTTTGCAATTGATGACAGTGGTTTATTTTTGTGCTTCAGGGTCTTGACAACGTATGGCGAAGACAGTTTGCCAAATGCTCAAGGTCGCGTCGCGTTTTTCAACCAAGACGACAGCTCGGTGTCCATATCGGCACATCGCTGCGGAGTGGCGCTCGGAGATTCGCTCGACTTCGACTTTTTTTTGATGCTCTTCACGGCGGAAATGATGAAGATCGTGCGCGGAAACACTAATAAGTATACATGGATGAAGATTTTCAGCAAATTCGGCGTGACGGCTCATGGGAAGATGTGAATCTGTTGGCGATTCTGATGTTCATTGGAATTATCATATACATTGGAATTGTTGACCTGCCACGACTGTATATCTACTGAAATACCAGAATAATCTATTCTGGCCCTCTGTCATCCAAACTCATTTCTCAAAATTGGTTTTTCGCTTTTTTTGTTTTTGTTTTTTTCACGTAATGGACCCGGATGATTCAGTGGCGGCAGCTTCTATTGCCAACACTTGAAAAGTGTCCTGGCTTTTGAACCACATCGATAAAACTTATTTCATCGATCCTGATGTTTTAGAGCTTGCCTAAAATGCCAAATTTTATCAGCTGGTTTTCAGGGAGCAGCTCATTCAAGAAATCTTCGGGTATGATGAGGGAAAAGAAGTCCACGCCCCCAATCCTCTCAGAATCCATTCAACACCAACCGAAAAGAATGAAAAAAAAGAAGAAACTACAAGCTCGACTATCAGAGAACAAGGGAGGAACAAAGATAAAACCTTATGTGAAGCACTTGTCAGTCTACCTCTGCTTCACATCTTCACCTCTGATTGCTCTTCACAGTGGCACCACAGTCATGACCCCTGACTTGACGAGCCATGGAAAGTGCAGTAAATTTTTCTCATAGCTGAAACTGTGAATAATGACAGCTATAAACATGTGCAACAGTTTGTATATTCCAGTTTTCCTCTAATCAAGTTCGGGCTTAGTGCAGCCGTTAATTTTTGCTTTTGCTATATACTTTTTTTGTGTTTTTAGCAAATTTCACAAATAAATGTTCATTTACTTTTGCACACACAACTCTGGTGTTTGTTTCATTCAGAAGTGTAACTAATAAGCTACAATTTCATGCATTTCAATATGTGCTGGGTGTATTAGTTCTTGAGAAAAAAAATTTTCTTTCAGTATGCTCCAAATCGTGCATTTTTCCGCGGTAGCGAAAGAGTTAAAGCGATATTACATGAAAACTTCAGGAGCTGAGGTTTTACTTTCTTGGGACGGAGGTAGAAATGAACGGAAAATAAGGATATATGAAACTGCTCTAAAAAGCCGCCTAGGCATAAAGGAACTGCTCTGAGGCAATCTTCCAATAAAAGTATTCTTTTGCATGTTTTTATATTTCAGTTTGCACTCCTCAATGTTTTGAGCACACAACTGATTTCGTGGCAGTATTATCGTTTCCACATCGAGAAGGCGAGTAAGCCAACGGTCAACAATTGTAACTGCAAAAAAAAAGCCTCAATTTTCTCAGTGTGCCGCCGGATACTTCTGTGTGTACCTTCGCTGACATTCCAGAATCGTCGCTTAATAGTAGTGTATCTTTACGGAGCTTTCTGCCTACGAACTGATTAGCAGCGTGATTATTGGAGGGACTTTAGTGCATGTTATGAATTACATTTCCTCAATCTTCTGAGCGTGCTCTGAAATAATTCATCGTATATATTTTCCATATCAGTTTTTAAAAATTCTTCAGTGCAATCATTCCTGCATGCCGTAGCTCCACACTCATTTAAAACACCTCGCGCTCCATGGGAGAGCGACCAGCTTCGGTCATCAATTCGCGTCTCTCCGTGGTGCTCATGTAACATGCAATCTCTGCCCTGCCCGTGATAGAGCAGCAACGGTACGAGCGGTTAGTGCTGCGCAGCGGTGCTCACCGCTGAAAGGGAATTCGTACACTAGTAAATCTCTGGACGTAAGTCTCACAGAGCTGCTCGGCGCACGACAAAAAAAAAAAAAAAACAGCCAGTCTATGCAGGGCTGAGATCTCGTGCACCTCGGAGATGGTTCGTCTTTCTCATCATCTTCATCTTCCTGGGTGAAAGCAGGAGCGTCCGTCATGGATCCCTGCAACACACACACACACGCGCGCACGCACGCACGCACACACGCACGCGCACGCACACGCACACACACACACGCGTACGCGCACGCGCACGCGCGCACACGCGCACACGCGCACACGCACGCACGCACGCACGCACACACGCACACACGCACACACGCACACACGCACGCACACACGCACACGCACACACGCACGCACGCACGCACGCTCATTTTCACTCTGTTCCTCGAAACGGCGCCAGCCAGCAGGAACAAAAACACACGGCCAAAGGAAAAATCGTCTCGGCGCCACCATTAGGCTTCAAGTTCAGGCAATGAGCGTAGCTGAGGCGCAGCTCGGCAACTATGGAATGCCGCCGCCGAATCCGCCCGTTGCCTTAAAGAAAAAGAAACCTAAAGGCCAGCGTTCGGAAAGCGCGCTACTGACCCTGACCAGAGAGAATCCGTGTTCCCGGCTTCCCGCGCGCTGCCCAGAACCGGTGCCGTTTCCCCAACAGTGAATGGAATGCCAGTTTATTTCGGTCGGCTAAAGCAGCACGTTTGGTTCATTAAGGATTTGTGGTGCAAGCTTTCAAAGTCAAATTCTAGCGATGCTTTTTCGCCAAACATTTTACTTATCAATCAGCCGACTTTACTTAGCCTTCCGGACTCGTGGCCCAGTTAGCTTTACAGCAGTATGCTTTTGCACATATCTGCTTGGGTACGATAATTGCCACTTCAGGCCTGCCGACGTAATGGCATCGACGCGGAAGTTGCATCTACTGCAGCGGAAACATGCCACGCAGAATACCAGCCCAAAGGCCTTTTAATCATAGGGGCCTTCCATTAGCGCATCGTTTTGGTCCGATGCATCTGCTCTCGCAATTAATGACCTATCTTCTTCAGAAGTTAGCTGTGCGTATGGATGGCGTAGCCAGCGAGGAAGCTCTTTTGGCTTTTAACAGCAGCGCCTCTGGCGATAGAGACATGGCCTCTCGTAGCGACGCCCATCAAACTCAATCAACCGTGTTAACCCTGAGGCCTGGAATAAAGTACACACCAACAGCCCGTGCGCGACTGCCGCTGTCTAAAGCTCCAACGCAAGCCGGTTTGAAGTCAGCGCTTTTCATCGTTGCGCGTTTTATTTTTATTTTGCGATCTCATCTTATTCAATCCTAATTAACTTGGATAGAATTTCTGCTCAGCCGAAGTCGCCCATTTGATTGGCTTCGGCGTAGTGATGTGGGAAATGCATCGTAGCCACGCACTCTGTCGATCTAGAACTGTAACGATGCATACGGGTGCGCATTCGCTATTGAAGCCACGAACCGGAGTTGGAGGATTTGCGCCTGAAGAACTGAATCGATCAGGAGAAAAAAGAAGAAAGGGAAACAAAGGCTGAAAGCAGCATTTCAAGGCCTTGCTGCACTTGTGCACATATTTGCTCTCTGTGTGCTCTATAAAGTTCCTATTGCTTTTGGTCCGTGTGTTGTCAGTTTGGATCAATCTCAAGGTTCGACTCTTAATGATGCTGAGATTGAAGCCCACGACCACCATCTTATTTTTTTCGAGGTGGTGTTAATCAAAATAAAGTTTAATATAAGGAAAACGTTCGTGTTGTTTATTTTGATGATGCTGTTGAAAATACTGAGAGCGTTTTAATCGAAGCAAACGGAGAGGAAGAATGGATAGAAAAACGTAGAAAAAATGTAATCAGATAAAAGTTTGTAAAATAAACACCTACTCATGTTTCGAGGTCCGGATCAGCTCTAAAAAAAGAGAATACGTGTTTGTCAACGCCAGTAAACGAAGGGTAGCAAAACAGAAAACGGCACCATAACGAGATAGTTTCAATGCTCTGGAGAGAAATTCTTCGTAGGTTCAAGGAAAAATTCGGCAAAGGAAAAAAAGTTATCTGGCAGGGTATGGGTTTATCGTATATTGAGTGGCCGTGTTCAGGTTTCACGTCAAATTCGATATATACGCGGAGCTAGGCTTCCACTGACGTCATTATCGCCATGAGCCATTTACATGTTTGAATCATTGGTTTTAATGCGGAAGAAAAGATAACGGCTTCCATTATTCGTTTTCAGATTAGAAAACAACATAATTTAAGAGCAATGTTGAAAGAGCCCTTTCATAGAGACATATAATGAAAAGAACTTAAAAAACTGCACCTGTAGACAGTGTTGTGACTAACAGAATAAAATTACTAAAGATGTGTTTTGGTTCTCTTTTTCTCCCTCGAGCTGAAACAGAATGCCATGTTCGAGTTCCCTTCAAAGATAATACTTGAAATAGTAAAATCTCTTCCGTGAAAGAAGTGCGTTGAATTTCTGAACTATTAGAGAAAACTCGCTATAATTCCTCAAGAGAGTCTCAATTTGAGTCTTCACAGTGGTACACATCGACATTGTTTCTTTTCCATTGCGCCATATAACTTGCCGGAGGAAGCAAAATACCGGTATACGGTGACAATGGCAGGTTGCTTACATATTTTCCGATTTATTTATCGGAGAACTCACAATAATTTTTTTTCATTATGGGGTGGTAGTTCGGCAAATTATGCCCAATAACAATGGAAACATGCTGGCGAAACGTCCACATGCACACTCAAGAACAACACTTAAAATCAGAAAATTTTTTTTTATGCGAAACATAAAACTGTATCCTTGAAGAAGGAAACAACGAACAGCGTTACATTAATAAGGAACCTCTCGGAAGATAATTGGTTTCGCAGAAATCCGATGAAGGAATGTTCTTCGAAACAAACCACATTTTATTGTCAGCGAAAAGGAAGGCAATACACCTGTGCAGATCTAGGGAGCCACTGGGGAGAGAAATCGATTCTGAACCCATTTCGAACAAGTTTGTCGGCCTGGCGGTAGAATTTTGGTTGGGAGCTTGATGAAACCTCAATTTCATGTGCACCTTTTTTCGGCCTTTTGCTGTGTCATTTCTTGTTTAATACAGTCCGCTATCTTTATACAAAAATTTGTAATTATTTGTCACCTGTCAGGCGAGTAGTCGACGCGGCATAATTCTAGGGTGCTCAATGCATATTGTAATTTCATTCTCAGCTTACAAAACGCTCTTTTATTACTTTCAGACGCTTTCAACCTACGTCTGCCATTGCTCTGCTATCTACTTCGGACTTTGGACCGCATTATTTATAACGCTTCCTCCACCGTCTTGAATCATCAATGGAAGTCCTGACGTCTTCGATTCAGCGTTGCCAAATACGCCTGTGAAGCGTTTTTACAGCACAGCTGTTATGCATTCGTACCTGCATTTGGCGTCGTCGTCGGCGTAGGAGTTGGCGGTGTAACGGGCTGTCCAGGTGGCAGAGATCGCGCAGAATGGCTAGCAGCGTTGCATACTCTTTGCCAGAAGTGGCAGGTGTCGTGTGAAGAGCTGCAATCAAACTTCGCATTACCGACACTCGTAATAGTCTGCCAATGTTTTCGTGTCAACTTTCTCGCCATAAGAAGTAATCGCAGCATCCACAGCATGCTCCACTCTTTTTTTTGCAAAACTTTAGGTGGCGAAATTTGTCTAGTTCAATAATTTAGAGACTAGAATGGCACAACAATCACGCAGATTCATTTGGCGACATTTCGTAAGGCGTTGCATTTTACAGCGACAGCTATTGTATGCCCGTTCCTTGGTTCCCTGTCGTTTTTGTAGCAGTAGTAGGTGGCGTAATCGTTGAGTAGGCATCATGGATGAATGAAGGTATGGACGGAGTAGAAAAATGCGCAAATGAAGAGTGGGTACGATTGGAGCCATCCGCAGTGTGGGTACCGTGATGGTGTGCCGAGAGCTGAGGAATCTCCAACCGAAGAATGTTTACCGTAGAAATATGAGGCTAAGGCAGGTATTCAGAAACGCTCAAGCGGAGACAATGTGCCGCGGGAGCGATCTGGGTAATTTCACAACCGCTAAGTGTGATTTCATAACCGCTCTCCACCCGGGTTCCTTACGTATTCTGCGGTTTCATTTGAAGCTGCTCAGGGCCTTCTCCATCAGTGCGGCAACGGTTGTTTGACAAATAAAAGCATACAGATTGAATAACAAGAAGAGAAAAATTAACCCTGATTTACTCGTTAAACTAAGTGGGACGTACGTGCTCTAGCACTTGATGCATGAACCATTCATACAGTTTACTTATGACGGCTTTATAGACAATGCAAACGGTAGCTGGCGTGCGCGGCTTTTACTTTCTACTAGGCTGCTCTACGTTTCCTAATGCATCCAAGTTTAAACCTAGCTCAGTGGAGCCCTAGTGGGAACATAGGTTTCCACTAGGTTCTTTCCATTATGCTCCATATGGCACGCTACCCCTCTGTTCCATTTTTCTAGAGCTGTCGTGGAAGGCTTTCGTCCTTTCTACGTGGATGGAACTGTCGCGAAGCCGGTTTTCTTATGCTACCTACACACCACCAGGCTTCACCAGGACACAACAGCTTTTTCGCTAGTGAGGCACCATGTACTAGCGTGCACAAAAGAAAGGGAGCTTACCCTCTCTCAAATGCTCCACCTGCAAACCAACGCATATCATCCTCTCTTATCTGCTTATCTTCCATCAGAGCGGCAATGATTGTTTGGTAGATAAAAGAATAGGGAATGAATCAGAGGAAGAGAAAAATTAAACCTCTATTTACTCGTTAAACTAAGTTGGACGTAGCTTCTCTAGCAAGTAATGTATGAACCCTTCATATAGTTTACTTAAGATGGTTTTATAGACAATGTAAACGGTAGTTGGAACAGTGTAGTCGCGGCTTTTGGTTCTCACTAGGTTTCTCTAGGTTTCCTAAGGCAGCCAAGAGTAAACGTAGGTAGTCGTCGAATACAAGATTTCTTTTTCAGATTTCAATCCGCAATGTTTTCAGCACGCCACTAAATTCGTGGCAGTATATTACTTTTCTCATGGAGAAGGCCAGCAAAGCAAAGGTCGGCGACCGTAACTGAAAAAAAAAGCCTCAAATTCCTATGTGCCCCGCCGTACTCTTCTGTGCGTAATTTCGTTGACATTCCTGAATTGTCGTTTCATACGAGTTTCTTTTCAGGAAGCTTTCTGCCTACTTCAAGCACTAACCGTGATTTTAAAAAGAAGTAACTGAGAAGCAGCGTCATTTTTTGAATAAATTTTAGTGCATGTCATCAATAACACTTCCTAAATCTCAGTGTGCTCTGAACTAATGATTCGCAAATATTTTTCACATCTTTTTTTAAAACTTCTTCAATGCCATCATTCCTGTACGCTGTGGCTCCCAACATTTAAAACACCTCGCGCTCTTTCGGCTCCTTCGGAGAGCGACCAGAGGTGATCATCAATATATATATATATATATATATATATATATATATATATATATATATATATATATGAAAACGACAAGAAATGTGCATGAGTGGTGCATGGCAAGGCAAGGTAACCAACGGTTCGTCAAGGTAACGAAGAGGATTCCAAAAAAAGGCAAACGAAGGAGAGAGCAACAGCGATCGGGATGAGCTGATAAGATTAGGAGGTTCGGAGGGATAAGTTGGCATGCGATGGCATATCACAGGTATATTTGGAAAGATATGTGGGATGTCTATGTCCTGGAGCGGAACTACTTATGCTGACGACGGTCACGGTCTTGAATGTAATGGCGGGGAGCACGGACACACGTTAGAGCGAGACAAATTCTGGCTGACCACATCGTGCCAGAAATTATCTCCTCGAGCAGGCAGAAAATAAAGCGGTGCGGTGGGCCGTGAGAGAGGCCCGAGTGTATGTAACGACAGTCTGTTTCTTTTTTGCGCATCCACAAAATGTCGGAGCCTGCATTACGGGCGCTCACTGCCCACTATGCGTCATTCTGAATGTCTCGCCTTCCAGGTGCGCTCTATTGTAGAATGGCATTTGTCTACAAGATAAACAGTGCCGAGGTCGTGAACATCGTGTTCGACGAGTCGCCTTAATTTACGAGGACATTTGCTTCGTTATGTAGGTCTTCATACCTTGTATTTCTGATGTATAAACTTGCGAAGATCTGTGGAACGTACTAATGCATATAATGAATGTCTAAAAGAATCAGAAGCTGGAAGTAAATGTGCTGAAATAAACAAAACCACTTAAAACTGAAACTGTAATCCTGGAATGTGTATTGCTTTTAAGATATCTATATAACTGGTGAATGCCAATGTATTTCGGGTGGCTAAAATAGCACATTTGGTTTATTAAGGATTTATGCGCCATGGTTTCAAGGTTGAAGTCTAGCGATATCTTTTCAACAAACATTTTAGGTATCAATCAGCCGACTTTACTTAGCGTTGCGGACTCGTGCCCCAGTTTTGCAGCGGTATGTTTTTGCACCTATCTACTTGAGTACGATAATTTCAACATCAAGCCTGCCGGCGTAATAGCATCGACGCAGAAGTTGCATCTACTTCAGCGGAAGCATTAAAAAGCTGCCACGCAGAATACTAGCCCCAAGGCTTTTAAGCCTAGGGACCTTCCATTAGCGCAACGTTTTGGTTCGAGGCATCTGCTTTCGCAATTGATCACGTATCTTCTTCAGAATTTAGCTGGCTGCATGAGTGGCGTAGCCAGCGACTAAGCTCTTCTGGCTTTTAACAGGAGCGCCACTGGCGGTAGAGGCGCGGCCTCTAGTAGCGACGCGTATCAAACTCAATCAACCGTGTCGACCCCGTGGCCAAAAGTAAAGTGGGCTAAAGTGCCCCTTTGCGACTGCTGCTGTCTAGAGCTGGAATGTGTATTGCTTTTAAGATATCTATATAACTGGTGAATGCCAATGTATTTCGGGTGGCTAAAATAGCACATTTGGTTTATTAAGGATTTATGCGCCATGGTTTCAAGGTTGAATTCTAGCGATATCTTTTCAACAAACATTTTACGTATCAATCAGCCGACTTTACTTAGCGTTGCGGACTCGTGCCCCAGTTTTGCAGCAGTATGTTTTTGCACCTATCTACTTGAGTACGATAATTTCAACATCAAGCCTGCCGGCGTAATAGCATCGACGCAGAAGTTGCATCTACTTCAGCGGAAGCATTAAAAAGCTGCCACGCAGAATACTAGCCCCAAGGCTTTTAAGCCTAGGGACCTTCCATTAGCGCAACGTTTTGGTTCGAGACATCTGCTTTCGCAATTGATCACGTATCTTCTTCAGAATTTAGCTGGCCGCATGAGTGGCGTAGCCAGCGACTAAGCTCTTCTGGCTTTTAACAGGAGCGCCACTGGCGGTAGAGGCGCAGCCTCTAGTAGCGATGCGTATCAAACTCAATCAACCGTGTCCACCCCATGGCCTAAAGTAAAGTGGGCTAAAGTGCCCCTTTGCGACTGCTGCTGTCTAGAGCTCCAACGTAAGCCGGTTCCAAGTCAGCGCCTTTCAACGTTGCGCGTTTTGTTTTTATTGCGAAAGCAATACTACTTGCACTTTGACGCCTTGCCGTGCCGCGGCGGTGACCACCAAAGCAATACTACTTGCACTTTCACGCCTTTGCCGTGCCGCGGCGGTGAGCACCATCGTGCCGCGGCGGTGACCACCATTGACCTTCAGTTGACCTTGATTGCATTAGATTGGATTAGATTGGATTGGATTGGATTGGACTGGAATGGAATGGACATGGACTCGACTGGACTGGATTGGATTGGATTAGATTAGATTACATTACAGTAGATTAGAGTAGATTACATTGCATTGGATTGGAGTGGAGTGGACTGGACTGGACTGAATTGCATTGGAATGGATTGGATTGGATTGGATGGGATGGGATGGGATTGGATTGGGTTGGTTTGGTTTGGTTTTGTTTGGATTGGATTGGATTGTATAACCGATGCATCACCACAAGTCTAACCACAAGCACCACCACCAGCTGCAGCTGTATCATGGCGTATGTACGGATATTGCTTTCGCAATTACCGGGCTTAACCAAGCTAAGCCACAGCGAATTTTTATTCTCCGATTGCATCATATTGAATCCTTCAGCTTTTGTGTAAAATTTCTGCACAGCCGAAGTCACCCATTTGATTGGCTTCTGCGTGGGCGATGTGGGAAATGCATAGCCGCACACCCTCTCGATCCAGAACTGTAAGGATGCATATGGGCGCGTATTCGCTATTGAAGTCACAACTGGAGTTGGAGGATTTGCGCCGGAAGAACGAAATCCATAATACGACAAAAAAAGAGAAGTGGAGGCTGAAAGCAGCATTTCAAGGCCTTATTGAGCTTGTGCAGATTTTGCTCCCTGTGTCGTCTATAAAGTTCCTATTGCTTTTGGTCCATGTGTTGTCATTTGGAATCAATGTCTAGGTTCGGCTCTAAGTGATGCTAAGATTGGAGTGTAAGACGCCATGTTGTTTTCGTTTTTTCGAGCTGTTGTTGATCAAAAGAAAAGTCAAGAAAAACATTTGTGTTGTTTATTTTCATAACGGTGTTGAAAGTACTGATATAGCGTCTTAATCCAGGGAAACGGAAAGGGAGGACCTATAGAAAAGCAGAGATGAAATCTTATCGGATGAAAGATTGTAAAAAAAACACCTACCCATGTTTCGAGATCGGGATCTGCGCTAAGAAAAGAGCATACGTGTTTGTCAGCGCCAATAAATGAAGAGTATAAAAAGAGAACGGCACTATAACGAGAGAGTTCCAAGGATCTGAAGGGAGATTCTCGGTAGGTTCTAGCAAAATGTCACAAAGTGACAAAGAAATTAATATTTAGCAGGGTGTGAATCTATTGTATATTGTGTTTGTGTTCCGCTTCCGGTCCTATTGAACACATCATTGGGGCTAGGCTGTTACGTCATTATCACCAGGAGCCGTTGGCATGTTTAAATCACAGGTTTTAAAGCGCAACAAAGCATAAAGCTTCCCACAGCCCGCAATTTGGACAGAAAATGGCGGAATTTAAGAGCAATGTTTAAAGCGGCCTCCTATGAAAAGATGTAATGAGAAGCAGTTAAATGCATTTTTTAACCGCGCGAAGCTGTTAAAACACTGAATAGTACAGTGTGTTGTAACAAACAGAAAAAAAGTTCAGTAATTATGTGTTTTGGTTCCCTGTTTTTCCCTGGACCGGGAACGGAGTGCCAGGTTCGAGTTCCCTTCAGATGGGATGACTGTAAGCAGAAACTTCTCGACCTTTTCGGCAAACCAGTCGGACACCAGCTTGCCGCTAAAAGAGATCTCGCAAGTCGTGCCCAGTCATCCACGGGGTCCTACGTGTAATATATTCAGGATGTTTTGGCTCTGTGCTACACGTTGGATACAGGGATAAGCGAGGCTCACAAAGTTGGACATGTGCTCCAGGGCATTGCAGACGACGCCTTCAATCTGCTCGTTTACAAAAACTGTGACAAGAATGCGGACATCGTGAAAGAAGCCGCCACTTCGAGGACGCCAAAAGCCGACGGATCGCTCAGCATATCGCACGCCTGCCCAACACGGCTGCGTCTTCGTCCTGCCAAGATCTTTGTTCTCGGAACCAGCCGACCTCATCTGAGAATTTGACTCGTATTGTACGCCGTGAGCTTGAGGCAATTGGTCCGGCTCCCTTAGCAGCACCTGTGGCCAACCAGCCCCCGCCCCTTCCACTTATTCAAGCCGTCTTACGACAGGAAATTGCAAACTTGGGTTTCAACTCTGTCGCCGCTATTCATCGCTCCCAAGTACCCGAAGTCCCTCCCTATACACTGTCCGGCCAATTCACGCCGCTACTCCACCGCGCAACCCCTCCGAGTGGAGTACGCTAACAACAGGCCCATCTGTTTCAAGTGTTCCCGTGTCGGCCACATCGCACGTCATTGCCCGTAGTCGATGGTACTCCTCCCAGCGGGCCCGTTACTCGACCCCACCTTATCGCCCCGACGCTGCGCACTCAAGCTCTTTCTCGCGACCCTTGGACCCACCAAGACCCACCGCCGGCGACTCGCCGGCGGTGGGACGGCGAGACGTCGGCTGAAGCAGCGATGGCTTCAGCCGCTCGCCATCTCCACAGCGCCGCCAGTCCCGTTCGCAGCAACGACCACGCGCTTCCTCTCCCGGCTCCTACGGAAGATCACAGGCAGAAAACTAGTTTCTGCAGCGTCTAGAGGTGATTCTGCAGTGACGACCCGGCCCTAAAATCCTCGTTTAGTACTTCGTACCCAGCACCGCCACCAAGGATGTTACGGGGAAATACTATTTACATTTATTTAAAAGCGGTAGGGGTCTAGACTGAATACTTCCTAGCAGGGTGCAGCAGAGAGCACCAACGCGAACAGGGAGACCCCTCAACCTCTTCTACTTCGTTCATCCTTTTCATGCGGGAGGCCATTTCGTCTTCCACTTCCACTTCGTCCTACCAATATATATTCAAAAAATGGCTCCTGTTTACAGAAAAGTCCTAACTAATGTCCTGTAAATCCGCTGTCATTCCTCAAGAGAGTAATCGATTTCAGTTTTCACACAGGAAGCAAAATGACGATTGATGGTAGCTATGGCAGGTTTTTCCTTATTTATTTCTGAGAAACCATAACACGAATAATATTTTTTCATTATAGGGGAGGGGGGCAGGCCGATCCATTGTGCGAAAGAACGGTGAAAACATATAGGCGAAATGCCCACATACGCACTCAAGAAGAACACTTAAAACTACAGGATTGGTGTTTTTATGCTGAACAGAAAACCATATCTTTGGGCAAAGAAACACCAAACAAAGCTAACTGAAAACAAAACCCGTTGAAAGATAATATGTCGTGCCGAACAGGGATTTTCTTGAGAACAAGCCCCCTTTTATTCCCAGCGATTAGGAAGGAAAAACATTGGGACAGATCTGGAGAGCCTCTGGGGAGAAAAATTGATTCTGAATGCATTCGGATCAAGTTTATCACTCTGTAGATTTATGGTCCGGAGCTTGGTGATACTGCAGTTTCATGCCAGCCTGTTTTTGGCCTTTTGTTGAGTCCGTTCTTCTTTAATACAGTCCACTAGTTTTATACCCGAATTTCGAATTATTTTTCAGATGTGAGAGAATCGGTCGACCAAATATAATTCTAGGCTACCTAATATAAGTAGTCATCACATTCTATGGTGTAAAACGCTGTTTTATTTCTTTCGAGCGCTTTCTATCGATGTTGGCCTCTGCCCTTACTGCTACTTCCGACTTTGGACTGTATCCGTTTAGCACGTGTCCTCCACCCTCTGGAATTATAAAAAAAAAAGTCCTGACGGTTGCGATTAAGCATTGCCAAAGACGCCATTGAAATATTTTAGAGTGCGGCTTTGTGAGAAGGTACCTGCATTTCGGGTCGTCGTCTGCGTAACTGGTTGTCCAAGTAGGAGAGAAAAGCCAAGTGAAAGGTGTCTGCCGTGGGAAGATACCGTAGAATGGCTTGCAGCGTAGCAAACCACCTGCTAGAGCTGGTAGGGGTCGTGTGAAGAGCTGCGATCAAGCTTCGCATCCGCGGGTCTGGAAATCGAAGAATGCCTTTTTTAGCACCAAATACAGAGGACAGCAACAAGAAACACTGGCTTCAACTGATCTGTACAAACAAAAATAAATACACAGCAAGTTTTAAAACCTCAGCTCGCAAGCGCATGCCCCTCAGGCAGGCGTTTCAACCAGTTTAACAAACCAGCAGTTTTATCTGGGCACATATTGGTATTGGGTTGTTAAACCGTGTTGGGATGGTGGGGAATATGTGGGGTGCGCTTGTGAGCTGGGGTTTCAAAATTTTCTGTGCACTTATTTCAGTTAGTGCCAATAAACCAACAGTGTAAGTCAGCGTTTGTTTTGCGTTTACTCCCTTTCTTTTTGTTTTTAGCTCTGAAAAAAAAGTTATTCTACGTACCAAGACCAACTAGCCCATTTTTCCACTTGAACAAATTTTTTTGGTGTCCACTTTTCCCCATAAAATATAATAACAGCACCCACTGCATACGCGACTTTTTATTGCCAAATTTTAGATGGATAAATTTTTGCACTTCCACACTCTAGAAACTAGAATAGCAGAACGTTCGAGTAGTTTCATGCGGCGGCATTTCGTAACAATCCGATGCATTTTACAGCGACGGCTGTTGTATGCCCGTTCCTGGGTTCCCTGTCGCTTTTGTAGCAGTAGTAGTCAGCGTAATCGCTGGGTGGGCACCACGGAAGGAGGAAGGTAAGGACAGAGCGAAGGAATGCGCACCTGTAGGATGGTTACGATTGGAAGCGTCCGCTGTGTGGTTACCGTGAGGGTATAGTGAGAGTAGAGTAGTCTCCAACCGAAGTGCGCGTGCTTACCATGAAGCAGGGCAGGGCACGAGTTCAAGAATCCGTAACCGGAGACAATATGTCGCGGGAAACACCCGAGGAGTGATATAGTAGAAGGACGGGGGTATGGCGAGTGCATAAGGATGCCTAAATGGAAGATGGTTACCGCGGGAACCATTCAGTGGGCAGTTATCTTGTAAGAAGAGTGGTACCATGACAGCGGAGGAAAGGGCAACAGGAGGATGGTTTCCATGAAAGGAGGAAGCTACGGAGAAAGAATAAAGGCACCACCAAAGGCCAGCAGCGCGTAAAGTTATGGCTAAGAACACTGTAGCGTTGCTACCACTAATATAACATATAAGCTCGCGGGAACAACGCCAATTGCTATGGTGGAACCAAATTTCTAATCTGAACCGGCTAAATACATTGTATTGTCGTACAGACCACGCTTCGCCGTGCCTAACCTCCCAAGCGCAGCTGCGACCGTAAGTCAAAGCAGTGTTGACTGGGATTCATTCATATAATGCCTGTTTATTCCGTGCTTAACTTCAGAGTTCATGTTGCAACCGTTTACATTTTATAAGACTCTCAATGCGCCAGTCGCGGAAAGCTTAAACGGACCTGAATTATCACGTAAATACACTTGTAGTTGAAGAGCTTAGCGCCGGTTCCGTTAGCGAGCACGTTTATTGGGAGGCAGTCATAAAAATTAGAAATGAAATATGTAAGCCAGTGTTTACTTACTGTGCTCAGGGACTACCCCTTTCGTTAGAGGAAGAATGGAGCGACAACGAGAAACTTATCATGTTGCCTGTGCTATTATTACGATACTCCAGAGCAGCACTTTCGTAAAGCCATAGCAGCACCTTAGCTGGCCAAGACGCAGTCCTATGTCTACAATACATGGCCAGAACGTAAGGCTCTTACATAATATGTCCTTTAAACTGCATCGGTCGGTTACTGAATACGTTAAGAGCTGCAGGCCACAGGCAGTGTATTCATAGGGAAGTACCACAAAAAAAAGCATGTCGGAAAATTCTATGGGCCAGGTAGCTAGATACAAAGAAATGAAAGGAGTCTAGTGTGGGTGCGTGCGCCAAGGATAGCAACGTGAAGTAAATAAACAAAGCTGCACTGGAACTACAACTCGGTTGGCCGCAAGGAGGCGCCAGTGGAAGTTATGTGGAAGATAAGCTTACTAAAATTGAAATTTCGGAGCGGACACTTAAGCTCCGCCATAAGGGTATGACGCGGTAGCGTGCATGTGCCAATGACCAGATATGAGCAACTGGTCATGTCGCTGCTTTAATCATCTAGACCACGGCGAGTCCTCATATACTCCTGGCGCAGTGGTGTAGCGGTTAATCGGTGCGCCACTGCCCTGCAATGGAAGGTGCTGCCACCGGTGGGGCTTTTGCGATGTAATTTGCGTTTCCGAAGCAACCTCTCGCTACCAACGATTAACTACCACCTGCCATGATGGGAAGTTCCTATGCAAAGGCTGTGATGACAGCAAAGCGTCACGTGACCTAGCTAGGTGGCCCACCTGTTTCGGCTGCTCTGGCTACGAGGCTTCAAACGGTCGCCCTGCCGGCGCCGTAAACTTTTTCGACATGGGGGCACTAACGCTCTCATGCTAAAGTTAATCTGGAATTAGAACCTCGCATGCAAAGAGATGTAGTATGGAAGACGATAGATTGCGGAGCACCTGAAAAGACCTCTTTGACATATTATATCAGCACATGCAAGAATAAATGAATCTGCATGCGACTAAAATTGCGAGAAACATGATTGGTGAGGCAGGGATTATGTACTTGCTCGATGGCGCCTTGATGATGACCCATTGGGAAGGTTCGATGACGTCATGAGGTCACTAGACCTCTGCCGACCAATCATTAATTTAATTCAAACCTGCCACCAAGGGCAGATCGTGATGACGGCACAAGGACTCGTAACTGCTGTCGACAGATCAGCGAATTTGGCTCCCAGGACAGGGTTCTTCTCTAGCTATTCCAACGGTCATGTTCCGGCTTATCCTGAACGTATCCCACGCGTTAGACTTCTTGCAACATGCAGTGTAGTAGAGGTTCTTTTTACTTTTCTTCTCGCTTGCTGTTGCGTAGCGAGGTCAGGCCGTCTCGTTGCCGTTACGGCCTGGTCTTCTGATTGGAATTAGCTCGAAGTATGATGACGACGATTTTCGTTGGAGAAAAAAAAAACTTTATACATATGAGATTAGCATAGATTGTACAGGGAAGACAGAATCGAACAAAGGGAGGGCAACAACAGAGTGGAGCCGCCATAGCTCTCCCGGTCAAAAGCTCCTGGCGAGAACACACACACACACACACACACACACACACACACACACACACACACACACACACACACACACACACACACACACACACACACACACACACACACACACGCGCGCATGCACGCACGCACGCACGCACACACACACACACGCACGCACGCACGCACACACACACGCACGCACACACACACGCGCGCACGCGCACACGCACACGCACACGCACGCACGCACACACGCGCACACACACGCACACACACGCACACACACGCACACACACGCACGCACACGCACGAACAGAACGTCATTTGCACTCTGAACCGGGGCCGGAACCGGGGCCGTTTCCCCAACAGTGAATGCGCGGAGTTGGCACACACACGCACATAGAAAAGAAAAAAGGAGCGTTCCCCCGAAAAACGGTGCGGGTGAAAGTGCCGTGTAGGGTTTCCCGCAAAAGGGATCCTCCAAAGGGACCGAGACGAGACTGCCGGCGCGCTGTAAATCACGTAACGCGTACCCGGCTAGCTCCTCGGCCCGGGCACTCGTCGGCGCGACCGTGTCGACAAACAGCTTTCAGGCCGGCGGGAACACATATATTTCGGCTGCTGCGTGGCGGTCTTAAGCTCAGTGGCTCTACAGTGCTCTAATTACTTTCTTTGGTTCTTCTGTAATTTCGAACCGCTCCCGGTTGGTAATAGATGCCTTGATTACCTCGCGAGTAGATAGAGGAGTTCACTTCGCGTTAAATGCGCACATTACGCCAACATGTCGCTTTAGAAATTGGTGTCATGGGAATGGAAATCGAAGAAATCACACACGCAGGAAAAGTGGGCCCCGGTAATATACTGAGTCTGTTCAGTCCTGTTTCATTCTCTATGCTCATGATCACTAAGTTAGGCGAAACGATGCCATCGCTAATGGGGAGGCTGTGAGCTAGCAGTGCGTGTATTAAGCATGCCAGCGAATAAAGAAAGCTAGAACAGGCGCTTGGCCGAATTGTTAATCCATGAGTGCAGACAGCGAAAAAAACACAGGAAGGTGGAAGAGCACAAAGACGAGCGCTGACTTTCAAATGAAGCTTTATTGCTTGGCCGACGAAAATATTGCCACGTATCATTGTAGTGTTTGTTCGTTCACGCTCAAGGCTGCAGGAAAGGGCTGTTATCATTTTTGTTCGTGACGCGAGAAGCGACCAGTCTAATCTCGATTGATCGCAGCCATGAAAGGCTGCATCTAGGTTTTTCCAGATTACTGTAGATGATCTTGTCCTGCTATCTGGAAGTTTCTTTGCCGGCTTTAAATTGAGCGATGCCGCGAGCGGCGGGCATTCGTAGTTCGACGACCGACGAGCACGTTTGTTGCTTACGCCGCCGCCGATTGATTCAGTTCTTTCGCGGGCGCAAGTCAGCCCAAATAAAGAGCTTCGTTTGCAAGTATTTCTGGTGTCTCCCTGACCTCTGGACTGCCGTCACTACAACGTGACAATATATACATTGGTCACAACCGGAAAACAAAAGACGACGATAATCACATGAATAGATATATGCTAACAACTGTTGAAGGTTCCAACAGCGACTTCATTATCTTCCGTCAAAAAACATTATTTCCCTCGCTGGTAATGCCAACCAGGCATTACTTACTGATGAGTAATGAATCCTCGCGATTTCTGCTGCTTCTAGAATTTCCGGGTAAGCTGTATGCGATGTGTACTTATCATTCTCGTTTGGGTGAACTACGGCGTGCAATCTGTACTGTCCCTGCAGTGAATGCCCAGGTGCCCTTTCACCATTTCGAATACATTGTTATGGTCATTTTTTACGCGCTCATTGAGGAATCGCCCCGTTTGCCGACAGACTGTTTGTTTACCACACGATAGCGAGATTGAGTAAACAACGCCTTTCTGACAAGGTACACTTTGGTTTTCGTGTCTTATGGAGCATCGCTGTGCAACCAACGGAGTATTGTTGACCTTATTGCAAATCTTCCCCCGCTTGTCAGGGGCCGCAAAGTCAGCTTGAACTTTAACCCCATTCCCTCTCTTTTTCAGTTTGTGTGAGGGCCGTGAATCTATGAAGCCACTGTTACTTTTTTCTGAATAGTTGCGGATAGTGCCACACTATTGTTCTCTTTGTGAGACTTTAAATCTGAAAGAATAGATTCCGCTATTGCGACGAGCAGCCGCTTTGGGTAGCCGATCCTCTTTAGGCGATGGGTCTGATTACTGAATCTTGGCTAGCACTTGTACTTGGCTGCATCTTGTTCTACTAGTTTAGAATATAGTGATACAAATGGTAGCAATGGCTAACTGTTGCGTGGTTCAAAGTTTGCGCACTCTGTCGTGAAGTGGGGGGGGGGGGGGGGGGGGGGCATTCTAGTCTCAGTGATAACGGTGGTTTTAGAGAGCTTGTGCTCCGAACAAACTCTTTTTGGTGATGACAGATACGGCGTTTGCGGAAAGCCCCTGGAAGAGTAGGCGGAGTTGGTGCAGTGGGTCTCCAAGAGACGATTTTTTAATCAGGATGTTATCCGTGTAAGGAAATATGAAAGGAAGGCCATGATGAACGCAGTCGAGCAAGCGCCGCGAGGTCTGCTCAGCTATGTTTAGTCGGAATGGCATTCTCAAGAATTCAACTTGTCACAAAGGTGTCGTTATTGCTGTTTGCGGGGATGTGTTCTGTGTAAAGAATTTGGTGGTTTGCCGTTAGCAGATCAGTTTTTGAAAAGATGGTTGCGCCGTACGCACCCAATTTCAAAATTCTGTACCCGCATTGTGCAGTGGGTACAGGCCCGGAACGATCTAGGTATGTAAGAAGCAGTATTTTCCGCAGGACCTCCAGTCTCCTGAATTCTTGGGGAGCAGATGGAGTGGAGATACTCAGCTGCTGTAGGAGGGTCTGACGATTTCAAGTTGTAGCATTAGCTCCGATTCTCCACTGGCGACCTGAAGTTTCAAGGGACCCACGGCTGGAAAAGGTGGGTTGTCTTGATGTGATAATACGAAATCGGATGTAGTAGCAGACGCTTTCCGTCCAGACTCGTGGGTATGACAGCTTGGAAATTTTTTTAATAATGGCCAGAAACAACTCCTTCGCAACTGTAGTGAATGAGGGTGCAAAATCGGCTGTTGAGCGCGCTGAGATGCCCTGAAAAAAGTCGTTAGCTGCGGGGACAAAGAGCAACTTTTGCTCCTCATCGACGAAGCGACCATGTTTGGTCTTAAAGAAAGCCCCTGTAATGACTGAACATGCGTCAGCGACCAAACCAGCTCACCGGAAGACTCTTGAAAGGCGCAAGTTTAGCTTCACAGGAGGTTGCCTGTGCAGAGGAATGCTGGCTCTATTCGTTGCTTAGAGATTAAAAATTGCAGCGGGAGCACGTTCTGCTTTTTTTTTTTTTTGCTGGGAATATTGGCTTCGATGTCATATAAGAATCTTGGTCGGGTGTTCGGGTTGGCGATGTGGAAGAGGCAACATTGGCTTTGGCTCTGACCTGTCGCCTGTAGTGGTGGGCTGGTCGGTTTTGCTCCCATCTGCAGGGAAGATGTCGCGGAGGGCGTTGGCAATAGCGCGGCGATGATAGAAGCCTCACTCACTTCGTTCCCGCAGTCTGCGCTGGAGAGGCATTGCAGAGCGACGCCAGTGGCGCTCACGGCGCGGCGAGCAGCTGCCCCGATGAGTTGCTCGACCATGGGAGACGAAAAATGGGAGATGAACAATGGGAGACGGATAGCAACAGCAGAGACGACATCTCCGGGTACATCGGATACAATCGTCGTCTGGGCGGGGTTGGGCGTGTGCTGTTGATTCTGCTCCATTCCATCTCCGAGCGTTGACGTGTTTGTCAATGGGGACAGGCATGACTCTACGTAACTTAGGTGCGTCGAAGAGCAGGTGACTATTTGTAGGACACATGTAAGAGAAGGAGACCAAGCCGAGACGTCCGCACGCAGTCCATTTTATTTTATTTACAGAATACTGCAGACCCTAAGATGGGTCCAAGCAGGAGGGGCAAAAACACAAAAAAAAAGAGGCGCGGCAGATTACATAGCACAAAACTAACATAACAGTAATAGAACATAGTAAAGAACAAGGAGAAAAAACAACTCAGCAATTATCAATACGTAATTTTGTTAATGGCATCGATGCTGTTTACAAGCTCAGGCGGGAGTACATTCCATTGAGTTATTGTGTGAGGAAAAAATTAGTATTTAAAAGCATTGATTCTAGCGCTGTAAGGTGTTAGTGATTCCGTGTGACGATGTCGTGTTAGTCGCGTTGTGATCGGTTTAAGAAATAAATCTGGGCTCATGGAGAGTTTGTTATTTTTGAGTAGGATTTATGTTGATTTATTCGCTGCATCGACATGTCAACATTCACCACCGTTCACAGCACACACGTCGAATGGGATTTAATAAAACACACGTAGTAGTGCCTGCGCTCCCCGACACCGCTGCAAATAAATTTTCGTTTTGAGTTTCGCTGTTTGTGCGGTTTTTGCAAGGATGTGCAATGTTCTCACTCAGAGGCCCTTTTTGACCCCGATGCCCATCTTGAGTGTCGCCTCCATCTCTTTGCGCCTTATATTTAACCGACATGTATTAGAACTCCTTCGTGGAACTTATTTTAACTGCTTCCTGGGAAGCTCCAGCAGAGGGTAAGATTGAAGACGGAGATTTTCAGCGGCATTTTTGAAAACATATTTAGAATAGTAATATCTGCTTGCAGAAAAAAGAAAGAGCATTTAGCGTTGCTCAAATTTTTGTAAAAGCAGCTATATTATTCGTTAAAAGATCCTCGTCAATAAATCAATGTGTCCAGCAGTCGTGGTCAAGAACTGCAGAGCAAAAAAAGGAATGAGCTAAAGGGTGAAGAATTGGACACTGACCGCACCTTATATGAGATAAGATTAGTTAAGATAAGATAAGATAAGATAAGATAAGATAAGATAAGATAAGATAAGATAAGATAAGATAAGAATTTATTGAGCACATATTGGTTACATAAATTCAGTATGCAGGCGAGGGTCCCAAAGTCAAGCGACTGTTATGGAACCCCCGGTAGATTAATACTAACTTGAATAAAAAACAAGCAGCATCACAGACAGGTACAATTTGCTGTAGTAACAATGGTAATTTAAATAAGGAATATTTATATAATGGAAAAGAAATAGAAGATTTTATTTAGAAACATGATGCCCTTGTGGACATGACGGAGCACAGAAGTACAGTACACATAGGCATTCATTTCTCCATTGATATAAATAATATATGTCATATAAAGAATTATAAAATTGCTGCAAGTTCCATCCTTTTTCCTGTCTTCTTTGGTGTTACATAGAAGAACATTAGGATTGTTTGCCATACGTAGTTTAGAAAATACTGAATTTGAATTATTAACCTAACGTTCACTTCATTCAGATTAGTGCAGGTAGAATATTATTGCGGCATAGCAAATTTCCCAACTAGTCTCAATTATGCGCACACGAGAACATCATGCATCACGCCTCTCAAGGCAGCATCGGAAAGCACTGCTTTCATAGTGGTTCTTTACGTGGCCTTAAAAGCGAGATTTCGTGTCTGGTCTTTCGATTTGTCAGCATAATCACGCAGCTCATCATACTGCATTTGCAAAACAGCAGTCTTAGTTTGCTGAACTCACGTTTGGATGATCAAAGAATACTTCACGGAATCTGAAATGGAGTCATGACCTAACATTCAGGCAAAACTTGTTCGTTTTGCTCTCTTGATATGTTAGTGCTATCAGCCATCAAAGGAGACCGACACCAAGCGGAAAATGGAGTCCCGTTTTTTCCCCGCCCAGCTACTTACATCTGCTCTGCTCCCCTCGCTTCGTCGAGGGAGCCTCTACAGCCAGCTTAACCGTTTGATATTGAACGCACTTCTTTTAAAAGCCACGAATAAGGAAGCGACTGGATTACTTCAGAAACATTTTGCTGAGTTTGAAACCGCCATTTGAACCGTGTGACAACACGGAACTTCCATAACGGGCTTATTTGAACGCGAACCACAAGCAGTCTGATCTGTGCCTGACATTACGTGGAACATTCAGGCACAAGGTTTTGTCAACAAGATTAGGTATCTAGACAAATTTTCCTGCTTTCAGAGTTCTAACGATTGTCTTTTAGTGCAATAGAATCAGGAGTAAAGCCGAAAGTCGGGCCAGTAAGTGAACTTTTGTGGTTGTATTGTCTGGGTGGTTGGTGCGTTTGCCTGCGTCGAACGGTCTGCCCTCTATGTTTCCTTCACGTTATTTTTCCCATCATGAGCATTAGGAGTGCCATAAAGGCGAAAGCTGACCGGCGTCGGCGCCTGCTTGAAGCGTCCACCTAACAAGCGCAGCAATAGGCCGGTGGTGTTTAGGAGGACTCCCCCTCTCCCCAAGCCAGCCTGTTCCCCGTCCTCCTCACGTCTTCTTCTAACTGCCTTTCTTCTTAAAGGCGATAGGAGGGAGACATCGGACTAAGAATAACCCAGCAAAATTGATTAAAAGTAGGGTTTACGATCCAATATGGAATCATAAGAAAATAGGAGTCGGAATAGAATTATATTTAAACAGAATACAAGTTGGAATAGAAAGAGAATTGGAATAAGTTAGGATTTAAGGGACAATGGACTGAGAAGTGAAAATGAATCCAAATTTAAATTGACTGACAAGTGGAAGAAACTGCAGTCGGATTTCCTCCGCATTCATCCAAATTATCGCGCCTCAACCTTTTCGTTGTATGCCCAATTGATGTACGCTACCTTTTGCATGAATACCATCTCAAGTGCAAGCTGTTTTTCGGTCGTTTTGTTTTCATGCGTCTGTTTCTTCTTTTGTGCGGCGATGTTTAGGCGAATCCTAGCCCACCACAACTTTGCGAAAACCGCACTCAGACTGACTGTAGTGAATCGTCGTCGTTGTCTGGGGCTGGCAAACGATTTGGTGATTGAATGGAGCGGTTGATTTCCGGGTTATGTCGATAACAAGAGTGGCAGAACGGGATTGAAATCTTGTTTCGAAAATTCGAGAAAAGGCTAACCAGCTCACTTACGTGCTGCGAGCACGTCCTATCCTCGACATTTCCGCACGGCTGTAATGTGAAGAACATATAAAATAGAGATCGTCTTGTTGAATCTGCCAACATATGACGCCAACAACAGGTTACGTAGATGCTGTCTTCTATTCTTTGCGCAACCCAATGACCAATACGAGGGCGCAATGTGATTCGGTTATCGCAATATGCTTCAAATCTATGGGAGAAACTCTCGGCATAAATGAAGGTGTTTTTACTACTGGTTTAGAAATAGCGGATTCTATTGGAGTAATAATATCAGCGTAATGAAACTGCCTAAAGGTTTTGAAGTAACTTCAAGAACAAGTAGAGACTTGTCTGAAGCCTGTCTATTTTAAACCTTCTTTCATTTTTCTTTTTTGTGGTTAGATATTTGGTTTACTTGTGTACCGGTCCAAAGTGCTGGAAATCATATATTTTTCAATACTCTTATATTTACTCAATGACATACCACTGGGAAAAAGAAAAAAGGTAGAATTTAAGCGAAATATAAACTGATTCATCTCCGGTGTGAATTAAACGGCTGCACATAGTGCCTGCAAAAAAATGTGCTCGCTAGACCTGAAGTTCTTCAACCTCAGTTGATCGGCACGTGTCACTTCGCATCGGCCTTTCTGGGTCCTCGTGAGGCTTCCGGATTAAACTCCATATTCGAACCATGCTCACGCCGCTCGCGGGTCATCATAAGACGTCAAGCTTGACTTTGATCTAACAGCCAACCAGAAAAATTATGTTCACGCATACGTAAGCTCGCTCCAATTTGCTCGATACTACTAATTGGAGACTTATGAAGCTTTAATTAGCTCTCTTATGGAAGATGAACCAAGATAATTAGATAGAGATTATACTACAAATAAGTAAGTTCCCTCATGTTAAGCAGCTGATCAGCGCCGAAGTGCAGTCGGGATGCATTGCCACGTGGCGCTTCGGGTCGGCTAGGTATAAACAGGCTGGCAAATTATAGCATAATTAATAGATTTCTCTTGCTTTATTCTTGCTTGCACAGGTCCTTGAACTGTGCATTTACTCACTTTTGAAAAAAATTGAGGCTCATGTACCGCATTGCGAAATGTGCATTTTGCTACCTTTGATGTGCACGCTTTAATGACCCGTATACCCTAATAAATTAGATAAAGACTGTACAACAAATAAGTAAGTTGTCTCTTGTTAACCTGCTGATCAAAGCCCAAGTGCAGTCGCGATGCCTTGCCACGTCACGCTTCGGGTCATCTACGTATAAATGGGCTGGAAAATTATAGCATTATTAACATATTTCTTTTACTTTCATCTTGCTTGCACAGGTTCTTGAGCTATACATAGGCTCACTTTGGAAAGAATTTGAGGCTCACGTATTGCAATGCCAAGTGTGCATTTTGCTGCCTTTGATGTGCACGGTTTAATGAGCCGAAGCTACGCAGGGGCTGTGAGGGACGGTATAGTGGAGGACTCCAGAATAGTTTCGACATGGTGGATTTATTTCATACTTTCTGGCAGCTCAAAGAACTCGGGCGTTTTGATACTAACCCCTGTTGCTACCCGGCCGCCATAGTCGATGTTCTGTTACGTAACCGTATCGCCACAGCCGGTGTGCCTCGGCCACTCCAGCACCACTGCGGGCAGCATTTTGTTTTCTTAGTGACCAAGATAAATAGAAAACAGCCTTTTTATTCGTGAGTTCTTGTACCCAGTGTCGAAGCGATAGCTTATTCAAAAGTTGCGGCTCACTTCAGCCGCCTCGCATTTGAAGTAGCTTCGTTTTTTCGTAGTACTCGTAATTCTTTCACAACCAGTTTCTTCCTCTTTGACAAAGTTCATCTGGACCGTTACACGTCAGCTCAGATCTTCTTCAGGGCATCCGCCTGAAGCGTCATATCAGGTTTGAGAAAAACAGAAATTTGGAGTTAGATGCCATGCTTCACAATCAACCTGCCGGCTGTAAAACCTTTCTGCATGTTGATTTTCTTTCTCAATTTTCGGCGCGGGCTGCTACTTTTCCTCGACTAGGGTGCTTAAAAAAACGCTAGTAAAGGCTGTGCAGTCTGTGGTGGAATAAAAATTTCTCGTTGCCTTTTAAAGTCGAACCAGAGCCGCTTACGCGTGAAACCACACCGGCTGGCTTCAAAGCCACGGCTGACTTGAAGGTTCCAGCGCATGTTGCAGCCATCGCATGTATCTTGGCAAAAGAAAGGTTTACGTTTGAAAACTTCCTGATGGCGGCAACAAACAACTTGTTCAGCACAAATGCGGAAGCGCCCGTTCCTTTAGGACGTGACTGCAGTTCCCTTGGAAATCAGGCTCCAGTGCGCCCGGTCTTTTCAAACCAGTCGCTTGCGTCAGAAGGCGCCCTGGCGTTTTTGTGTGTTCGTTTTTTATATTTTCAGATCGTTGAAAACCGTAGGATGACTCTTGTATGGAAGGCCGAAGCTTCGGCTGACTACACGCCAAGAAAATTTTGACTACTTTTCTTACCTTTAACAACCTGACCTTCGTGTTTGAAGAATTTGGAAGCGGCTCTGTATGTGCTACTAGCACGCAAAGATGGTCAAAAGGTGATTTGGTCACATAAAATGTACGAGTACTGTGCCGGCCGCTTGAAAGCGAAGTGGGTTGTTGGTTTCAACTGTTGGAGGGATCGTCTCAATGCTATGCAAACTACATGCGCAAATATGTGTCATGCTGTGTCGGAGAACATGACACAAGGACAGATTGGTGGATAAGCGAACGTGGTTTATTCCATTAGACCTCAATGGCGGAACGATGGGGTTTATGTTATCGCCAGCTCTCGTGATAGTCGCGCCGCCGCTATCGCTCTAAAGGTGATGATTATACAGCGCTCCTCCAATTTTATTTAGAGGGTGTAATAGTATCTTTATACAACAGTTAAAAGGGAGCTTCATATCGCTCTAGTTGACAGCGTTATCTCTGCGGGCAGCGCCTTCCAGGGGCCGACGTCTGCAATGAAGGAGCGGGCCCAGGAGGGACCTAGGGAGACTGCAAGAGCACAGTCTCTTCCGACGCTGGCTGGTCACGCGTCTGGTTTTGACAGAAAGCTAGGAACCCCCCCGCGTAGTGTGGGTGTGACGAACTTGGTGTCAACATAAGGCTTGCGTTACTTTACATCTGGTCGAGGTGCCGACGCCAGATGAGCCGCGCTCGAAGTGTGGCCTCCATGACTTGTAGAAGATCGGTCCAGTGTCCATCAGAACGGCTCGACAAACCCATTTCGGCGAGCCTCTGTAGTTGCCAACTAGTACACGGTTATTAATGCAAAAACAAATTCTTGTTTTTCCGCTGCTGCAATTGGGTGAACTGACTGTGCATCACATTTGCCGCCCTGCAGGCTCGATCGCATCCAGCCTAATACGCAACAGTCTACACATCAGCATGTTAGCTGGAGCCTCTCCCGTCGTAGAATGGGGCGTATTTTGGTACGGCAAGGAAAAGTTACGAACTTGTTTGTCGATAGACCCGCGGGGAGGTGATTTGTGTCGAGCAGACTTCAATGTTTGCACAAAACATTCCGCCCGACCTTATGTGCGGGCGTGATAAGGGGCGCTCCTGATATTTCTGGCTGCTACGTCCCGCATGATGTATAGTTTACAAGAACTTCTATCTGGGTTAGATGGTTCATTGTACTCGAGAAAGGAAAAACAGTAGCCCCGAAGAACACGCATACAGCTTAAGAACGACGTCGGGTAAGCGCTTGTCCTACGTCGTTCTTCAGCTGTGTGTGTGTGTGTTGTTCGGCGCTACTGTTTTTCCTGTCCAGCATGAATGCCTTGAAATAATCTTCGGACACCAGTTGGGGTCCATTGTCGGACACCTACGTCTCCGGTTTTCTAAATCTGCTAAAAAAAGGTCACGCAAACAAGAACAGTACGTTCGAACCATGTGCTTCGCATGACGAACACTTCAGGCCACTTCAAGTGGGCATCTGCCACGGCCAGGAACATGGTCCCTCGGAAAGGCCCCGCGAAGTCCTGGTGTATTCGACTCCACTTGTACAGAGGACTCGCCACAGCAGATAATCGCGGAACGAACTTCCCGTAGTAATTCACGATGCCTAGAGATGATTGGAGCTGCTGTTTGCCTGTGTGCGCCGCAGCTTCCATCAGCGCTTCTGTCTATTATTGGCTTGTGCTGACACTTGCTGCGCTAATAACATGACCCTGATACCGCAGTTCTTTTTCGAAGAACGCTTTTCTTTTTTCTCCCGAACCCCTTGCTCCGTCAGACGCTTTCGAACCGCTTCAAGGTTTGCAAAATACTCGTCCGACGTTTTGCCGATGATGAGAACGTCATTTATTTATTTTATTTTATTTATTTATTGAAATAAATAAAAAAACGTCATCGAAGTAACAGCTGATGCCTCTTTCAGCATTGTGTCAATAGTTTGAAAAATAGAACGTGCCGACGAAACCCCGAACGGCAGCCTATTTAGTGTAAACTTTTTGTGAGTATTTAGGGTCAAGTATTATTGCGAAAGCAATAGTGCTTGCACTTTTCTGCCATTGATGGAGGTTCATCCTTCGCTCCGGCGCAGTTGTGGTGCGCTACCACGTGACTGCGTGACGTCACGACCAGAGGAGAGCTGGGGGCCCAACTCGTCTCATCGAGGGAGGCTCATCCTTCGCTCCGGCGCAGCTGCCGAGTGAGGGCGCTCGCTAGACTGGGATAAAACGGGGCTGCGGCTGTGCTCCTCGCAGTGGTGTGCTATGTCGGAGGATGCGTACAAGGCGAGGCTGGAACGGTGTGCCGCGGCCAAGTTCAAAGTCAAGTTTAAACGAGGGTAGTTTCATGGACGCTCTTAATGCCGAAGAAGAATCTATGAGTAGTGCGGAGCGATATAATCACTAGAGAAGAAAACACCGTGCGGAAGAAACGCCGGAACAGAAAGAAGAGCGGCTCCCTAACAGAAGAGTGCAGTATACAGCCAAGAAGAAAGAGAAGAGCATTGTGGTGATTCGAGACGGTGACATCGTGGCTCAGCGACGTGAAGAACAAGAGATAAGAGTTGGCGAGTTCGAGTCTGCTACGTGTGAATTCGATAAGCGAAATTACCAGCAGAACCAAGCGCAGCCAGGTGTTATTGCTTTCGCAATCAGCCAGGCTTAACCAAAGCTAAGCCTTCAGCCAATTTTTTTCTTCAGGAGTGTGATATCAAACATGCTGATAAGCTCGGTTGTGGTAAGGCTCAGAAAATTTTTGGCCCCCTCTGAATGCTGAGAACGACTCGTCAACTCTCGGCAGTTGGTAACGATCAGTTTCAAGACCGCGATTGAGGCTGGTCTTGTAACCGCCGCATAGCCTTATGCCACATTCCTTCTTTACTACTGGTACAACCGGTATTGGATAATCACTTGATAATCACGTGACTGGTGAAATGACTTCCATGCCTTCCAACGTCTTAAGCTCAGTCTCGACGGTAGGTTTCAAGGCAAAAAGTACACTTCTGGCCTTCATAAATTTCGGCACGCTGCCTTATTTTAGTGAAAATGTTGCTGTTTCTTCTGCAAATGCCACTGTTCGTCCTTAAACAAACTCTGGTACCTGCCCAGAAGACCACGCAGTCTGGTGCTTTGACTGGAATATGCAGACCCGTATGAAATGGAAGTAGCTTTCAGTTCGAAGATGTGGTTCCAGTCGAGTCGGATGGCTTGCAACCATTGTCGACCTACCGGAGGAAGTCTCCTTTCTCTAGTGATGTAAAGAGGCAGCAGGGCCCGCTGCTGTACGTTCTGCACGGCAACGCGAACAATTCTGACAGGCTGGACGACGGCTCCATCTAACGTCCGCAGCTTCAGCGTCGTTGGCATGACCCTGATCGAGGGAGACATCTGTCGAAACTCAACCCAGGATGGGACGGACTCTGTAGCCCTCGTATCCAGCTACTTCTTTAGTGATATACCTTGTACAGTCGCGAGTAAAAACGATTAGCACACATAACGGAACACCGGAGCCCTGGAAGCAAAACGCGTCGCGCTGCGGCTGACGAAGAGGCTGATAACGAGAGTGCCGAGCCGTTCCCATTGTACAGTAGTAGTTGGGTTCAGCGGACTGCACGGACCAGCAAAATTACTGGCTAAAAGCAGCGCTATCATCTATTGTTCTCGCGAGTTTCTTTTGAAAATCCACCGCGGACATAAAAAAAGACAGTAATAAAAAGAAGTCATCTTTGCTCATGATAGCCGACCCAAAATAAATGCCGCATGCGCAGTCACTTATAGGGTCGGCACTTCGACGCTCGGGCGGTGCACGCTTGATAAAGCTTACTTCCTGCCATCCCCTCCTAGGCTGCAAACATGGAAACAGCCCGTTAGGCAGGCCTGCGAACCGCAGCGCCGCGTGGTGAGGTATAAGTTCTGATCGCCAGTGACCTGTGCTAACATTTTTTGCTCGCGACTGTACGTGCATCGAAATTTTTATCCGTTCCAATCCAGACGAAAAAATTCTCTTCATGCTAAAAGAAGCTGGAACGGCGACCAACACCTTCACCGAGTTCCGGCGCGCTCCCTTCGTTTTTCGCTGCTTGTCAGCTTCGCACACTCACTAAATGTGTCCTTTCTTATCACATTTGTAACAGGTGTCCGTTACGTGCGTTCACAGTCCGCTTACATGCTGCGCCGACCCGCAGTGGTAGCAATTCTGCCGCGTCATATGAATTTCCCCGCCCACTCTGACCATGCGAACGTCCGGTACGCTCGATTCACAGGCGTGCACTTCGGCAGCTCTTTTTCGCCGCTTCCACGGCTAGTGCTCATTCCACCGCTTTTTGGAAGGTTATCTTGGTATCCTCCGTGAATAAAATGGGCTGCATTTCTTCTGTGCGCAGACCGCAGACAAAACGATCCCGCAGCGACTGACCTAGGGTGGATTCCAAATCGCATGTGTGCGACAATTTTCGGAACGGTGCAACATATTCCGCGATGGATTCAGTCTCGAGTTGCACGCCTGTGCGAAATAATGCGCGTTCGGTAATTACCGACGTTACCAGTGACAAGTGGTCAGCTAAAAGTTTAACTCGTCGAAACCTTTAGCTGATGGCAACTGCGGCTTGGTGAACGATTTGAGGAGACTGTACGTCTTTGGGCCTATGAGACTTAACAAAGCGTGTGCCTTGTCGACTTCGGCAATACAGTTGACCTGAAGGAACGACAGCAAGTGTTCCTCGTACGACGGCCAGTCGCTCGTAGACTCGTCAAGAGGTCGATGTGCCCGAGCCGACTGATGACTTGCGCCACTGGACCTACCGCTGTCAGACCATCTACTACCATGTCGGCCTGCTGCAGAACTGGTCAGAATCCTGCCTTCGTCGCCAGTGTCATGTTTAGTCGGGGACCAGCAGAGGAGGACAGGTGAGTGAATTAGCGAACATTGTTTATACCTTTACAGCTCAAAGTGAAATGCGGCTCGATGGCCGAATGGCGGGGTTTATCTTATAGCCGACTCTCATGATAGTCGCGGCACCGCTATCGCTCTTGCGGCGATGATTACACGGAAGATTGCATAATTACCCAGCAGGTTTATTCTGTTGAGCAGAAATATTTAGGACGTCCGAAATCAGTGTGTACTGAACCGGGCAACAGAATAGGGAGATCTTGCTGTTTAGTTCAAAATATTGTTCGAAGGGAACGACAAACGGCCCTTTGACATGTATAAATTAACATTAGAAATCGAATATTTCTTTAAAACGTTCCAATCGAACGTTTGCTGGGGATACCGCTGTCGGGTTCGGAGTCATCACTTTAATTTTGAATAACGCTGCGGTGGTTCGAGTAGACACTTGGGCTGCAAACCCACTTGTGCAAACTTTCGTTAGGGTCTTAGTTGAAAGCGAAACGCAAGAAACTTCTTTAAGCAGTAGCTTATAGACAACTCGCCTGAACCAGCGTTTCCTGCCGTATTGGCTAGTCCCTCCGAGTTTCAGCTTTGTGTACAGCGATTACTGTAGTTGACGCTTCGTTGCTCTAGATGGCGAGAATTATAATGTGATTAAGAGCTTTCTTTTTAAACTCGCACGAACGTCGTCTTAATCCTGCGCTGTGAGAACTTCCTATCACATATAGCGATAGTGGCTGCATGTTGTAGTCAATGCCAGGCAATGGTGCGGTCCTCTATCCAACCACCGAATGGCCTGGTCGCTTTCCACACACACGCTTGAAATCCGCGGGTATATCTCAGTGACCCATGGCAGAGGACCAAGCGTAAGCGAAATGGCCATTTTAAAATCAACAGCTTACAGAATACGGCCCCAGATGTGGGAGGACTTACAAGTTCTGATCAGTTCCATACGTGTGCTTCTTCTGAAGCAGAGATGAAGGGAACTGCGTGGAAATTATATTTGCGGCTGAAGTCTTCTTACCTGCGCTGTATTCAGTTGAAATATGCGACATGCAGCCAAAGTGATTCGTACGCGACTTCGTGTGAAAGGCGCAAAAGTGGTGATGTAAATCAGTGGGATCCGTAGCATTAAGGACGCGACATGTCATTACTATTAGGAAGTCCATGGGAATTTTTGTCAAGAAAGCGGCAGTTATGGCATGTCGTTGTGAAGTTTTTCTATTTCCTTCGTACTTTTTCTTCGTGCAAAACTTGGCGCCATTTGGCTGCACTTAGCACAAAACATAGCTCCAGAAGCTGAGGTACACAGCTGTATTTGCTACATATCTTCGCAGAAGTCGGCGCCTAATCTGGTTGAGTACAACGACCGGCTCAGAGGCTTCTTAATCCTAGGGGCCTTCTATTAGAGCATTGTTTTCATTCCACGCACGTGAATGAATTATGCATCTTCCAAAGAAGTCAGTTGGCCGCATGGATGCCGTAGCTATGTCCTCGGGTTTTTCGAGAGCCGGCACATTCGGTTAGGCCTTCTGAGACCTACAGCGCATGTTAGCAGTGCTACTGGTGGCATTGATTCGGCCTTTCCTAGCTACGCATATCAACATATACCGTATCGACCCCTACGCCTACAATATATGAAAAAAAAAAACACACCCCGTGGCCCAGTGCGATTGCCGCTGTCTCGAGCTGTAGTGAAAGCCGGAACCAATACTGCGCTGTTCAATGCTTAGCGTTCTTTTTTTCTATGGGACCACATCTTTTCCATTTCTTCCGCATTCGGATACAACTGCAACCCAGCGGAAGTATGCCGTTTGATTGGCGTCCGCTTGGGCGATGTGGCAAATGCATGGCCGCACACTCTGTCGAACCCGGATGCATGCATGCATGCATGGGGAAAAATGCATTAAGGCGGGTGCGCGTTCGCTTATTTCAGTCACGGCCCGGGGTTGGAGGATTAACTCCAGAAGAGCGGAATCGATAACGCGAAAATGAAAAAAAGAAGGGGGAAAGGAGGCTGGAAGCCGCATTTGAATGCCTCGCTGCGTTTGTGCAGATATTTGCTCCCTGTGTTCTCTGTAACGTTCGTATTGTTTTTGATCCAAGTGTTGTCATTTTAGTTCAATAGCGTATTTCGACTTCAAATGATAGTAAGGTTGAAGCTTACGACTGTCACCGCCTTTTCTTTTTTTAATTTTTTGAGCTGCTGGTGCTCAAGAGAAATGTAAAAAAAAAGAACAACGTTGCGTTATTTATTTTCACGACGCTGTCTAAAAATGCGATATCGCGTCTTCATTGAGGCAAACGGAAAGGGAGGGCTCATAGCAAAGTAGAGAAGAAATATGATGAGAAGAAAGCTTGTAGCAGTAGTAGTGTAAATTAAACACGTACCCGAGTCACTAGAATGAGATCTGTACTAAGAATAAGGAATATGTCGTCGTAAATGCCAATAAACGAAGAGAATCAAAAAGAAAACGGTACTACAACGAGAGAGTGTCAGTACCCTGTAGAGAGATTCTGGCTATGGTAAAGGAGAAGGTCAGTAGAGGGAAAAAAGTAATATATGGCGGCTGGGAGTCTAGCGTATATTGTGTGTGTGTTCTTGTTTGGCTTCAACTTCAACACACTATGAGCGCTAGGATCCTACTGTCGTCATTATCACAAGGAGCTATTGGCTTGTTTAAGTAATAGTTTCTAGTGCGAAATAACGAATAAAGCTTTACATTACCCGTTTTGAGGCTAGAAAATGGAGGAATTTAAGAGGCATGTTGAAAGAAGCCTTCTAGAAAGACAATAACGACAAATAGGTAAAACACTGCATCGGTACCATACGTTGCTACAAAGAGAAAAAAATATCACTATTAATATTCTCAGTTCTTTGTTGTTCCCTGAGGCAGAACGAGGGTGCTATGTTCGTGCTCCCTGCAAGATGAATACTAAAAAATGAAACCTTTTGTTTAAGAAAAAAAATCAATCTCATTTATCAACTATTTCAAAAAACCCGCTGTTATTTCTCAGGGGAGTCTTGATTGGCTCCATATTGCATGGCACATTAATGTTTTTTTTTTTAGTGCGAAAGCGGTACTAAAAATGGCCAAAGCGAAGCAAGAATCTTGTGGCTTGTACAACCTCTTGGTTGACCTTGGCCAACCTGCTGCGATAAAATAATTATTCACGCGACTGCACGAGAGCACTCTGCTATCGCCGCAGCATTTCCCGCCCAGTGTTAAACTCAACGTACCCTTGCGCTGTGTATTGCACGTCGTAGTTGTAATCAACTTTCATGTGTGCGCAAAATTTTTCGCACGTCCTACTACTTTTATGTACGTAAAAGCCCTATATTTTTTTTTGTTGCGTTGTAAACTTTGTCAGAAGAAATAAATATACGGATTGACGGTGGTGATGGCAGGTTGAAAACTTACTTCTTTGATATATTTAGTGGAAAACACATAACAAAATTGTTTTCATAACGGGGGGAGAGGGGGAAGATGAGAGGTCATGCAAAGTAAAGGTGAAAGCACGTACGCGAAACATCCATATGCGTTGGTAAAATAAATAATTAATTTATTTGTTTATTAATTAATTAAAATTAAAGGAATTTCTACGCTAATCAGAAAATCATATCCTTGATCAGAGAAACTAAAAGAGCATCAGCTCAAAATAAAACTCATTTAATTATAATACATAGGTCCGGCACAACACCCGACAAGGGATTTGCTTCGGAACAAGCCATATTTTAACGTCAGCGATAAGTAAAGCAAGATAACGGGGCAGATCTAGAGAGTCGCGGGGGGGGGGGGGGGGGGGGGGAACGATTCTTAACCAATTTCGAAAAAGTTTGTTGCTCTGGTTGGGAGTTGCTCTGGTTGAGGTTTGGAGTTGGATGAATCTCCACTTTCATTTGCGCCCGCTTTCTGTTCAGTGAGCTCTTAAATGTAGTCGATGTGTTTTATACAACAAAGTCAAATTAATTTTCACAAGTCAGGCAAGTTGTCGACAAGGCTTAATTCCAGGGTGCTCGAGACATGTAGACATCGCATTTTGACAGAACGCTCTTTTAATTTTTTTTGGCGGTTTTCATGGATATGTCGGCCGCTGCTCTAATTGCTACTTACGACTTAAAGCGCATTCTTTTAAGGACGTTTCGTCCGCACCCATGAATAGTGAAAGCTCTGACGGCTGCGATTTAGCACCACCAAACACGACCGTATATCCTTTTTTCCTAAAAACTTTTTCGCCATAAAAAGCAGTTTCAGCAGCCAGTGCATATGCGAGTTTTTTTTTTGCCGAATTTTATATGGAAAAGTTTCAGTACTTCTACGTTTTAGAGACTCGAACTGCAGGACTTTCAGGCTCCTTCATTTTGCGATATTTCGTAAAAATGCTATGGTTTTAAGACAAAAGCCTTTAATGGTTCATACTGCCGTCTGTTAACAAAGCGTGTTACACGCGTTTAACTCTGTAACTGAAAAAGATAGAAGAAAACCAATGGTTGCTTTAGATAGAGGAGGAAAAAATAAACCTAGAAGCCATGTTTGATGACTGTAGATTGATTAGATATTTGATTATAATCAAAAGTATCGAAATCTTGTCGAAATAGCGTGGTCGTCGATATAGCCACGGGAACGGTGGGAGGTCACATCCACCGGAAGTCGTCACGGCATAGTGTCCTCGTTTTTCGCCTCTCAACACTTTAGTTGCCAAGTGTCCTCGCAATTTTTTACAGCCACAGGTGTTGAGAGCCCCTACTTAGGCATTTCGTCGATTCTGCATTAGTAAACGCTAGGGGTTATTTTTACAGAAACTATGTCCTGGAACAGGCACACAGAATATATAGCCTCAAAAATCGCGAGTGTAGTTGGATTCTCCACAGAAAACAAATACTTCCTACCGAAAAATGTCATGATGCTTCTATACAACTCTCTTTTTCTGTCTTACTTAAATTACTGCATACTCGTGTGGGGAACGACCACAATGAGCGGTATCCAAAAACTTAGCAGACTGCAGAGTAAGGCAGTTAGAATCATTACACAATCTGCACATGATTCTAATGTACAGCCACTATTCCACAAGCTGGGCCTATTACACATTAAAGAGATGTATAAGTACAACCTATGTCTCGCATTAATTCGAGAAAGGAGGCAAAATAACAATATCCTAACAAAATTAGCACAACTAGCCGTTAAATGTTCGTCAGGTCACTTAATAAGTTCTGTTGTGTCTCCTGTTGAATTGAAAAAGCAAGTTAAAGCAATATTTTTATCTGGGCAGCAGTTGCATGGGTTAAACTCCTGAGCCAGGTCTTGGTGCTATTAGTCTGTATTATGTTGTACTACCATCGTGCACTATAGATCATATTCCATTACTTATGTACACTCGATTGCATTTCACATTATCAATTTTTGTTTGGTGAAACATTTTTGTTTACTGATAAACTTGATGCAGTACGTAAGAAGTTGTTTTTGTATTACTACAGTTCAAATAAGTTACTTTCCTTTCGTTCTACAGAGAGATTAGAGTGTAACCTAAGACGGTGTATATCTTTCTGTATTCTGTATTGATGTGTTGTACTTCGGTCTGCTTATTATACATATGAGTGTACATATGATTATACATCATATGTACACTTGTGCTGCCTGTGCTGTCAGGGGGGCATAGCCTAGTCAGGCCCCATCCGGGCCTTTTGCTATTGCCTCCTGAGTCAATTTGTAGCAAATTGTCTCAAATAAAGAAAGAAAGAAAGAAAGAAAGAAAGAAGGAAAGAAAGGAAGAAAGAGAGAGAGAGAGAGAAAGAATTAAAGAAAGAAAGAAGGAAAGAAAGAAAGGAGGAAAGAAAGGAATAAAGAAAGAGAGAAAGAAAGAAAGAAAGAAGGAAATAAAGAAGAAAAGAAGGGAGGAAGGAAGGGAGGAAGGAAAGAAAGAAGGAAAGAAGGAAAGAATACTGGAAAGTTGGCTCCTGCAGAACAAATTACGCTGCACAAACCCTAAAACACCGCATTCCTTCGGTCTTAAACTCCTATTTGTCTGAAGATGTAGACAGTTTAGCGCTGAATTCTACGCAGCTTAAGAATATTTTTCTTCAATAAAACGCAAACTGTATGTAACCGCTATTAATATTGTATAATTCATCGAGATGTTCTGTTCAGTCCTGAAATCTGATGTATTCCTTTTTCGGTAACCATGTTCAAACTCCATGTTCAATTAACCATGTTGAATTTACTTTCCTCAGATTTTTTTAGTAACATGTTTTGTTGCCATGTATTGTTACCATTGGCATTTCTTCATTTTATCGTGTCAAAACGACTGTTCTTCTGATATGCTTTTTGTTGTTAAGTGCTTTGCTGTCAAGTGCCACCTGTCGTTTTCATGTAGGGGGGCGGGGACCAGTAAAGCTGCGGTTGCAGCTTTAGCCCCGTCTCCCTCCATCTTTTTTGATGGAAAATAAAGTTTTTATTTATCTTTATCTTTAATATAATTCTCTCCACCTTTCCTTTCATTAAATTACTTTCCCTCTCTCTAGTAATATAGTCTTCGTAATCGGTGGTTAGCGAGGAAGTTAGAGGGTATGGTGAGATCAGAGGAATTCTCAACCTCTGCACGGTTACAGCTGGAAGAGGAGGGTAAGACATGAGTTCAAAATCCGTAACCGGATAAGATGTGCCATGGGACCCACCCGGCGGGTGCTGACCGTAGAAGGAGGCGGGTATTCAGCGCGATGCAGGTTAGAACACTGTTAACCTCAGTTTATTTATACAATGACTGTTTATTCAGTGCTTAACTCTAGCGTTCGTTTTCGAACAGTTTACACTACTAACACTTCCTAATACATGGGTCGGGAAAGCATACACACACCTAAATTGTCATGTACACAGGCTTGGCCGTGGAGAGGTTAGCGACCGTCCTGATCGCGAGCAGGATGACTGGGCAGCAGTCATACAATATTCAGTCGGACATTCAACTAGCTACCAGTGCTTATTTATGCTGCTCAGCTACTATCCTTTTTCTTAATGAAATGACGGAGTGATAAAAAGAGTGTCGTCATTTTGCTGAGCTATTATTACTATATTGATGTAAAAACCGTATCCGCACTTCAGAAGGCTGTGGGGCAGTCCTGTGTGTCGTAATAAACTGCCGAAATATAAGTACCTTCCATAATATTTTCCTTATGGTTCACTGCCGGCTACTGAACTCTTTAGGAGGTGCAGGACACGGGAACTGTATTCTATAGATAAGCACCGCAAAAACAGCATGTCAGAAAATTCTTTAAGCTGGACAGCTAAATACAAAGAAATGGAAGGAATCTAGTGCGCGGGCGGTCATGTAGGATGTCGACATGAAATGAACAGGCATATCTGCACTAGAACTACAACAGTGTGTGCCGCAAGGATGCGTCACTTGTCGTTTTGCTGGATCAATTGGACGATAACAAGTGGGCAGACAAGGTGTTTAATTACGTATAAGGAAAGATCGTTAACTAACAGTGGCAGAAAAGCACTAGTAAACTAAGCTGTAAGAATGCTGCACATAAGGACGGAGAAATAAAGAGCTAAAGAACGAGGAAAAAGCGCAGAAGGTAAAATGTTCCTTCTCACGCGAAGCTAAGATAAAAAAAGAAATATAACCAGGAAGATGACACATGTGCAGAGCGTGGTAAATGTGTGAAACAAGTGAACATCTTATAATCTGATGTGGTGGTAGCCATCGGGATGTCTATGCCGGCGCATCACTCTCCCTGAGGCCATAGTGTATACAGATAAAAATGGTAATGTGATTGAACCGGCGGTGGAAGTTCGCAAAAAGCGGTTGAAATAAAGAATCATGGCTCAAAACCAGAGAGGTGTCATGAGGCTAGAAGTGGCTGATTGAAAATGTATTTTAGAAAGTGAAGTAATTAGAAAGCGACTTCTAACACCGTTACTGTAAAGGCCATGTTACATATCAGCACGCGTTGATCACCGTCATAAAGTTGGAATCCCATCTTGTCACACCAAATGTTTTCATGACTCATTCATACCCCGAACTTGTGTCAGCTGGAATCACCTTCCCCACGACATCGCAGATATTTCTGATAACAATGCATTTCGTAAAGTCCTTAATGTTTCCTTCTGAGTATGTGTCGTTTATTACTGTATAAAAATTGCCTTTCACTGTCTACACACTGTTTTAATATATCCCCACTGCATTCTAATCTCATTGCCTTCCTGTGTTTTCTCTTTTTATGTATTCCTTGTTTGTTTTTGTTTTTTCTTCTTGTTGTTGCTGTTTAGGCTGAATTTTTATGTATTCCCACTCCCCTCTGTCATGCCTTCGGGCCCTGAGGGTACAATAAATAAATAAATAAATAAATAAATAAATAAATAAATAAATAAATAAATAAATAAATAAATAAATAAATAAATAAATATAAAGGAGAAAGAGGCGAGCGTGGTGGGAACTGACAGCAACCCGTTGCAAAGGGGCCGCTCCTATTTTCCGTCAATCGATCCGGGAGGCTAAGCTTACAAATTAAAGTGAGGAGGCATTAGGAACTTCCGTACAGTGCGGAGCAGAATGGAAAGCTGTAATTTTTGTAGCACCTGAAATAGCTCCTTGAGATATTGGAACTGTACAGAGCGGAATATAGATTTGCATGTGGCTGTAATTACGAGGAACACAATTGCTGAGGAAGGGATGGCGCATTGTTGATGACCCAGTGGGAAGGTGATGATGACGTCCCACGATGACGCGACCTCTTTCCACACATCAGTAATTTGATTTCCCGCTGCTACGAAGGACACCTTCTGGTAACGACTCAAGGACACTTGGCTTCTCTTGACCAATCAGCGGAATTCGTCCGCAGAGATGGGCGGGATATTGATGAGACAATTAGTATTGCTATGCGTTAGAATATCACCGAAGCGTTAAGACAAGAGACCCAACAGAATTTTTTGAAAGGCATCAAATATTCAAAACGAAATACTTAATTTTGGTTTATCACTCTACTTGCTTCATGTTCAGAGCTAACTTTCGTTCTTTATGCTTCATCGTGAAGAAAGGAAATTGTGTAAACCGAATAATGCATTAGAAAAATCGCGAGGGTGCGCTTAAAAAGTACTGTCATTTTATATTCTGAAAGAAACGTGCACATTGCCGCCTGATACAATTGAAGTGCCTCAAATGGCGTAATCTGTCATCCGTCTTACATGAAAGCCACTTTTTTTTATGTTTCAGAGTGCTGTGAATCAGCTTCACGAAATTCTCATTCATTTGTCGGTCGTAGAACACACGGGGCAATTATATTATTTTCTTCTACCTAACGTTCTAACAGCGCTGGCGCTACTCTCTAGAGGCAACTTCAGTGGCTTTGTCAAGAACCACCTCCGACACCACTTGCACAATACAGCGCCGTCCGCAATCTGCTACCCTACTTTATTGGGACAGCTAAATGACACCATCGATAGAAATACTACGGAAAAACTCCCTGCGGCTGCTAATACAGCCAGAAATAGCAGAAATGTGGCTAGATCGTTACAATGGGCGCGGATATTTATTTCTTCCCTCTCGCTCCCAATCCAGACGCGAGCTATGTATTACAATTTTATGAGCTCACTAACTCTCCTTTTACAGGACAATTCTCCCGCCGTTACGCCATTATCAAATTTCTGCTACCAGTTTTATTGCTCTTCTGATGCGTAGATTGGATGCTAGATATCTACAGAGAAAGAAAATCTTAACTTCATGCCATCGTTTACGACGCTCACACAGCAGCGTTTCGCCGGCTGTATGATTGCTTCCAGGTTGGAGGCGCCGATTACGAAGTTATCGCATTCCTTGTAGCATTGGATAATTCGCTTTAGCTTACTCTCTCTTGCGAGTGGTATATGTATTTATTTATTTTTATTTATACAAACTGCTGCCTCGGCGAGGCTATTGCAGGAGTGATGCAAAATGCGAAGAAACAAGAATACAATGAGCAATACAAGGAAATAAGGAAAGCAATCATGCAGCATTAGGAACAGGCTTGTAAGAATTCTTCTAATAACAGTGCGAGGTTGTTGCCTGCTAAAATATTCCAAACTCCAATGATATGAGGGCAAAAGCTGTACTTAAAGAAGTTAGGGCGGGCATTAAAGGGCGAAATGTTTGGGACGTTTTGGCTCCTTGTATATGAAGGTTTTGAAATCGTCAGATAATTATCTATCAAAGAAAAACGAAGTGAATTGACTGAAGTATACATGAATTTGAGGCACACAAGACTGCAAACAAAGCGCACGGCCTTCTTTTGCGCAGATCCTAGCTCGTTGATCTCACACTGCCTATACGGATTCCAGACAGAACAAGCATATTCGGGGATGGGGCGAACGGCCCTTTTATATGTTAAAAGCTTGGTTAATTGAGGAGAAGCACACAAAATGCGATGTAGGTAACCTAGCCTTTTCAGGGCCTTATTGCCCATGACATCAATGTGTTTTGACCACGAAATGTCATGCGTTAGTAGAAGGCCGAGATAACTGTATTCATGCACTCTGTGTAAGTTGACCTTCTTATATGATTTTGTGAAGAAGGAAGGACACGGATTTACGAAAATGTCATACAGATGGTATTAGAACAGTTAATATTCATTTGCTACATCTTGTACCAGTTTAAGAAATAATTGTTAAGGATATGTTCAGTTGGTGATTTAATGGTTCGATATAAAACGTAGTATGGGCATAAAGGCGTATCTTTACTGAAGCGCGAAATGAAGGGTCAGAAATGTGCAGGAGGAACTGAGGAGAACCTAGTAGAGCACGTTGGGGAACCTCGGATAAATAAAAAATGTATAGAAAGAGCAGAAGAGGACCTAGTGCAGAACGTTGGGGAATCCCAGGTAAATAAAAAATGTACACGAAGAACAGAAGAAGACCTAGTGGAGGACGTTGGGGAGCACCAGATAAAACACTAACTGATGGTCGAGTTGAAGCGTACGTACTGGGAGCGCTTGGAAAGTCTAGTATCCAGTTAACCAGAGACGAGTTTTTTTAGTACGGCGAACAGCTTGAGCATTAGTTTAAGGTGTTAGGCTGTTTGGAGGGCCTTTGCGAATTCTATAAGTGATATGAACCTCGCCACCTATACCGGGAGAACTGTTGAGGTCATGTACGTGTTCTGTCAGTTGTACTGCAGTACTAAGGCACGATGAAAACTATGCTGTACAAAACTGAGTGTGTTATCTGTTTCAAGAAATTTCATGTGTTAAAAGACAATGAGATCCAGAATTTAACATTTATGCGCTGTTAAGGAAATTGGACTGTAGTTAGAAAATAATTGCAGAGCACTGGACTTAAATAGGGGAGAACCGTAGGAAGTTTCCACGAGGAAGCAAGGGTGCCGGTTGTTAGCGACTTCCTAAAGATGGCTCTAAGGTACCTGCATGACAGCCGAGAACAGCTAACGACAAAAGCCGCAGGTATGTCGTCAGGACCACGCATTTCTTGGTATGTAAGTTTAATACCATATTGAGCATAGCTTCAGTGGACACACTGACATATCGCCAATTCAAGTATCCGGTGCAGAAACAAAAGCTGGAATTACCGAATTATCGGTAGTGAAAACTTAATGAAACCAGCGATTAGAAGCAGGAGCAATTGTCTGTGGTTCAGAAACTGCGTACAAATGCGTAGAAAATGTGTAGCAACACAACCGGTCTTACGCACCACAGGTGGCAGCGACCGCCAATAAAGACGCTACCGATGAGAATCCTGGTTGGGCCCCTCCTCGAAATGAAGTTTCGCGCGAGTCTGTTCGGGCTGTCTCAAGGCAGCGCATCAAACACTGACACTACTTCCAATGAATCAGCGAATGTTTTCCTCATCCCGGCCTAAGACTGCTTGACGCGATACTGTATCCGAAGTGGACCCAGGCGGTAGTATAGACTATCAGAATTTGCGGCACTAAGTTTTAATTATTTCGACCGTATAGTATCCTTGTAATAAAAACGTTTTTCGGCATTTATTTTAATACCAAGCTCCTCTTTGGCGCTAATAAACTGACTGATCCTTGCATGGTCGCCAGAATATTTTGATCGGCGAAATATGGCGGCACGGAAGGATAAATGCAACAAGTTTCTATTCATCCAGGGGATGGCAATATTATTTTTCTTTGTTTTTAAGGGGATGAAGCGCTTGAGGCACATTTTTAGAAGATTTGCGAAGGAAGTATTGACGTAGCTATTGCAACTTATATAAGCTCAAACTCCTCAAAGGTATCACGCTGAGTGTCATTTACTGGTAGATCATCTGGGGGGTTAAAATCAGGAAACGTTTAGTAGACAAATCGAGATGTAGAAACGGTGTAACGAATTGAAACTAGCACAGCTTTGTGATCGGATACCCCCTTAAACAAGTCGCACTCATTAATGTTGTTTATAAGAGATGGGGTCAAGAATTGCCGCCTGCCGAGTACATTCTCGAATGATTTGACTTAAGCTACAAGACTATGAAAAGGGTATAGAGCTCTCTTTTAACAGACACTTCATGTCCGCTCGCTATCACAAATGAGCAGTTGACGCAAGGTGCCTTAAAATTGTTCATACAAACAACATTTGAAGTATTGTAATCATATAAGAGCGTACTCAGAGTATGTAATTGATTAATCTAAGAAGCAGGAGGACGGTAAACAACCCCTGATATCAAAGATGAGTTTTCTAAATAGACCTTAGGCAATAAAGACTCGATCTGGCGGAACTGCGAGTGCAGAAAACTTAATGTTTGACTTAAAAAGAGGGCCACGCCACCACTTCTTCCGAATCTCCTGTCTCCTCTAACCAGATTTAGGCTAGGGGTGATCAGTTCGGAATTCTGCACATAATTGTGTAACCATGTCTATGTAACTCCGATAATATGTGAACGGCAAGAGGAGATTAGCGAAACTACGAAAATTTGCTAACCAGGCGCCTTGCCTTAATGTTCAAAATAGAAAGATTACTGCAGGAACTGCGGCGCCAAGAAGAATCGAGCTGAGATGTGATGTCAATGGACTTCGATGAGCTAGTAGATGGTTTGACAAGTGTGTTGGATGCACTGTCCCAGCTGTACCGAACCTGGTCTGTGAATATTAGTCAAGTCGAAAACGGACAGCACAGCCGTTATCACTGTAAAAGGCAGACGCCTCCCAGAGCTCATTGCGAATGTTGCTTACATGAACGGGGTATTCTTCGGAAACACGAAAGTGAATTTTTCAGTTTAGAACAATTTTTAAACACTAGCGCTTTATCTTTGAAGTTTGAGAGCTTCATAATTATAGGCCGTGGTTGACCAATAATGTTTCTGCCAAGTTTGTGACACCTCTCATGCGCGGACATGAGATCTGAAGGTTATCCTCAAACCATCTAGTAAATTTTGAAGTGAGAGGCTTGTAATTCTCGTCAGGTTCTTCGGCAAGAGCGTATAGGGTGATATTCTTTATACGCAACCGGTTTTCTAAATTGTCATTTCTTGATGAAAGATATGAGATTGCGTTTGTTGATTGCTGGATTTGATTCTGAATGGTATTATTTGAAGACAGCATGATACCGGACGCTGCCGGTGATTCTGACAAAATACACGGGCCTCCAAAAGCTTCAAACCTCGGATTAACCGAAAACTCAAATATTCCACACACCTTGAATTTTGAGTACCATGAAATATCCGGATATCGTGGGTTCGGACGCCACCAGTGGCATGCAGTTGTGTTTCTCCTGCTTTATTCTCACATTAATAAAAAGTAAATTTAAAAGAAAAATAAAAAAAACATGTGTCATGCTCCTTGCTTTCGATGACTGTTGGCTTCCGTCACGTACGTCATAATGAGCACCCCTTTCAATTCCTTTGTCTCCTGTACGTCCAAGCTGATTAGTTAATGGGGACTGGGTAGCAAACCCCCGGCAACAGGCCTAAGCAAATTGTCTAAAATAGCTGCCGTTTCCTTCTCAAGCATGACCCTTCAATGTACGCTGAGGGGAGCTCCAACCAAATTTCGTTTTTAAAAAAAAATATCGACTTCCTGGTTCTTTCTGTTTATAGTGATGTTTGTGCGACAAAAAAAAACAATTTTAACCCCGTGCAAACCCGATTTAAAACATTACCCGCCATTCGATGGAAACTTGTGACGTTTAGATTGGAAAAGGCTGAGTTATCACCTCTTCATACGGGATGGTGGCACAGCGTACTTCCAGGAATCCACTCGCACACGAAGCCAATCTTTGCGCCAGCGCTCTAAGCTTGCGAGAGAACGGCCCGGCGGGTGATGGGAACACCTGTATTTCAATTTTTGAACATTCAAATGCTATGAAAAGGCTTCTTTTATTGAAAGCAGCCTCGTTATTACAAACACATACCGCTTTGATACAGGTGAACTCGAACTTGCCCTCAATGTGCCTGCAACGCCTTGTGTTAGCGCTGAGCTTTCTTTCATGAACTGTTGCCGCTGAGGTGATGACCAACTAGAGAAAGCAAACCAAGGTCTAAATGAAATGTCTCATGAGCAAAAAAGGTTTGTGCCTGGCTCACGCCCATCACGCTTGCTGTCGTGATTTTCCATCGAACCCTATCCTGCTAAGGTATTATCACTTCTGCGAGGTAGATGAAGCTTGGACATTTTGGACTCCTATTTTTTAAGAGAAGTCATGACTTTCGCTTCCGTGCCAACTAAGCATGAAGGCCGGGTAGTTGTTGCAATCCTTACAGTGTATTACAGGCGGAGTGAAAAACTCGGTTGAGTGATAGCATAGTGTTTAGATTCCATAACAAATGGCCTGCATATATGGCACCGCAGTTAATACTGTTTCGCAGAGGCAAGAAAACTACTCTTCTGTTCGCTGAAGACGCTGGCCTGAAGTAGGACGTCAATAACATATTTCCTGTGCTTGCTTCTTTGCTATAGTTGCTTGAACGACATGCACAAGGCGCGAAGCTTTTGCAGTGGTTTTATTGGGGCTAGACTCTGGGTAAAAGTAGCTTATGAAAGAGACGTACAATATCGTAAAAATAAAAAGTCCTATATTCTCATGTATTGCCATGAATTAGCCATTGCGCTCATTAAATTGGATAAGTGGAAAATAGACAAATTGGATAATTCGATAAGTGGCAAAACGTTGGTCTCGTCAGTTTCATAATGGTGGTGATATTGAATGAAGGACGCGTCCATATTTTAAGCATAGGTTATTGAGCGCCGTTTAAGAAGATTTTATCCCTCTTTTAGTTCCCGGTTATATCAGTCATTTTCTATTTCTCCTTTACAAAGTTAGAAACACGGAGCGGTAAGAATGGAACATAAATAAAACTGATGGCTTATTTTTTGCCTGCAGTCGCGCTGAAGTAAGGTAATACAAAATTATTTCACCCGTGCGCCATCTTTCTTGTGCAGCGCACACGCCTCACAAATCACTTGGGAACGTTGTGTTAATCCCTGATAATTGTCTCTATTGGGTGCCTTGCATGTACAGCTCAGGCTCTGGATAAGAAAATGGCAGTGAAGCGACAGTCTAGTGGAATTCTATAATAGTAGTCCCAACTCGCACATCAAGGCCATAACATGCTTTAAGTAAAATTTCACAGGTTCTCTTTCCTTGCACCAGAGGTTCCCCGCCAGAGACGGTTGGTTTCACTCGAAGACTGAAGCTCTTCGCACCAGGGGTGCCCCGTCAGAGACGGTCTCTCGATGAGTAGAGACGCAGGAATAAAGGGACTACTTATGTACAGTTTATGTACAGCAATTTACAATAGATACAAGTTCAGGCACTAGAGAGAAATTAAACAGCAAAAAGATACACAACAAAAAGGTGGAACTGGCTAACACTAGGGGAAGCCCCTACTCGGCATAGCCGAAGATGCATAGCATCTCACCTTAGCGCAGAACCCCGCTTACAGCTCCGGGGCCCAGTTTTAAAGCCCTAAAGGCCTGGCCCACATTCCGTAGCTTCCAATCATGTTGTGCTCTTAACATGATTGGCTCTTCAAGGGCATGGCCAGCCCTCCGGCTTCAACAAGGTAAACCACCCTCTCTACCACTAACTAAACATAAAAACAAACACAAATACACATTCGTGCCAGTACGTGCGCGAATCGGTACCGCGGGGCGGGGAACACCCGTACTTCCTGCCGCGTTCGCGAGCGCCGCGTTCCGAGAAAGGAGACGCTTCGCTTTGAGCGCTCCCAGCCGCGTTTCGATGACCCCGCGTACACTGCCTATCCCTTACTCTTCAGTTTTCTGTGCATTGAAACGCACAAAACTGAAGTCCATACAAGCCCAGTAGAGTTTTGTAAATGAATATCACGCCTTGTTACAGTTGTCTTTTGCGTCCTGTAGTCTGCGTGCAGTGAATCAGTTGCTAACAGGCGCTGTAATGTATGAGTTTTCAGTATCAGTTTTCTGTGTTTTGTTGCGAAAGCAGCACTACGCGAGTCGCCGAGCCATTTCGCGGAGCTGACGAAAGGCCGTACGGCGCATGCGCGAGCCGCAGTGATGTCACACGGCGCACAGCTGGCGCGCCATCGCTGCGCGGGTGACTCAGAGGTGCCGGCGCCGCGCTCGCCAGTTGCGCATGCGCAGTAGCGGCGCATAGCTAGAGTGCAGGGGCTGCCGCTGCTGCTGCGCGCTCTCCATCGCCTCTCTCTCCCCTCTTTGCTTTCGCAATCCTCGAGGTTTAACCAGAGCTAAACCACTGGCAATTTTTTAATACAAGTTTTTTTAATACATTTTTTTAATCCAAGAACAAATGTTTCTCCACCTGACAGAACTCTCGAGGCGCACTATGAAACCACGGGACGTCTATCTTGAATTCTTTTTTCTAAGCGTTGTCCTCTTTCTTATGCTTATAACGCACAGAAAAAAGGTTTTTAAAAGTAGCCGGCATCATCGCCATCGTAGATTGGTTTGGTTTATGGGGTTTAACGTCCCAAAGCGACTAAGGCTATGAGAGACGCCGTAGTGAAGGGCTCCGGAAATTTTGACCACCTGGGGTTCTTTAACGTGCACTGACATCGCACAGTACACGGGCCTCTAGAATTTCTCCTCCAAAGAAATTCTAGCCGCCGCGGCCGGGATAGAACCCGCGTCTTTCGGGTCAGCAGCCGAGCACTATAACCGCTGAGCCACCGCGGCGGCCATCGCCATCGTAGAAACAGCCTATACGCTTCAAAATAGTTCTGAAAAGTGGCGTGCACAATCGTAGACGATGTCCGGGAAGGGGTTTAAATAAGCATGCGATGAGCAGTACTTTTTTTGGTTTCCACTCAGTAAATATGCCTATAAAGACACCATAAAATATTTATTTTTATTAGGAACTCCAGAAGTGTGACAAGGATGACAGCAGTCTAACAGTTTTTCTTTTTCCTTATACCTTCCAAACATAAAACAGCTGCGCTTGACACATCGTGTTGCGCTCTCCTTGCCCTCAGCAGGGAGCACAGTAGCACTCAGTGTCTAGGCTAAGGCTTTTATAAAGCCACATAACAAGTTTTGTCATCAAAAGGCAAAGAACTAACTTAAAAAATAGCGTATTAATAAACACCACAACGAATTTTATTGCCATCGTGGTCCCATAAAGTGGCACTAGGGCTTTCGATGCAGCTAAGTAGCTTTTATTTCGCAGTTTTAAGTTTCATTATCAAAGTCGCATAACAATCGAGCATATACAGGGAGTTTCGCCTAAGAATTTGCAGATTTCTTCTAAATAACCATTTTTAGTTTGAAGAGAGCTTTTGTCGACATAGCATTGTCAGTGGTGTTCTACATCAGGTTACAGTTACGACGTGCTAACTAGCAGGCTGGTTAACCAATATTAAATAATTTAATTGTACCTATTACTGTCAGGCTCCTTAATTATTGAGAGCCGTGTAGCCTACCGTAAGTAACATTCATGTTACTAGAATTTTGAAAACGCGGTTACCCTAGGCGCTGTGGCCCAACAAATTCTGACGACATCGTGCCAGAATACATGCGCTTTCGAGAAGCTTGCAGGCAAAACAACCTCTTCAGTGTACGTAACTCGTCGAAATAGTCGAAAGTTGTTGGGCAGCGCCGACGCGCGTTTTCGAAATTCTAACAACTGATATGGGTATTACTTACGGTGGGCCAAACGCCTCTCAATAAGATATGAATAGTACTTACGGTGGGCTAAACGCCTCTCAATAGTCCACCGTGGTGGATCAGTGGTTACGGCGCACGGCTGCTGACCCGAAAGACGCGGGTTTGATCCCAGCCGCGGCGGCTTAATTTAGATGGAGGCGGAATTCTAGAGGCCCGTGTACTGTGCGATGCCAGTGAACGTTAAGGAACCGCAGGTGGTCGACATTTCCCGAGCCATTCACAAAGGCGTCCCTCATGGCCTGAGCCGCTTTGGGACGTTAAACCCCATAAACTAATCCAAACCAAACGCCTCTCAGTAATTAAGGAGCCTAAAAGTAATTGTTAAAAAGTCAGCTATTCAATATTAGTTAACCAGCCTGCTAGTCAGGATATCTTAGCTGCATTCAGATGTACTATGCCACTGAAAACGCGATGTCAAAATTGCGCATTTCTAAGTCAGAAAGCCTATGTTTTTAAATTGTGTAAAATCTTAGTTGACACACCTTGTCTTTCAGTACCATAGAAATGCGCTCTAGCGCTGTTCAAACAGCACCGACGAATAATAATTCATGCACCGTGAAACTCAAATAAATAAACTACAGATTTCCTGCACAAATATAATACAGAAGCGAATTGTTTCCGAGTTGCAATCTAACCGCAAGCAATTTTAAGAAACCAAGAAAATTCGATTTTAAATGTGAAATGTAGTAACGCTAAATTGAAGGCCTCAGAAGTGGCACAAGGTTTTCTCGACTACTTTTGTCTTTCTGAAGTCCTTAGGTGAAACTTAATGCTGGTGGGTCCAATTTTCGGAAGGGGTGGGATTTTAGAAAACTTTGACTGTTGTAGACGATTACTTTAGGTGTATTTCCCTTAACACTTCACACTCTACTAAGCTCCGGGTAGAAAATTTATGAGATTCTTTGTTAGTTTGATAAAACACCTTGATGAACAGCTTAAGACAGCTAGAATGAACGACACCGTTTTTTGAAGCAACTCGGACGTGAACTTGTGTTTTGTACATTTCTACATTCAAAACATGAAATTGCTGCTATGCAAAGTCATCTCAATTATCATTATCATCAATCATTATCATCAACCAGTTATCAGTATCATCAATAAATATAGCAACCGAAAAGTTGCCCTCTTTTATATCCTAGGCAAACATTTGGATCTTGAACAACACCGAAACAAAACTCGAATTAAAGTCCTTCGATTTGGTATCGGAGTACTGATTTCTCCCTGCACTTTTTGTTCAAGGCCTTCCTGTTCAGGGGAGAAGCAACATCGCCGTCATGTGCACTGGCTATCTGGCAGGACTCGCAGAGAATATGCGCGCAAGGAAGAGTTACGGTGTGGCAAAGACCACGTATGCAAACATTAGGCCAAGTTATGTCGCCTGCCTCTGGTTAACGTGCTTTACAACAGCTGAAGAAATTTTGCACTTTTATCCGGTACATGAACTCAGGAGGAAGCAGTAATCTACGGCTGTAGTGCATGCATGAGATATTGCAATCAGGACGATACGCAGCACTAGGAAACTTGCAATAAATGAGGCATCTCTTGCGCACGTGATGTTCGCGGCTCTCTTTATTCCCTCTTCATGTACGCAATAGATGCTGCTCGTTTTTTGAACATGAAGAAACGCTGGATGCGGTGCAGACAGAATAACTGATCAGGATTTAAACGAAAAACGAATGCGCTGGGCGCATGCATTAGAAGAAGCCGGAAGCGAGACATTCGTTCGTTGTCTGTTTATTCACTGTGCGATGTGAGCTGCGGTCGCCCAGGGCGCGAGGCCTGGACTGCCGCTGCGAGGGCGAAAAAGGGGAAGGAAATAATGCGCCCGCCGCATCAGCGCGCTTGGAGCTGTCTGGATCGTCTCACGTAAACATGGTACGGTCCAAGTGCGCCATCGTTCACAGCACAGCCGTCGGAGGCGTGCGGAGGAAACACATTTGGACTGCTTTCTGGGGAGCCGTGCGCGCCACTACACAGCCCCCTTCCGAGACAGGAAGCCAAGTCCAGGAAAGATTACTTCCGCGAATAGCTAATGTTCCAGTACACGCGATGAGTCGGATATGTTTGTTGTCGGTGAGGAAGGTACGCGGCAGTCGGGAGTGCCATAGTGCGAGACAGCGAAGCGAGAAACAATGGATTGGCCGTAAGCTCGCTTGAGCTGCTCGACCGCCATTTCCTCTCCTGTTCCGTTCCAGTCGACAACAAAAGTCGATGGAAGGCATCGAAGGACACGGGAGGGGCCGCGATAATGTAAGGAGCCGCACAGGGCCGCACCGCACACAAACATGCGCCGCTGCGTTTAGGTCTCGGATCACGTATACTGTGAGTGGCTGGCTTGCCCTCACCGGCTGTGGTCAAAGACGGCGGAGAACATCGCGGAGCTTATTGACGTATTTGCTTGGTGTGTGTGAGACGGCGGTTGAAATAGCTTCGAAGAAGTGTGCCGGTTAACGAAGAGGGGTTCCATAACAACGCTTGGTACTGGCACACGAAAGGCCTTCCTTTAATTTGGTTCGGGTTCAGAGCTGCGTGAGTGGATGAGCATCGATCCACTTGGCCAGTTGACCATGCGCTGTAAGTGCTGCTTCGAGGTACCGATGGAAATGCACCACTAGTACGCTTGTTAGGAGATGGTAACAGGCAGTTCGTAGCCACGCTTGTACGAGCAGTTTCAGGAGTTCCGTGAAAATCAATCAATCGAATTGGGGGTCGCGCTACGTGAAAATGGTTTTCGAAGAGCCAAAACGCGCTACCCATATTGAGACGAAGACTGTGGGGACAGTCGCTGCTCTGATGTCTGGGGTCGCCCTGCCTCAGGCCATCGAGTGAAGCGGTGGGCGCACATCAGCAAATACCGCCAGCCTTGACAAGAAAGAAGTGGGCTGAAGATGTCGATATTGATCACTGCGAAATGTTGGTCGGGTTGAAGAGAACGCTGGGCTTGGGGTGCAGTGCAGCGGTGGACTTTCGCAAGCTCTTATGGTGTACACGCGCGCACCCAGAGGCGAATGCCATCATTTATGCGGGCCCAGACAAAGCGGGATGGGACTAGATATTGCGCTGCGCGCAATCTAGGCAAGTTGACAAGTAATGTGCAAGAAATCGAGAATTGCCGTGCAGAGAGGAACGGGCAGAAACGTTCTATGTGTTATCGCGAGCGATTTGCAAGGCTTCAATGAGGACTCCCTCGAGCTACAGAGATATTTGCTCTAATCGTAGGTGCACGAAACCACTCCGAGTGGTCTGCTTGAAATGTCGCCATTTGCTGTATTTCGAATGCAAAAGAGTACGAACTTGATGTTGTCTAACAACAGCATGCGACGGCGTCGACATGACTGAGGGCGTAAGTTATGGTGTTTTCTACATTTGGGACGTTAAACCCCTATCAACCTATCTCATCTGTATTGATCACTAATTATCGTAACTGCAGATCAAAAGAGGCACGTAGCTAGAGGCTAAAAGACTGGGCCCCGACCATATGATATTAGGAGGCACGATGCCTGGGGACTTGTAACAATACAAAAACAAAAAAAGATACACTGTTAAATGGCCGATATTTTTCTAGTTCCAGAAATTACATTTCTCCAGTAAATTAATATCAGGCGCAAATATAAAAGAACGTTAAGGTTTTTTGTCACAAATTCTCTGAAAATCTGGGATGCGAAACTTTAATCAAATGTTCGATTTATCGAGAGCGCATAGCGAGCATATTATAGTGATTTAGAAACTTCCTAACTAGACTTCCTTATGCCTACATGGCAATGCTTGGCAACGCGCGCCTAAGGGAAGCATTAGAAAACACGATTTTTGTAGTCCACCTGTGAGCATCCAAATCTGAAACCAAAGTCAGCGGGACACTGCGTTGCTCAGTCCTGACCCGGAGGTACAACTCCGGGTAGTGGGTTGGCTCCTGGACGTAGCAATGAAGCATGAATTTCAAGCCAACTAGCGACGCCGAGAAGACCAACGCACCTGTCTAAACTTCATCCCTATCCCCTATCGTTTTTGTCATATGATAAATGGATGTTCGTTCATCCTACTTATAGTGATTGCTTACTAAGCTTCGAAAGCTCAATTTCCTTTCTGAACTTACGAGACGATTTTTCAGCATAATCACTAAGCTCTTTTTGTTGCGTCTTCAAAATAGCAGTCTATGTATCGTAAAGAAAAAAAAGAAAAGAAGAACAAGAAAGAAGAGAATAGTATACAACAGCTGTATCCTACCGGTACTCACCTATAGGGCAGAAACGTGGAGGCTAGCAAAGAGAGTTCAGCTTAAGTTAAGAACAACGCCGCGAGCTATGGAAAGGAAAATGATAGGTGTAACGTTAAGAGATCGCAAGAGGACGGAGTGGGTGAGGGAACAAACGCGGGTTAATAACATCTTAGTTGAAATCAAGAGGAAGAAATGGGCTTGGACAGGGCATGTAATGCGAAGGCAAGATAACCGCTGGTCCTTACCGGTAACGGAGTGGATTCCAAGAGAAAGCAAACGTAGCAGGGGACGGCAGAAAGTTAGTTGGGCGGATGAGATTAAGAAGTTTGCGGGGATACAGTGGCGGCAACTGACAAAGGACAGGGTTAATTGGAGACACATGGGAGAGGCCTTTGCCCTGCAGTGGGTGTAGTCAGGCTGATGATGATGATGATGATGACGTATAATAATAACTCCTAATTCTGTGAAGCTAACATGAAGACACAGAGTGTCGGCCGCGCAAAAGTTATTTATATTGTCCTAATATGTTATTCTGATCAGCTAACGAAACCGGCGTTTTTTATCGATCCACTCATATACCCATCGTTGCGTAGCTGCTGTGTCCTACTGACATCATCGAAGGAACCACTGGATTCTGCGCAACTACTACAGCCGAACCGTACTGCTTGACCCAGCGATGAGGAATTGATCGGATCACCTCGGAAACATTGCGCTGGGTTTCGAACCAGCCATCGCACGCGTTAGGTAACCAGGCATTTGAACAATGCATATTTAAACGCCAGCCAAAATTCGAGGCATCTTGGCCTGACAACGCGCGGAATATACTGGGTGTTTCTGCGAACAATTTCAAAAATTTTCAAATTTAGGCTTTTCGGGGTCAAAATATGGTTTTTGCGGTATAGTATTACCGCTGTTGGCGGAAACTAGAGAACCAGTGAATCGTCTTTAGTAAGCTGCTTAATTAATTTTTAATAATTAACTTCTTAACTAGTAGAATTACGCGCCTAGCTGCAATTAGAGATTTGTAGCCAGTGGTTAGCAATAGCGATATCAGTTTTACAATTTCGAAAACGCGATTACCCGTACTGGCGCTCTGGCTGCACAGTTTGGCTCTTTCGACTAGTTACGTGCACTGGAGGGGCTGCTTTGCCTGCATGCTTTCGGAAGTGCATTCATGTTTGCCCGACGCAGTCAGATGTCGTCGAGTCGCAGGCACGAAGGTAATTGCATTTTCGAAGATCTAAAAACGTATATTGCTATTACTAACGACCGGCTACAAATCTCTAATTGAAACTATTCACCTAACTCTATTAGTTGAAAAGTTAATTATTTAAAATTTGTTAACTGCTGCCGCGGTGGCTCAGTGGCTATGATGCTCGGCTGCTGACCCGAAAGACACGGGTTCGATCCCGGCCGCGGCGGCTAGAATTTCTTTGGAGGAGAAATTCTAGAGGCCCGTGTACTGTGCGATGTCAGTGCACGTTAAAGAACCCCAGGTGGTCGAAATTTCCGGAGCCCTTCACTACGGCGTCTCTCATAGCCTTAGTCGCTTTGGGACGTTAAACCCCACAAAACCAAAACCAAACCAAAATTTGTTAACTAGATTGCTATTTAGGACAATTCACCCACTTTCTGGTGTCCGCCAACACGGGTGATACTATGCCGCAAAAGCGAGAATTTTACCCTAAAAACCCTATTTTTGAAAATTTTTTAAAGTGTTCGCTTAAACACCCGGTAGAGTCATGATATTTGCCGCCCATATTCGGTGTCTAGACAAACCTTCTTGTTCTCGTACTTCTATTGCCTTTTAGTTCGATAGCGTTACCAAGAAAGCGAAAACTATCCGGCGAATCCAGCGGCGGTGGAGTCTCTGCGAAGCCTCCAGCTGCCAACCAAGGAAGGTGGCAGGTGGGGCAGGTGGTATTTAGGAAAATTTCCTGTGTTTAACTCCCAACTCTTCCCCTCCTCTTTCTCATCCTTCCTTCTCTTCCCCTCTGCACTTGTGATGAAAAGGAAGCAGAAGCCGCAAACACGACTACACATCAAAAATAATTAAGCCATTACGAATAGAAATTGAATAAGAATAGAATGGGTGTCTGAATTGAATCAGAGGCGGAATAGAACGCAAGTTATAAAATGTTCGAGAACTATTGCATGATACTCACGCCAAATGCTAGCTGTTTTCTTTCGCATTTTTTTTTCAGGCGTCGCTTCTTATTTTGTCCGGTGCCTTCGAGACCAACCCTGGCCCAACACAACGTTCTGAAAATAGCACGCGAGCAGACTGTAGTGAATCCAGAGCGTTGTCTAAAGCTGTCAAAGGACTGAATGATGAGGTGCAAAAGTTGATATCTAGCTTGAGTGGATGCCAGGCATAGCAGAACCGGATTTAAATCCAGGTAAGAAAATTCGAGAAAGGCTAACAAGCTCAGTTACTTGCAACTGGCCCGAACTTTTCCTGTATATTGCCGAACGCTGATAATGTGAACAACATATAAATATGAAATGGCATTGTTGATTGGGACAACATGTGACGCTAATAACATATAATTCAGAAGCAATCTTCTATTCCTTTAGCAACCTAATGATTAATCCGGGACCTATTTTCAATCTGGGGAAGAGTGTTGTTGGCTTGTGATTTTTATCTATGGGAGAAACTCTCGGCATCAGTAAAGAGGTTTCTACTACTGCTATAGAAATTGCGGTTGGGATTGTTTGTCATCAGCGAAGTAAAACTGCCTAATAGTAGTGAAGAAACTTCAAGAACAAGGAGAGGATCCTCATGGACCTTTTTCACTTAGACCTGTCTCTCTGAAAATATTGCATTTTTTCTTTATTGCGATTAGATATTTTGAAACCATGCGTACCGGTTCGAAATGTTGAAAATCATATAATTTTCAATATTCTGACTTAAAACATGGCGCATCATCAATAAAAAGTAGAATTTATATCTAGAGTAAACTAATCTACCTACACAGTGAAAGAAAAAAACTTAACATAGCGTCTGGAAAAAAATGTGCGAGATAGGTCCGGAGTTCTTTAACCTCAGATGATCGCCAAATGGGACTTCGGATCAACTTTTTATTTTTTTCGGAAGGCTCCAAATTTGATCTCATTATTCCTACCATCTTCGCCGCCTGTATCATAAAACGCCATGCGTGACTTTGATCTCCCAAGCAACGAGAAAATTGCACTTACGCCTAGACAAGCTTTCTCAACTATGCTCTATGCCAGTAATTGGAAACAGATGAAGTTCTAATGTCTGCCTTTTGGAGAGAACCTGCAATATTAGGTAAAGATTATGCTGCAAATAAGTAAGTTCGCTCGTGTTAATGCACTCATCAGCGCCTAAACACAATGGCGTTGCTATGGAACGGGGCAGTTCTGGTGGGCTATGTTTTAATGACCTGGGAAATTGTAATCTCTTTATCAGATTTCCCTGACTTTTGTCTCGCTTACATAGATCCTTGAACAAGGCATAGCGAGACAATAGAAAAATATGAGGCTCGTGTATGGCATTGCGAAATTTGCATTTTGCTGCCTCTTTATGTGCACGGTTTAATGCCCTGAAGCTACACAAGGACTTTTAGAGATGGCGTAGAGGAGGACTGCGGAATAGTTCTGACATGATAGGTTTTTCTCGTATTTACTGATCGCGTAGCAGTCGGATGTTTTGGCATTACCTCCTATTGCTACCGGGCCCCCACGGCCGCGTTTCTAAAGCATAACCCCGGACCCAGTAGCAGTGTGCCTTGGTGTCACGAGTCAAGGTGACAAAGTGGCAGCAGCATGAAAGAAGGGAATTAAGAACACGCTGATGATGGGAAATCGGATAATTTGGCATTATAGAAGGAAGAGACCGATGACTGCAATGGAGAGGTTTTGTTTAATGGAGCAAGAACAAAGATTAGAGGGTTTGCTACAAATAATGAGAAATCAGGACAAGAGAATAGAGTAGGAAATTCGGTTAGGAGAGGTTCAAGCAAGGGGTATAAAAGAAAACAGATGGCATACTATGGCAGAGTATTCCAGCCTTGAACGCCGGAGGTTTTGCATTCCATCAAGTGTGAGAATAGCTCTGTAGTTACATAATAGCTACGGGCAGATTACTTTGCTACCAGTATCCAAAATTTCCGCAATTGAATTATCTTTCGGTATTTTGTTGTGTATTCAATTCTCTCATCTTCACTCCCGTTTCTTTTTTTTTTGGGCTTCTTCCTCTTCGATTATTCTTATTTATTAACCAAAGCAAAACAATTAGCTTGGCACCAGTTTGCCCTCTTGTTTGGCTCTCCTTACTGAACCCTGGCCTACACCCCGTCGTGGGTATGTGCCATGCCACCAAGGCAACAACAACGACGGCATAGTTTGGCAGTCGGATGGTCTCGTGGCTTGTTTCTTGGGCCTCTTCGACCATGCGTGGACCAAATCGGCTTCCGTTCTGATCCCACGGTCGATGGTATTCCCCCGTCTACGCTACGAGGGGTCTACGTGAATGCTCCTAGGACACCGAGAAGGCCAGCTGATACTATCAACATATGTGCCTCTTTGGAATGTGGGCAACGACCCATCGACGCCTGGAGTCGCGTGACGTGGCCCGGACACGTCACCACTACCCCCCCCCCCCCCCCCCCCCCCTTCCAAATCACACCAACACCGGTGCACGCTAGGCAATGCGTCGGAGTTTTAGCCGTGTGCGCGTCATCGAGGACGTTTTTTTGAGATTGCATCCTGTTGCATAGTTTGATGTACGTGTTAGGACTGATCGTTCGTCATGACAGGGTAGGTGTAGCATTAGGTTTTGTTCCTTTGTTTTATGCGCTTTATACGTGTGTTCTATTTTCGATGCGTCCCGTATAAATATTTCTTTTCGTGTGTCACCAGCTGGTCTGTCTCTTCGCTTCATAGGCACACACACGAAACCAATATAGCCACCTAAATAACTGACTGCTGACCAATGTAACTAGAATACAGCAGCTTTATTCATGAGTTCTTATACACAGTGCCGAAGCGATAGCTTATTCAAAACTTGCGGCTGGCATCAGTCGCCTCGTCTTTGAAGAAGCTCCGTTTTTGGTAGTATTCATATCTTTTTTTTCATAGACAGTGGCGGCGCCCTCTTTGCTGAAGACCATCTGGACCACTGGACGCCTGCTCAGATCTTCTTCAGGGCATCCGCCAGGAGCGTCATATCAGCTGCGACAAAAACAGAAACAGAGAGTCAGAAACTAGAATACACAATTATCCTCTGGCCTGTAAAAACTTTCTGCACGTTGCTTTTCTTTCTTTATATTCTGTGCTGAGTGCAACTTTTCCTTAATTAGGGCGCTTGAAAAAAAAAAAGCTTAAGAAAAGGTTGTTGAGTATGCACTGTAATAAAATTTTAAATTGTCTGTATCGTTGGACCAGCCCAGCTTATACAACCTAGCTCAACGGCCGGCTTCAAAGCCATGAGCACCTGACTTCAGTGTTACAGAGCACGCCGCAGCAATCGGGCATGAAATGGCGAAGAAAAAAAGCTTTTATTCTTCATGCAGCTGTTTTTATTCTGCGAGCCGGCAAAGCTAGCCCTTCCAATACCCTGATTACCCAATATATCATCTCGCCCCTATATAGCGCATGACAGGCGTTTCACTTACTGCCTTGTATAATTTTTAATGTTAAGATTTTTGCATTACAAGAGCACTTTTCTTGGCACTACATAGTCACCGATGTAAAGCTTCATAACGCAGCTATGACCTCGTAACTAGCTATGACTTGCTAATTAGGAGGCTGCTTGACTAATATTTTGTAGTTAGCTTTTTGACAATTGCTGTTTGTGTCCTTTTTATAGAAGGGTGTGTAGACCCCCGTAGTGATAGCCTGATAAGTTTCACTCCCGGCCCTGTGGGCCGAAGAATTGTGGCTACATCACGGCAAGACAAACAATGCGCTTTCGAGAATCTTGCAGGCGAAGCAACCTCTCCAGGGCATGTAACTCATCGAAATAGCCAAACTGTGTTGGCTCACAGCGCCGAAGGTAACTGCACTTTCGAAACTTTAAACCTGATCTGCATACGGTTTGGCTGCATGCCTCTCAGTGAGTAAGGAGAGCAACAGTTATAGTTGAAAAGTTCACTACACAGCATTACTTAACCAGCCTAGAAGTTAGCACGTCTAATCTGCATTCTGGTACACTACGCCGCCTAAATTGGTATGCAGAAAAAAATTAGCTGCGGTTAAACTAATGCTTAGCCTGGTTAGAGTGCAAAAGCTACGGAAAGCTATGGCGTATCGAGCAAATATATTCGGCTTGGCATCTGTAACATTGAGTGCGTTCTGGACATATAGACCGCGCACCCACACTGCTATCCTGGCAGGTGGCAGTTAGTGTTTGATCGCGAGGGTTTGCTCACCCAATAAACGCTGCGGCCTATTGCAGCAGTGGCATGTGTCTGCCATAAAGTTATCAGCGCTAACGCATGCTGCCCACATCTATTTCTCATCACCCCACGGAACTATAAGCGCGATTCAGGCGTCCACTGACCCATGGAGCCAGTTATGCGCGATTCCTTCCCTTAAATTCATCGGTGTATAAAACGTTGTCAACGACAACGCCTATGAACACAATGAACACCGACGGCCTAGGACTTCAGTGCCGCGTTGCCAACGTTGACAACAGTGACAACGTTGTCAATGCTAACGCATGCAGTGCACATCTGTCACTACCACTACGTAGCTTAAAGCACAACTGAGGTGTCCCCTGTTCTAAGAGGGCATGATGCGCCTTTCTCTTGCTTTCGAAGCTCAAAGTCATTTGAAGGTGAAAACTAGGCACCCGGCGATCGAAGCACGATGTCCCGTAGTGAAGCTTTCGCTTCAAAAGCACTCTTTGAACTGAAAAGCGCTTTTTTTTTTAAATGTAGAACATCTTAGGCAAAACATACGGCATAAACACCTTCCTTTTCAAATTCTGCACGTCGCATATCATTTTCCAAATTCATGAGCGCAGGCAAGGACGCAAAGTATGCAGATGAAAGATTGCAACCATAGGGCGTTGCACTCTCATTTGAAAGCGTACGGTCGATCGTATACGCTGATGTCAAAGCGTTAAAGCACGCATGTACGGCCCGTTTTAGAAAGGATCTGTGCATATTTCATCGGGCAGCTACAGCCATGAGCCATTTCGAGGAGGAAAGTGTCTTTTGGCAGGAGAAAGGTCGACGTTTCGCACTTGCCTGAGTGCGGCCAGCAACAAGCTGTCAACTATAATGAATGCAGCGATTCGGGTTGAATGTTGCGGCAGTTCCCTTAGAGATCCTGCTTTCGAACGTCTTGTCTTTTCAAAATTCGCGTTTAAAAAAAACGTGCCCTTTTGGACTGTTTTGTTTTAAGTTTTGCAGATCGTAGAAAAGCGCAGGACTGCAGTCGTATTGGTGACTTAAGATACGGTTGACTGTTCGCCAAGAAGGTTTTCAGTCCTTGCGTGACGTTTTGCCTGACCAGTTTTGTGATTTTTTGCAGGGTTTGCAGGAGCTCTTACGTGTTATGAACACGCAAACCTTTTGAAAGATTATTTGGCCATGTAAAATGTACGGTACCTGCAGTCTCAAAGCGAAGTGATTCGTTCGTTTTCACTGTTAAAGTGTCCCTTTTACTGTTATGGGCTCTGTTATTAATCTCTGATGCTAGATATTCAAAGTTTGTATCATCAGCCAGCCAGTTAGTTTTGATGAGCAGGACTGGTTTGTACGCACGCAATCTGTTTGCAGTGATTTCGGCATGAAAAAGGAGCTTGCTGTTTTGGTAAATTATGCGTCAAGGCAATGACAAACAACGAAACTCAAATCGCATTTCGAATATTTTTCAAGCTCTATTCGAACATTTGCTGAGGATGTTGTGGACTCTGTTTTGGCGTCCTGAGAACACTTTTGACTGCTGCTGAGCTAAGGACATTCAGGTTGCAAACGTATCAATGCAAAACTTTGTAACGTCTCAGTATATTGCTTGGCGTACTGTGTAAAACAAAGCACAAAAAAATTCGTTTAAGCTGCAGCCTATACAAACAACTCCCACGAACCAGCGTTTCTTGCCGTGTGTACAGTCATAAAAGTTATGAGCGTGAACACAGGAGCGCGTGGCACATAGCCTCAAACCCTACTTGTGGCGATACGCGGCGGCTGCTTTCAGCAACGCAGTGGAACGGGTCTCGCCGCCTTGCCTGCTTTCGGCAAGCGGAAGAACACACCTCCCTTTCCACTTTGTTTATGAAAGCGGCCGCCGCGTATCGCCACGAGTAGGGTTCGAGGCTATCAGGCACGCGCTCCCGTGTTCACACTCATAAATTTCATGACTGTACCTCGATTACTGTGCTTGGTACTTTGTTGCATTATATTTCAAGAAATATAATGTGCTTAAAACCAAGACACGCAAACGTCGCCTTTTATGCGCTGTGCGAATCTCATTTCTACCATTTTAGAAGATTTGTGCACTGTAAAGCCGCCTAGATGGTGCTCGTGTTATTTTCCTTACTTTTATCGCACTCTTTTTAAATATCAACCGTAAAAGATATTGGCTCATATAAGTTGCAGTAAACTACTAAACTACTTCTAAACAGATTCTTAGAGTTTTCCGGAGATCATTTTCAGTTAAGCGTAAGCAGAATACTGTGAAAACCAGCACCACCGAGTGAGAATGGTTCACGTGACTGAAATGAAGACCGAGTATTCTCAGTGGGAACTTTGCACAATTTGAGAACATTGTAGATGCTGAAGATGAGACCCTTAAGACAACTGATATATAAGTGAAAAATAAACTCGAACCGTTATTGATTAGAATTGCAGCACACTTTCGGTTCTTCACCACTTCGGCTGCGGTGACTAGGTATCAGAAAACAGCAAACCTTAGAGGGTGCAACACAGGGAGTGTGCGATGAGTGACGGTGCACACTTCATGATTTTTCTTCCCACCACCCTTACTAATAATTGTCGCTATCCCTCAACTAGTAAGATGCGATGCAGAAGATGATCAGTAGGAACGCCTAACTCTAGTATTTGATAACTTTACTTTAGGTGCGGTAAAAATTAGGGGAGCAGTTTCATCATTCCCTATTACATTGTTTAAGTTTTGGAGGATTCCGATTATAGTACTTACACTGGATGTCCTGGGCGAGGTTCTGAACCTGAATGTTGGTGTCGACGATCTCGACGCTCTGTGTGTAAGGGTTGTAGCGCACAGTAAATGGCCTGGGAATAGACAAGGCGTATTCCCTGAAAAGCAAACACAGGCAATGTCAGCTAGCGTCCCGTTAGGAAGAGACATGAGAAGACGCATTCCAAGTATAGTGGCTAAGTTCACTGTTCAGTGGGTGTTCTGCATGTGCATTCGAACATGGTTCCCAGAAAGTCAACTGTATACATGAGAACTCAGTGCGTCGTGTCATCAAGGAGATTTTTGAACGCGAAGCCTTCCTTGTTTACATGCACCTAGATGCCAAAATATAGATTCACATCACTACCTTTTACTAGCTTTTGTGAGGAGAATAGGCCCATTAATAATACGGTAGCTTAGTTTGCATGTTTTAATGCCAGTATAAAAGAAACATTGTAAGGACACTTAAGAACGTTTTCTTCGGACCTAGGCTGAATTAGTAGCAAAGTAGCAAATACTTCTTTGTCTTAGGAAGAAGCGGAAAGACATCCCAATAACGCCCAGTCCAAAGCCAACACCGACTGCGTAACTACCGACAAATGCCATCTCGATAGCGCCAACTAGCTGGTGCACAGGAACCTTATAGCTCACTTCAAACATGAATCACGCGACAGATAACTGCGCCCTCTCGAGACCTTAGGCCCCCCAAAATAAGATATTCACATTAGCTGAGAGGTGAATATTAAGTTGCCTTTTGCGACGGATTGCGCAGATACGTGACAGAAAAAAGGGAGAAAGACTACAACTCTTCAGGTGCCCTAGACATGTCCAACATGCTTAGACAAAAATTTAGAATATTGCAATAGTGTATGTTATTCTTATGGAAATATGAATGCAATGCTGCATTCTTTTGTTGTGCAGCAAAATTTTCTTTTTAGAGCATTTACATCACTCGCATTTTTAAGGCTGCCTTAGGAAACAAATGGCGAACGCTTTTAACAGCAGCAAAAAGGTTAAGATCAAAATATTGGAGCTGCTGACGGGAGATCTGCGGATAAGTTGTTATTGTGCAGTCTTACAATACATGAAAAAATTGCGTTCATTAACAGCTTCCCTTTAATAAATGCTTTTGTCCATAATTGTTGTTTGTAACATTCCGAGTCAAGCATCTCCGCGCTACGTTTCTTAGCTCCATCCAGCACGAAGTGCTCATCGCACGGGCATCGATGTGCTCATCGCAAGCTCATCGCAAGAAGTCCTCATCGCAAAAAAAAAAAAGAAAAATAGGGGAGTTTTAATTGAAGTGAGAACGAATGCTTCACGCTACCTGACTTTCTTCTGGGCGTTCTGGAAGCTTTCGGCCACGTAGTAGACGGGCTGGTACTGAGTGATGGGATACTTCTGCTCTCCGGTCACGGCCGGCTCGAACGGCTTCATCTCCGGCTTCCCGCTGAGACAGTACTGCATTAGAAAAATGTGGAGAGGAAATTGGTCGGGAAGCGAAGAGCGCTGGTGGAGAATTGCAATTGTGCTGCTATTCTGGAATGAAGTTTCGGTGAGGACCTGTAGGAAAAGCAGGTTCAATGCAACTGAAGGCGAAATCACGTATTCAAAAGAGAGAATCATTCTGCTGTCTGGACAAACAAAAATGAATATATGTCTGGAGAAAACCTTAGTAGCGTATAGGGAAAAGCGATGCTGACAAAATGTAGGAGAACACCGCATTTTTTTTTCTCATTGTAATTCGTGAATGGCAACATGAGGCCATAGAAGACAGAGCCCCAAAAATTGAAACACCAAAAACGATAACGACTTTTCCTTCTCTATGCAACAATGTGTTCCAGCGCATGCTCGCGATAATTGAGCTTATTGAGGTTTACGCCCGCACTGTGTGTGACAATAATTTTTGATTCAGCACAGTAGTGCTTACGTTGACAAATGTCCAGGGGCAAAGCATCTGATACAGGGTACACTGCATAGCCATATATTTTGTATGGTGCATGTATGCCAGAGTATACACGGAGACAGGTAGCGATGTTTTTCAGGTAAGAGAATAAGAGAAATTCAAGAAAGACAATAATAGAAAAAAGTAGCACACAAAGAACAAGATAGACTGTATCGAATATAGGGGCTTTTGCAGGCATTCCGTAGGAATCCATTCCTGCAGGATTGGTCCCCGGCATTTTGCAAGCATATTGGCGTGCCATATTTGCATTTAAATCATGGTGCATATTTGCATTTAAATCATCTTACGAATTCAAATTCAAATTGGATTTATTTCCGTTCAGAACAACAAGGTTTGTCAAATTCGAGATAAAAAGTGAGAAAAAGAAGAGGCTGCACCGAATCACGTCCAAAGCAGCATTCGGCTCGAACTGTTACAGGATAAATACAGGGTGCAAGGGAATCCTCACCTCAAGCTCTCCGAACGATGACAACAGCCCAGCGCCGTAGGCCTTGAGCTGGCCATCCTGTTTGCAGATTCCGAACTCCACGGTGAACCAGTAGCACTGCAAGGGGAAAAGGAGGGCTCAAAAACTCAAAACGACGCATTGAAATGACAAAAGGATGGCATTTGGGCCAGTTGGTATTGACCCATAGTGTTGTTGCAGCACAAGGCGGACACGCAGAAGTAGATTGGACAATACGAAGAGCTGTTCGTCCTCTCCCTTCACTTCGTCACTTCGTCACTTTGAATTTTTTTATTTATTTCGTACTGCAGATCATGCTACAGATCCAATCAGAACAAATACATATTATATATTACAGATACACCGCGGCAACAAGCAAAATAAAAAGAAAAAACTAAAAATAAAAAGGGCATGCAGGATGACTATGAGCTGACATTTATCGTGTCAGAGAATTCCACTCGCTGAAGGTACGCGGAAAAAAGAAAAATTTAAAAGTGTCAGTTCTAGAAAAGTACGGGGTAAGTGAACCGGGATGATGGCGACGTGTGATGCGTGTAGCTAAAAACACTAAATAGGGTGCAGGATGAAGCGCCAATTTGTTATATATGAGCAATTCATTATAAACATTACAGAAATATCGCCCTATAGAAGAGGGAACGCATAACTGAAAAATTCGGGCAAGAAAATACATGTTTCTTGTAAGTGGCGTTAGTGCGAGAACTAGTGCAATTTCAGTGAGGAAACAAGGCTTGGAGCGCATTGTACGACGACAGTGTTTTAAATACCTGCCCCCTCCCCTCCACCCCAAAAAGCTATTTCACTTGCATGAATGCCTTTAAGTCCTAATTCTTAAGGCTGCAAAACGCTGCTTTTTGGCTGACTGATTTCAGTCCAACTTATAAAAGAATCATTACAAGTGCACCGAGAATAAATATACCGATTGAAGGCTACGTACGCTGTGGCTTTCCCATCGCCTATACTTTTCAAGCCGATTTTTTTTCTCCTATTGGAAGTCAGATTTCTCGTTTTAGAGCTACATTTCCGCTTATCCACACTGCAGCATATATTATTCTGAAGTCGGTATAGCGTATAGCGGTGTCAAGCTCACATTACTTTTGTAAATTGTAGTACAGCAAATTACGATTGCGAAGAGGCGTTAAATTCCAAAGTAATAGACCCAGATTTGACTGCTTATTTTTTTTTTGAGACCAATGTTTGTGCCCAAGAACTAGTTTCCTCGAAAAGTGCTTGGTTTTCTTAAATTTTTTGCTTTCGTTCTTTATTTCGCCGTGATGTTTTGCCGTCAACCTGAGTTGCGTGACTTAGGTCTGTGTGGGCACAACATAAAACACTAGCAGGTATATTCTGGAAAAGTTTCTCTTCCCTCAGCTATCATAGACGGATTATGATTCAAGCTTCCGGGACATAAAGTACAGGTTGAAATGCAACGAACAAAATGAACTTCTCTTTTAAGAAGCACGCCAAACTAGAGTCCCTTCGTGAGTAAACGGTGCATTTCTCTTGGGTAGGAAATAGGAGAATGCACTCCTTTCCGCAATATTCTCCCTCCTCCCCCGCCCCTTTTCTTCTCCTGATAAATCCTCGTATCTGGAGCAAAACAATCTTTTCTGAAAGCTTTTGTGCGGACTCAGAATGCCAGTCAGGAAACAAAAAAAAAACGACTAGCATTTCATATAGTTCCGGCAGCACTATCAAGAGGGCGAGCACAAAAGAAAATAAATTGCTTGAGATCCCCCCGAGAAACTCCGCCACCAGTTCCACCATTCCGGTTTAGTTTCCAGTCTATCCTTTTCAGATTCGCCTGAAATGACTTTCGGTTGGTTTGTTATTCAGGACATTGTTGCTAGCAGCAAAGGTAGCCGCTCACAAAAGCCCTCTGGCAGAGGCGGGAAAAAGCAGTCGCAGCGAATTCCTCTGCGCGCGTCAAAGCCCTTTTGTTTGAAACAGGTAATGGGTTCGAGGTCTGTTATCTTTAAAGTCAGTTAAGAAACGCAACGACTGCATAAAGTTCGTTGGGCCTCAAGCAAAGCGTGCGTAGTTTTAAAAGAGATGCAAACTAAACAAAACTGAATTAAAAAGTGCATCAGGAAAAGCATTTAAACTATATATTTTTTTCAATAGCGTTCTCCGGATGAAGAAAATGTCTCAGGCGGAAGAAAATCACATTCAGCTTGAAAGAATGTACGGTTTGTTTGAAGTACTCCCTGATTAAGAAAGGAAAACTAAGCTGCTCAAAGATTAGTTCCGGCGGCCAGAGACAGGAAGCGACCGGCAGAACCAGTTATGCGTCATTAAAGCAAATAAATTATTCAAGAAATACAAATCGCCACCTCAAAGCGAAGGAAGATGACTTGAAGTTATGAGAATATGGCTACCCGCTTAATCATGCAAAAAAATAAGCATGTACACAGTCATCGACGTTAATTTAAATAGGCAGCTGTTATGCCTTTTTTAAAGCGTTGGTTTGTGATTTTAAAGGTCGTGCCTTAATTGCGTGGGACCTTCTTGGAATAAAATCGCTCATTTGTTGAGGGACGGTGCCTGTAGCTGGTTTGTCATGGACGACTGCAAGAAAGGTGAGCTGTTGTGCGCTTTTTAGCGGGTGCCACACTTTTAGAAACGCAAATTCTGAATGCGATTTCGGCTTTCAGGACTGCGGCTTGTTGTTATTCTTGAAGCGGCAAAAATTGCTGCGCAGATAAAGCATGAAAACTGCAAGCTTTGTCTTTCTGCAGCGGTTTTTATGGGAGAGGGCGGCGGGAGGGGGCGCATAGTTTTCCGAACTTTAACGCCAGATCAATTGCTCTGGCACTTGCTTGGAAATTTTCCTAGTCGGCACAAACTGTTTCCTCCGAGTAAAAAAAAAAATGCTATACTGATGCAAGAAAATAAAAGTTTAAAGCTGCACGCATTTTATGCTTTACCAGACAGAAAACAAAAATGAAAGGGTACAGTCGGGGACAAAAGCACGTGTTCCTCTAACGAAGCCAATAGCTCTGCTCTTAGTCGGCGGCTGGAGACCACACTTGTGGAGGTAAAAGTTAAATTTTTGTTGTTTCATCTCCACAAGTGCAGTCTCCAGCCCCTGTCTGATGGAAGAGCTATTAGCTTTGTTTGAGGAACATGTGGTCCGGAGACTTTTGTCTCCGACTGTACATGTAGTCTTCTTTCAGTCTCGTACTTTACGTGGTCTCAGCACTGATAGACTAAGTTGCAGGATAATAATTGTTTTTCTTTTTTTTGTTATTTCAGCAGCCATAAGCTGTCTTTGAGCTTGTAACGACGGGCTCGAAAGAATCAGGCTTTTACTGTTGTTTTGTGATCAAGATGTCACAAGCAGAGTGTAAATGAAAAAAAAAAGGAACCTGAACGTACGAAGGAAACCTAAGTGACTGAATACCTGGCCGAGAGAGCAAACAAGATGAAAGCAAGTCGGTTCAACAAGGCTTCTATTAGGAAGCTCCTTTAGTGTCGGCCATGCCAACGTAGATTTTATTGGTCTGGATAAAAGCTGAATCTGAGTGCAATTCTGAAGTCGTAGCTCAGCTCAGCGGACGCATATTTGAAAATTACCATTTTGGAGCATACATTTTGAAATCAGTAAGCCTGTGATGCCATTTCTTGTGCTGTAGTGACGATCGTCTTGGGATAGACCCCCGCCTTAAGAAGTGAAGGTTTAATATACAGTGTCTGTTCTGAAAGTAGTAGGAATGGTTTTTTCCTGGGCGAACGGGTGGACGAAAGGTGGTCAGCGCGTGCAGGATCGTTGAATAAGGATATCGGGAATGCTGGGGAAAATCGGCAATCGGCTCTCGGCCGTTGATGAGAGGAAGTCGCTTGTACTGTGAACCCCTGACGAAACGTCTCGTCACGCAGAATCATCGAGCGTTTACTGGATCAGCGGTACGCGATAAAATTTTGAGTAAATCTTGGTAAAACGGGCAAAGAGACTCACAACATGATTAAGAAGGCCTACGGTGACGCTTCCATGGGTAGATCAGGTGTTTTTTGAGTGGCACAAGCTGTTCCGAGAAGGTAAGGAAAGAGTGGAGGAAGACGACAGCTCCAGACGCCCTTCGACCAGCGAGACCAACGAAAATGTGTAGCGAGTGAAACATTTACTTAACAGTGATCGTAGAATGAGTATCAGTATGATTGCTGATGACTTGAGCATTCTTCAAACCCAACTTTTTGAGATCGTGACAGAAAACTTATCCATGAGGAAAGCGTGCGCGAAGTTGGTGCCGGGAGTGTTGTCAGAGGAGGAAAAGGCGAACCGGTAGGATCTTCTGCATCATGTGAATGAGGACCCCGATTTTTTGCCCAGCACAAGGCGGCAACAGCCCGTACAGTCTCGACATAGCCCCGCCAGACTTTTTTCTATTCCCGAGAATAAAATCGAGGCTCAAGGGGAAACATCACGGATCGGTAGAGGTGGTTCAACAGGCCGTGACGAGGGAGCTAAACAACATTCCGGTCCAGGCGTTCCTGGAGGCGTACAAAAACTGTAAAACTCATTCGCAGCAGCGTGTGGGTGCGGAAGGGTGCTACCTTGAAAAATTGTAATTGTTTGTACTATTCTCTTGAATAGATTTTGTTAAAAAAAATGGGTCCTTCTACTTTCAGAACAGACCATGTACACTACCGCATTTACTCTGTTACTTCTATTGAGGACCTAGCGAAGCGTCTCTGCGCTGAGATGGGCTCTTCTTCACAAAGCCGCCATCTCTTTGGGGTCAGTTGGCTGTCATGCTTCTCCCGTTCATGAATGAATGAATGAATGAATGAATGAATGAAAACACTGGTTATCAAATTAGCTAGGCCTTCGAATATTTCGTCACTTGCTAGGATTGCAACAATTGCACCACTTTAGGTTGGCACTTATAAAATACGTTTTCATTACTGTTGAAAGCTGCTCCGCTGCCAGCACAGCCTTTTAAAGCGAGGCGGGCGAGCATTACGAACATACGAACATAGGGTAATTCTTTTCCTCTTAGGAATGCGCTATGGTTGGTTAATGGTTTATGGGATTTAACGTCCCAAAGCGACTGAGGCTATGAGGGACGCCGTAATGGAGGGCTCAGGAAATTTAGGCCACCTGGGGTTCTTTAACGTGCATTTACATCGCACAGTACACGGGCCTGTAGAATTTTGCCTCCAGCGAAATTCCGCCGCCAAGGCCGGGATCGAACCCGCGTCTTTCGGGTCAGCAGCCGAGTGCCATAACCACTGTGGCACCGCGGCGGCTGGCATGCGCTATGTAAATCTTGCAATATGCTCGCTCTGCTGCGTGAGAACGTTACGAAAAGGCGCTGTCGACAAAACCTGTCCATACAAAAAACGAGCGCTCGCAGCCTCCCCAACTTGCTTGCTGCTATATGCTCCACGGGGGAAATCAACTCGCATTGCAGCTGCGATGAAGAACTGCTCAGGGTACAGCTGTCGGCTTATTCAAGTGTAAAGCACAGTTGCCCCTCAGAAACTGCAATGCCCCGAAGTAGACCGGCGCCGGGGATGAATAATGTCATTAGAGATTCAGTCACGCGGCTGCGTGAAAGGAACACAATGCTCAAGTTTGAAAGGACTGACTTCAGTAACACTGACACTTCAGTAAAACGCGTTGCTGGGCTAATTAGTATTGCATACTTTAAAAGTTCAGACAATGAAAGCTGCTTGAGTCAGCCTAGAACGCAGTTGAGGATTCCTCTACATAGCCGGTGTTAGCTTTCTTTGTTTTAGGCCGCCGCGGTGGCTCAGTGGCTATGGAGCTCGGCTGCTGGCCCGAAAGACGCGGGTTCGATCCCGGCCGCGGCGGCTGAATTTCTTTGGAGGAGAAATTCGAGGCCCGTGTACTGTGCGATGTCAGTGCACGTTAAAGAACCCCAGGTGGTCGAAATTTCCGGAGCCCTCCACTACGGCGTCTCTCATAGCCTTAGTCGCTTTGGGACGTTAAACCCCATAAACCAAACTAAACCAAACCTTTCTTTGTTTTTGTATGGAGTGCCGGAGCGTATTTATGAAGCGCGAAGTGGCGTAAGACGTCCACCACGCCAGCTTTAGGAACGCAGTTATTACGTGTTCAGCGAATTCCGTGAGGCTTGCAACTTTCAAGGGGCGAGAACTCTGAGAGAGCTAGGGGACCAGCCACCCATGTGTTTATACCAACAATACAAGCTGCATGGTGCTTAATTAGATTCAGCGAACGGGCGGATGCCCAGTAGAGCAAGAACCTCGAAATGAAGCCGTGTTTATTCATTAAATGCTAAATGTTCCTTTCGCTTTCGCAGTGGAACTTGTCAGCCAATGTATTAATGACTTCAAGCACTCATGGATGAAAAAAGGACTTCTCGTTCCTTAGGAAAGCAGTGGATTGAGAAAAAAAGCTCATTAATGCAGTGAATACTCCTGGGCCACTGTCTGCGGCAAAATAGTGGCTTTTGTCGCCATAACGCTGAAATCATTTTTTTTAGGGGGCGAATTTCAATAATGCGTCCCGCAGTGATCGTAAAAGCACGAACATTGCAAGAAGATAGCAAAAAGTAGATACTTCTCGAAGAATTAAGAAGCCGACGCGAAAAGTACATTCCTTAAACGTTCCCCATGGAGGTCACTGAAAAATCCCTGCGATTTTTTACGAGTTCATTTTTTCTAGGCAAAGAGTGGTAGAAATAATACAAAGGCATAGAGAGAGAGATCGAAAAAAAGCGTTGACTATCACGAGGAAAATTTCACTGTCAAATCGTCACCCAAAAAAAATCTGTGCTGAGCTGCCAGATGTGGGCGGACTTTAGGGACTTTCTTTTTTATTGGCCCTCCCTAATATTCTTTTTCTTGATGCGGTTGTGCAGTCTGTTTTCTGTGATCAATCGTGTGCATACTCCTTTGGATGTTTATATAGTTCTCAGAAAGGAACACTGTAGATGTTACGCAAGAATCATTCGTAATTATAAACTGTAAAACAAATAGATAAACAAACAGCTCAGACGCTCACTCTTACGCAAGAAATCGTTCAAAGTAGGAAAATCAACTGGTCAAAACAGCACCTTCTGAGACCACCGAACGTGCAGGGATGTGCGAGTAGATAATTTATTATCGAGGTGCTTACATTATAAATGACTGTACGTATAGCTGGCTGCCAATGGAGTTCATCAACCTTTCTATGTAAGCATCCACTGAAGCCTGTAAGCAGGCCTACATTGAAGCGAACTATCACTTGTGTGCAGATCACGAAATCTCTAAGCTTGGTACTTCGTCAAGAGCACGTGATTAGCAGAAAAACACGCCTCTTGTAAAAGAAAAAACTACAGAATGTTTACAACATTCGAATCGGAGCAAAAGCACGGATTTATGCTACATAGAAGACGATGGAGAGCTGGCAGTGCCGCGGGACGTAACAGATGGAAGTTGATGAAGACGACGCTCTCCAATGCACAGCGCGAGAATGTGGTGCAGTTTAACACGAAGCTGTTGGCTGTGGCGATAGCCTAGTTTTAACTGGCAAGGTCTCAGTGTGCAGCTTAAGGAAAAATGCTTTTGTACATGACGAGAGGGGCATTTTACGTACTGTCCTGTGTACGCAATGTCTTGAGTACGTAATTTCTCGATAAACCAAAATACACAGAGCGATATAGTGGCGGAGGAAAAAGCATACAGATTACGTCCTTGTACAACCGTTTCCTCGACATCGAAAAAAGGAACTCAGGGGGAAAACGAACAAGGCGGAAACGAACAGAAAAAGACACCTCATGCATAACTCCCCACAAAAAAGGACGATCAGAAGCATTCGAAGAGACAGTGATGCTCGGTAAAGAATGAACTAAATTTACTTGCAGGAATGCCCGCATTATTGGCTGTACAGTGCCCCGGAAAAACATGAAACGTGAAACCACCTGTCGAGCATACAGGCGTACTAAACCGAGGCCACTAGCACTTACAGGTTGGAAAAGGTGATCACGCCTCGTTGATCCAAAAGACAAAACCCACCGAGGATTTGTGAAAACTCTGTGGAAACGCTGGATATAAAGTCTTGTGCAATGAATAATTTTCAGTACATAAATTTTAGGGGTGAGAACCAGATTGCATGCGGTCGGTCTGCCAAAAATCCAGTGACCATGGGGCACAAAAGTCTCAGCATAGCGCTGAAGATTTGGCAGGTGGTCTTTCCACTAATCTACACTGTGCTTATAGTCCCTCAAAGGAACTCCCAGTTACCATTTAAAACATGGCTAGAGAAAAATGGTATTTTTCGTGTCTACTGTGAACTGTCGCCTTTGTAATGCTCCTGAAACGATTGAGCATTGTTTCACTCATTGTAAAGATGCAACATTCTTCTGTGACATCATGCAACAGACATTGAAAAAAGGCTTAATTTGACGCCGAATTCTCTACGATTTCTCACTGTACTACCACTTGTTGGTGAGCCCATAGATATGTTATTTTTAATTGGATTACACAGCGTGTGAAAAACACGCTTGATGGACCGACATTGTGAATCTGTTATTTCTGTCAAAGACCATTTCTGTAGAATGAATGCACACTTAAAAGAATTGTATGCCCAGGCAGAGTATGAACGGGAATGGTACTCACTCTTGGTGCTGTGTTGTTCATGGCCTTTTTATCTAGTTCTCTGTTGCTTAGATGTGTCGTGTTATGATGTATTCGCTATGTGCTCCGAACTGACTCTTTTCTTGTGCTAGTGTGTTGATGTGCCACTGTTTGTAGATACCACAGGTAGATAAACATCGCATCATTATAATAAACACCTTGTTGAAGAAAAAAAGGCGGCGACATCCTAGTGGTCTCGCTGAGTGGCCCTTAAACGAGATCTGTTCGAGCAGCCGCGGGTTCGACTCCCAGTTATAGGTATCGATTCAATTTCTTTTTCTCTTCTTCATGGTTTGACCTCTAACTCAACTAAAGGTCAAATATATACGGCCCGCGATTGAAGCCCGATGTCCCGTAGTGCAGCTTCCGCATGAAAAATGTTATTTCTTTCTTAGTAATGGCCTGACAGGATTACTGCGGCTAACCAAATACGCAAACTAAAAGAACCATGAAACGATATTGACTGTAGTTAAGAAAAGCGTGCAAGCAATCAGCATTCCATCACTCGTAATCGCAGCGCAAAATTTTTTTAAGCCAGTTTAATTACCAAAAATAAATGGCTATTAAAAATGATGCTGTTTTTCGCCACAGTAAATACTTCTTGGCGACGTGCAAGAAACAATAAAGAAAACAGGTCCGCGCTCAAGCAATCTCCATCTCGCCCTCGCCACCTAGGGACACCCAATCAGAATGCTCGCTCAGATTACCACTGACGCCACCGGGGTAGTGGCGTATAAGGACGCGCAATCAGATATCGCCATAATCAATTGCGAGGTGCTGCGAACAGGAATTTCTAAAAATATACGGAAATTATAGAGTAAACGGAGTGTTCTTAATTTGAGTCGAATAGTCTAAACGACACCTTCTACATAGCAGTTGCAAACAAAATCATTTCAGGGTTCCTTTAACGCCTCCAAGCCATGAAAGGAAAAGGCATGCAATATCAGCATCAGCAAGCGATGTACCGTAAACCTTTCAAGTACACATGGAAGCACGCCTCAGTACGGAAATTATCAAAAGTCCGCAATTTTTTGGGGCAGAAATACATTGTAGATCTGAGGATGTGAAGGACAAAAGCGAAAGTATGTATTTCTTGCGTAAGTGAAATATCCCTTTCTTGTACTGGGACAACAAAGATTACGAAGCAATCTCCTTCCTTAACTGCAGAAAGAACCCTACGTTTCACTTCAGAACGCACTCAAATCCATGGGCAGAAGGCCCGGAGAAACGAATTAAAAAAAAAAAACAAGATATGAGAAGATAACAAGGCTTCACGTCACTTTACCTGTACATACCGCTCATGGGATACCTAAAAGGAATGACATTGGGCGTAACAAGCGTACAACGGGTCTTCAGCAGAACTCCATTTCAACATCATGCGGGTTTGTGTGCTGATGGTGCCAGAATTAAATCAAAAGATAATCGAACAAACGAATCACTCACGCCTCAAGAAGCATAATTGCTTGGAGTGAGAGTTGAAAATGTCTTAGCAGTTGTGGCATTTCGGTAAGTTTTTAGGGAAGTTTGCAGTGGCATCCAATAGCGTAACAAGTGCTTGAGATTAACAGGTAGGGGACCAAGAGAATGCATTCGGAATTTTCAACTAAAGCAGCCGGTTCTTCTTTAGTCTGCGTCGTCGGAGCGCCCAACGCCTCCTCTCCCCTATTTCATTTTTATTTTTGTACTACGGTCCCGATACCTTTCTGTGCAGTATTCAGCTTGTTCAGTTGGTTCGCATGTGTTAATACTACCGCGCGCTTTTTGCATCTGGCAGCGAGCAGGTATTCACAGTAGATGGAAATTAAAACTTCATTTTGCTTTTTGCAGGCCTAAAATAAATGCGAACTTTTCTGCCCCAAACCACTTCCAGGCAATATTCTGAGCGCTTCAATCGCGACTGCGGTTTTAGGAGCGAGTAATGGTAAGCGCAGAACAGCCGTTTTCGCCTAAATTGGTTTTCCCTTTCTCGCTCCGAATATCGAAGACTGTATGATGCGGAGTAATGCGTATTTGAAGACGCGAAATTCCGTCAATTCGCAGTTTTATCCCGAGGAGAAGCGAGTACATGCGGGTGCTTTCACGGATGAGTCTTAAGAGACAAGACGAGTTCCTCGATGTAAATCCACTTTTACGGATCGGCGAATGCTTTCAACATATGATTGCAATTTAGACTGCTTTCATCCCGTGCCTTACGGAAAGAATCGCGTTCCGCTTCAGATGCACTTAGAAGGTTTCTCGAGAGATTTATGAAAATGGCGTGATCTCGCATGTTCGTGTTTTTTAACACAGCGTAAGTAACCGAAGCCCAATGTTTCTTGGGAATGTGTTCACAGTGCGCACTTTCGCTAACGAAACGAAATTCGATGCGGGATTTCGTAGTTTCGTAGTTTCTTTTTTTGTCCTAAGCCTTGTCACACAGACAGCTCAGTGGCCCCTCTTGTCTTTTAGGATTATCTATCCGTCTACACGCATTTCCTCTTCTCAGCTCTTGCCATAAGCTCATGGCACCCGGATCATATCGAGGCGCTCAGAGTGTTTTTTTTTTAAATTGTCGTTTTTATTTTCAATGCATGCCTATACTGAAAAAATAAAAAGAAATCTCGATGTCTTCCTACATTAAACCACGCAAACTGGGCCGGGAAGGAGCAGGAACGTAGAGTTTAAGGCGTGATTTTCGTAGGCTCCGTTGTAGCGTGTTCTTTGCCACTTGTGTCAATTCCCCAACGGCTTCCTTTCCAGGGCTCTTGGAACACGTAACGCGTCTCTACGCCGCTGGGATGTACTGGCATTTTCTCCGAACGAGCAAGTGTTGACAACTAACGCAGGATATGCGTTGCCAAGTGAGTAATGATGATTTTTTCAACTGTGGTTCAGCCCTTTGTTCTGAAATACGAAGGAAATACGTTTCCTTCTACGTTTTTTTTTGTTAGCCGGACGTATCTAGGTGTCCCTAAAAAGGTTCTACCCTTTGTGGAACTAACGCACTTTCTGAATATGTCCATAAAACCAGCTTAGCGACTAGCGTTTGTATCCTAGAAGTAATACTTTGCTCTGAGCTATGTTTCTTTAGTTGTCAGGCAGAGAAAAAGCTGGGAGTAAACAACTGGTGAACTTCTTTTTTGCCGTAGTGCTTCCTTTTTTTAGAGAAATATGCAGCAAGAGCTTCATACTTGGCTGTATGATTAATCTGATTAATCAGTTCTTGTGACGTGCCCAAAGTTCTATTCAAAAGTAGATATGTCACAGCTTCTACGATTGATTAAGGGCGTAATCTCTAAAGAAGCGGCTATTCCTCAAAAGTTTGAAAGATTATCATTAAGTTAATGAATTTTGCTTCAGCCGCCGCGGTGGCTCAGTGGTTATGGTGCTCGGCTGCTGACCCAAAAGACGCAGGTTCGATCCCGGCTGCGGTGGCTGGAATTTCTTTGGAGGATAAATTCTAGAGGCCCGTGTACTGTACGATGTCAGTGCACGTTAAAGAACCCCAGGTGGTCGAAATTTACGGAGCCCTTCACTACGGCGTCTCTCATAGCCTTAGTCGCTTTGGGACGTTAAACCCCATAAACCAAACCAATTTTGCTTCATTTGAGAATGAGGGCATGGAGTATAGCAGAACGTGGAGTGAATAGAGCCAATAAACTTCAGATTTGTTAGAGTGATATACACCACACAAAGAAAGTGATATACAGCCCTAGTGTGCAGAGGTTGACCCGGGCTGATAAGATGAAGAAACATGCTGCGGTAGTAAGATCGAGGCTAGTGCAGGAGGGAGTGCCAAAGGGATCGTTGAGAGGTTCACTTGCGCTTAAGTAGACTCAGATGGCTAGCTAGCCATAACGATAAGGACTATCTCGTGCAAAAAACAGTTAGAGATTTGAGAATATCTCAGCAAGCGATGACGCTGAGTTTAACTCCACCGACCCCACGAGCGCTAGATTGCCTCTGGGCACTATGAGTGAAATTTGAGTAGGCGAGATAGAGAACCTTATCACTAACTTTTCTGCCTTGGTGCTGAAGCGTCGTAGGCCCGGTGACATGAATCAGGAATTGTCTTGTTTTATTTTCTCCTTTTACAACGACCAACTTAGCTTCCAGTAGGGCGGATGGCGTTGCAGCTATCATTACGCCTAAACTGCCTACAAACAACTTGAAAAGACAAACTAAAATCAGTGTTCCTGGACATAAGTTTTAATTGTGCAACAACTGCTCAATGATGAAACAAAGTTGTAACAATATAAAAGGTAATGATTCATTTTTCTGATGCCTCGGATGATCTTTGCTCTAAAATTAGCCCATTGTTCGCATCGTGTAGTTCAGACTTTCATTCGAAACTGATTTGGAATGTTCCACAAAACGTTAACAGCAAAAAAAAAGCTACTGGCGAGAGGTCATCTGCGGATTTATTTAGTTTTCTACTGAAATCGTACAATGTGTGAAAAAAATGCGCTCATCAACGACTAGCCTTTGCGAACTACGTTCTTCAGAATTACTGGGTATGCGGAAATGACAATTGCAGGAAATAGAACTGGCTAATTTGTGTTTGCGGGAAACGACAAAATGCTGCGTCGTCCGATAGCTTTCACCCCCACCTCAAAATAACCTGGTCTCGTAGTTCATGCTGTAATGTGAAGAATGCTTCCGCTCTCCTTGCTCAATCCTCGAAAACACTAGAGGTTCATTTTTTCTAAGATCACAAAGTATAAATGCTTATCAGTCTATCACTTTTTCGTCGTAAAGGGACAGGTAGCGGTAGTCAGTCAAAAAGAGAGACAACAAAAGAAGTCAAAGCACTGGTTGAACCATGAATGCAATGGTAGGTTTCTGAGCTTACGGACCAGTCTTCCTCGAAAGGAGTCACCTTTTTTCTGCTCTCAAAAATTTCAGTTTCTTAGAAGTCCACAACGCATATGTATTTTTAGTTCTGTGTTACTTTTTGAGCAATATTTTTGCCTGATTACAAGTACCGTCTCCTGAGTGGGTAGTTTCATGTCTATAGCTTATTGTTCTAGAAAATTCCAACCACGCAGCAAGCTTCGCTACAACTGCTGTCGCATTAGCAACAACGTTCGTCTTCCTCATGGTTCATATGTGTGCGTAGATATACATAAGTTTCCGTTGATTCCGTTAACCAAAGTTTTAGATTGTGCCACACTTGTGAAAAAAATATTCTGCAGTAAGCCTAACTACCATTATTTCTACCCCGGTAAATTAACTGACACACAGAAGAGGCAAAAGTGCTTTCAGCAACTTTCTTTGCATTGGTTGTCTCAGCCACACAAGCCAGGCTTGAAACATCCTAAAGAAACGCGTACCTAAAGAATATAGTAGGACATAGTGAGTTTCATAGGTAACAGTTTTAAGCACTGATGACGGCATGACCTCTTTGTGAGGCGGAAGTGCTGTTAAGTGGTAGCCCCCTCCCCCCCCCCCCCCCTCTCACACGCACGCATATATAGAGCTGGAATCGTCCAATGCAATTTCGGTCACGACGATGCGACTGCGTTTGATGGAAAAGAGCCAGATTTTGGTATATGGTGTGGGCCTGGTCTGGTACGTGCAAAAGGAGACCGAAATATGTACTTTCTGATATGAAACACCACGACACAAGCAGAGATATCTGCTTTTTCGTGTTTAAACGCATTTTTCGAACCAAAAATTTATGACAGATCCAGTCCTGCTTTACCAACACGCAACAGGCAAGAAATTGCTGCGCACCCTTCTTTTTCTGCGCTCCGAGCGAAAATCTAGAAGCGCTGGCAACCTTAAGGTTTTCAGCGGCAGAAATCACAATTTAGTGCCAGCTTGTAGTGCCAAGAAAACGAAAACAAAAAGCTCGCAGCTTTCCAAAGGAGGAAAAAGCAATGAATGGGCATAGTATGAGTCTGACGGTGTTCCAAGCCCATGTAGTTCCACCAGCCTAACGCTCACCGTAATTTTCGCTGCCTGAACAAGCACAGAGCATTTGGACGCTCAAATTCGACGCTGTGAATTTTACGTCGTGCACTCTAAACATGGAAATGTCTTCCGCCTGCTCAACTGACGTTTATAGGAGTGCGACACTTTCTTCCGTCCTGTCTGCACCGCTGGCTCTTCTTGTACTGTTTGTACTGAAATGGAAAACTGCTCGACAGTTTGTTTAACATCGTTCTCCCGCTTCTGCGACTGTCGTGAGAAGAGGTGCAGACGTGCTGCAGGCTTCTGGGCGAACGGCGACACCTGCCTTGCGGGAATCGTCAAAAGCGCGAGAAAATGCAGTTTCGGTCCGAATGATGCATTTGCATAAGGCGGAAGAAAGCCGGCGCTTGGTATGTAAATTTTGGGCACGGCGCGTGCTGGAACGATTCGGAAAATGTGCGCCTGAAGCCCTGTCACGAGAACTTCTTTCGTCCATAACGCGGGAAACTTTGAATAAAACTGGAAACACAAGGAAGGCGTGCAGTGAAAGAATCAGGACAGGCACGCTTGGAGAAGTAGAAGATTTTGCAGGGATGTTTGGTTCATTTTGACATGAGGGTCCGAACATGTCCAACATTCTTGGAGAAAAAATTTGTATATTGGAAAAATTGTAAGTAACTTATCGAAATATTGAAAGCAATGGTCTATTCTTCTGACGTGCAGCAATATCATTTTTAAAAGTTTTTCCGTCGCTCGCATCGAGCTTTTAAGAATGAAACAGATAACAAATGGGGAATTCTTTTACCGATAGCAAAGACGTTAATAGCAAAGCAAATGCAAGCATGCTGATGGGAGATCTGCGGACATATTTGGTCTTATAGTGAAATCTTACAAAACATGAAACATTTACCGTCATAAACTTTTTCCTGTTCAAAAATAATTTTGTTCAGGATGGTTGAGTGTGTGAAGGTGTCCGGAGTCTAAACGAAGATTTACAAGAGAGAGGGCTTAACTGACAGCTGGTTTTAAATGAGTGAAACGTACAGAGTATGTAGCAAAGCAGCGGGAGAGGTAATCAGATGAACTCAACCTTGACATATTCATCCTGTAGGCATTTATTATACCATTCATTTTGCCAGGTTCTGTGTTTTTTACCCTTTTTGCCTTTTTATAGATTTATTTTATCGTTCTTGCGGTTATTTTCATCGTATATCTTTAACTGGTATATAGTCATCATGTGCACAATTTGTTTTCTATCAACCCTTTTATAATTTCATCGTCTTGTAGCCTTGTCACCTTTCATGATTTTTGACGCTTTTGTGGTCCTTTACAGCATGTGACGTTCTCTGCATCTGATTACCACTTTCGCTGGTTTCCTATATTATGTGTGCACTTCGCTCAGTAAAAATAAGCTGTCAGTTAAGCGCTATTTCTTGTCTGATATTTGGTTAGCCTTATGACGCCATAATTCGCGCTGCTCTACTGGCGTCATATATGAGAAAGCTAGAAAATGAAAAACACCAAAGTCAAGGTGTTAAGCGCTGGATACAAGAAAAAAAAGCGGAGCACTCAGGTTCCTTTCCGCTAGTAGAGACAAAGAGCACTTGGAGTATAACCATATTCTCTGTTACGCTGAAAATCATTTGTACACGTTATAAACTCCGTCAAGTAAGAGTTCACGAAACAGGATGGACAGCGATTAGGAGCACTCAGCGAAACAATGAAAACAGCCACCTTTCCTGGCTTTACTTTTAGGTATCGATATTTATTGTGACTTCTCCGGTTTTGACAAAGGTCTGTGTGCACAACTTTTGTCGTAAGTCTGTATTTTTTGTTGCATTTCAAAGAGTTGTAACTGTGTTAACTTGTTCCCCTTTCTATTTATGCAATGTCCAATTTGCATTAATCGTGTTGATAATAGTGAAGTCCTGATGATGATGATTACGACAATGATAAATTTTGAGAAACTTCATGATGATGCCAATAATGATAAATTTTGAGCAATTGATTTTTTTAATACTTAAACAACGCAAAGATACCTCACCCGAAATTATAGATGTTCACTAGCTTAAGGTGCTGTCTGCTGAAGGTGCAATTTTAATGAAAGACGACGTTCCTATAGCAGCATTCCTACGGTCTAAAAAAATCAATGTTTGAGTTCATGCCAATTTGGGATGGCGCTTAATTTCCTGTCATCCGCAATTTCCGGAACATTCCCCATCTTTAGAAAATTCTTCCGTTTGCTCCTATGCCTGATAACCAAGGAGTATGCTTACTAGCCCGTCCTGTATTATTTGACGGCAAAAGATAAGAGCAGCGTTTGATATGCCGACGGTTCAGTAAATGGCACGCTTAGTTTTCAATAGAAAGTTAGCTGCTTACGCAGCCTCCCTCTTCGCCATTCACCACAGAATTGGGAAAAGCAATTTTTATGTGATTCCCTTATGTGAACTCTTAGCGCGTCAGTTTAACTCTTAGCTTAGCACTAGAACCGAGCTACGTTGATAGAGCCTGCTTTCCTAGTAGTAATTCAGTAGCAGCATGGAGTAAAGGATTACATAGTGGTAGATGTTACAGATTGACAAGAACAAAAATTACCTGGGGAGGTAATTATTATTGTATGCTGGAAATTCTTTAGCATGACGTCTTCTCCTTGCTTTTAATTGTTTCTTTTATCCTTTCTATATTCTCTTTATATATAAATACCTTCACTAAATATGCATGAAGCTGACGCAACGTAAGGTCTCGAACCTAATTTAGCGCCTTGCTGTTAAGCTTTCGTGCTTGCTATCTGCCGAGAATCTCTCGTCAGCCTACGAATCAGCCGGCCATTCCCCTGATCCCCAACCCCACCCGGGAGAACTGGGAGGTGACCCTGCTTGGCTGCCACGACTTACAGGCTCAACAAGCCTTAGTCGGGCGCGTCCGGGCGGCGGCCACCTCCACTGTGGTCACAAACTAGGGATCTCCACGTAGTGTTTGTAAGGATTGGTTCCTTACGAGCTGATCAAAACATACCTCCTGTCCCTTCTAAATAAATGTTTTCACCACCACCACCACCCTAAACGCATTTTGTTCTAGGCCGTATAGAAATTCTAGGTGAATTGTACTTAAGCTCAGTGCGCTCTGGCTACCACCACATGTCGCAATTACTTAGCATATTTACCTCATTACTTCATGGTGCTGCTGTCATCGGAATACGCCACTTCGTATAGAAATTGTAGGTGAATTGTACTTAAGCTCAGTACGCTCTGGCTACCACCACATGTCACAATTACTTAGCATATTTACGTCATTACTTCATGGTGCTGCTGTCATCAGAATACGCCACTTCGTATAGAAATTGTAGGTGAATTGTACTTAAGCTCAATACGCTCTGGCTACCACGACTTGTCGCAATTACTTAGCATATTTACCTCATTACTTCATGGTGCTGCTGTCATCGGAATACGCCACTTCGTATAGAAATTGTAGGTGAATGTACTTAAGCTCAATACGCTCTGGCTACCACCACATGTCGCAATTACTTAGCATATTCACCTCATTACTTCATGGTGCTGCTGTCATCGGAATACGCCACTTCGTATAGAAATTGTAGGTGAATTGTACTTAAGCTCAATACGCTCTGGCTACCACCACATTTCGGAATTACTTAGCATTGCTACCTCAATACTTCATGGTGCTGCTGTCCCCCGAATACGCTACTTGGTAAAGAGGGAATAAAAAAAATGAAACCTTAAATGGACTAGATAACACTTCGGGTAGATTGATAACTCGTCAATGAAGTTCACTCGGTGGCTCTATTCAGTGTGCGCAGCGAATTCTGCTAGCGAGCGCATATCTATTTTGCTCTTCCATGCACAGTGAGAGACACTTACTGTGGCAAGCTTCTCGATGTAGTCATCGGGGGCACCCAGAGACGCCAGGCCGATTTCTTGGGAGAACCTGGCGAAACTTGGGTCGGCGAACAGCGGTGCATGTCCGAGAAGTTCGTGACAGATGTCACTGCGCAGTAAAAGGAAGAAAGCAGAACGGGGTGAAGCAATATAGTTTCGTTAATATAAATGGCCAGCGAAGTTCAGCGCCGTTCGCATACACCGTAGTGTATGGTAAAAAAACAGAAAGAGAGAAAGCAAGAAAGTTCAGTTAAGCGAATATGGGTTTGCAACAGATTAGGCAAGGGTTTGGTTGAGTTAAATGAAACGGCGGGAAATAAATGATGCGTTTCTGCTTAATGTCTTGATACGTAGCTCTGGGAGTGTAATGAAGAGCTATTCGTCTTTTACAAATTGGCGGCAACAACATATGCTGTTTCCTAATATAGGCCGCCCTGTCGAAAAGAACCAGATCGCCGGATCGAATTTTGTGATTAATGTGGCATGAATTGCGCAGTGTGGCATGTGCAAACCTGGTGTTGTTCAAACCACCAGAAAAATCAGCATTCCTTTGATGATCTTTTTACTAGTGAACAGACGAGATTAATTGCTCAAATGTCGTGTGAGCTAAGTAAAAAACTTAGTATCGCAGCACGAGGGGTGAATACTCCGGCTTTTTCTGCGTGAAAAACGACGATTGTCAATAGCACCACCTTCTATTAGGGCCACCTATTATCAGCGGTACTAAGTGTACATGTGACCAACAACATGGTTCTACTTGACATCGGACCGAAGTTGAGATTTTGATATGAAGGAGGCATATTTGGGGCAATGAACATCATGAAGTCTTAGTAGCATAATAGTTGAGAGAAGAGTAGCCGGCTTCGTGGGGAAAGAGGAGCTCAGGTTGCGACCTACCAGATACATGTAGGCTGTAATAAAGGCACAAATTGTTTCAGTAGCGAACTGGCTTGTGCACTCCGATAAAATCCGAGAGTTAGGAGACTATTGTTGTGAAAGCGCCTTTGTAATAAGTAACTCCATCAAAAATATTTTTCCATTATCCTCGCACAGTTCCGTTGCACTTATAGCGTTGTTAACGTCTACTGTATCTCGTAGATATGTAACGATTATTCTTAATTGACAATGATTTATTTTAAAAAAAGCCACAAAGCGACACTTCCATGCAGAGTAATATGAATTGTCTCCTTCACGTGGAGCTTTTTTCGTCCGCCTATCTTCTTCCTACTTTCTGTTCTGGTGCAGCCGTGAGTCGTATACTGACCGGTAAGAAAGTTACAGCTTTAATTTTTTCCGTCTCATTCCCTAATAATTTTTTTCCCGAGAGACGTTTCTCAGAGGTGAGATTATTCAGAATTTTCTTGCAATTTACAGTGATGTGCCACTTGCGTCAACTTTTCGGGTTTTGTTTTAACAGCAATTAATAATTCAATGGATATGGTGAGTTACTTTCACTGGTTATGATATAGTTGTAGTTTTAAATAACACTGGACAGCAACCTGATGGTTCATTTGATGTGCGCATTGTAGTAAGGATAATAAAACTGGAAAAAAACTTCCAGAAGGACACAGCAGCTGTAGCTCAGTAAAGGCGCCTTGTGGTTACCAGTCACACCGATTTAAGCCGGGCCGCCGCGGTGGCTCAGCAGTTATGGTGCTCGGCTGCTGACCCAAAGGACGCGGGTTCGATCCCGGCCGCGGCGGCTGGAATTTCTTTGGAGGAGAAATTCTAGAGGGCCGTGTACTGTGCGATGTTAGTGCACGTTAAAGAACCCCAGGTGGTCGAAATTTCCGGAGCCCTCCACTACGGCGTCTCTCATCGCCTTAGTCGCTTTGGGACGTTAAACCCCACAAACCAAACCAAACCGATTTAAGCCGGATCTAACACTTCCTTTTAGTTTGAAAAAGTACTCACGGCTCCGGTGTGTACAGTGGCTGGGACGGATGCCGGATGTATTGTGTCGAGTGGAACACGCGGAACGCCAGTCCAGCCAAGAAGTCACGTGATGACAGAAGTCCTGCCACTGGTCGGAGAGAAAAGCCAGTGCAGTCTGTGCAAGGAAGAGAGGAAACAAAATGAAATGAGTAACTAAAGCTGCTGTCATAACTTTGCAACCAAGTTCGCGGTTTTTGTGGACAGCTTCTATATCACGATTTAGGTCCGCAGTGGTATTGCTGTTTGCTTTGAAAACAATCGCGTTTGTTTATTAGTTTATATACACGCCCTTAAAAATAGATTTATCGGAACGCCTTCCAAGAAGAAAGATCAAAAGTCAAAAATGAAAGTCGATAATCGCGTAGGAAAAGCTCAGAAAAGGGCAGAAACACACACCAATATGGTTCTTTTTCAGGTAAGTTTGCCAACCAGCTGTTAAGCGAGCTACATATGTTCGCAGTAGATAACGAAAGACGTCTGGAATTGTGTTTTTGACACTTGGTTTTGGTATACTTAATGAATATCCACTACAGAGAAACAAGCGAGTTTAACCTGGACTTTGCAGAAAAATGAAGCTTCATGGAACCAATTTTTGGAAGCTGCCCAAGTAGGGGCCGCAACTAATATTGCATAGAACGACTTGGAGTGAGACTAGCAGCAACAAGGGCGACTGCGTAATAATCTTTTAGAAGAGAACGGGTGAATATTCCTTAGCGTAAATGTGCTGTTAAAATGTCACGTGCAATATATTGGTGTACAGTTGCGTAAAAAGAGCTCTTGACTAACACATTTAAATGGTATCGCTCAGCTTTTCTATCGATCGGTTTGGTTTTGTACTATGCTTTTGCAAAATGACCTTGGATTTACTGAATATTGTACGCATATCCAACTTGCTCGCTGACATGGTTGTAATTCGCAACCTGCCCCAGTACTCGCAGTCATCGCTTACACAAACCTTCGAACAGTTTTGAAAGAAGAAGAAAAATTGAGCTGTAATTGTTGTCTTCTAGGCTCTCCCGGGGCTCACACTTGCTTCTTATTCGTCGTATGTATTCAGATTTTTGCAGTATACAGGAAAGCTTTTCACAGCGGCTCGAAGCAGCGCAAAAGGCGGGCTCGACAAAGAAATCGCCATGCTCCGTTAGAAGAAGTTGTTTAAGGCTATGTCAACGGCACGCGACCGCACCGGAACACGCAATCTCTTGCGTATTTGCCAGGCAGTAGACTGAAAATGACTTCTTTGCGATCACCACCTACTGTAGTTGGTTGCGAGACCAGCCCCCCGGGGACTTTCTTTGAATTCGAACGAACTTCCCGGTTCGAGAGAAAGGTTATTTTCTTTTTGTGTGTGCCTAAGATACCAGCGCCCTTGTAACGCACCACTTGTCACTACCATGCGCTCAAACCTATTGCCTCAGCAGCTGTTTTATATCTTGCTTGAAAAATCCGCTCCCTATTGTGGGCTGAAACTGCTCTTGCAAGAGCTATGGGGAAATAGCTGCTGGCTGCAACCTTTCTTGTGAGCTGCGGGGGCTCAGCTGCTTCCATGTGGAAATACGACGTTGACAGGGGCTAGTCTTCGAAATACCAAACAGTGTCGTCTGTATAGCAACCTTTTTCTTTCTATCAATTCGAGGAAAGTTGTGCATGTGCGCAGTTTTGGTAAAATGGAGTTGTGTTTATACTGATCCCTCGATATGAAGTTGCGGGTGCCGCCGCGGTGGCCGAGTGGCTATCCTGCTCGGCTGCTGACCCCAAAGACGCGGGTTCGATCCCGGCCACGGCGGCCGCATTTAGGTGGAGGCAAAATGTAGAGGCCCGTGCGCTGTGCTATATAAGTGCATACTAAAGAACTCCAGATAGTCGAGATTTCCAGAGCCCTCCACTACGGCGTCTCTCATAGCCTTAGTCGCTTTGGGACGTTAAACCCCTATAAATAAAACCAAGTTGCGGAATGCATCGAAATGAAACGCACTTAAGAAGAAAGTAGAAGTTGTACGGAAGATGTGCTCCTTAAATTTCAAGAAATAAGGCGCTACAAAACACACGAGACAAGGCCGGAGGACGATACAGGTGCCACCCCTGGAACTAATCCCTTCCGAAGGAAAAAGACATAGGTTCTTGCCTGGTATGTAGAATGCACAATGGCACAATGTGGCGCAGCTAAAGATCATGAAACGCACAGAAAGACAGGCACAGTGTACTAGAAATGTAGTTAGGTAACTTTTGTTGCTGGGCTAGTTAGATATGCGTCTTACACTTTCTACTGGTAGGATATGGCAATGTGACTGGGACGATTGGACAGGAATAAAGCTTATCACAAATTCCTTCCACGCATTCTAGGTTATTGCCGGAAGTAGGGAGGGAGAACTTACTCATTGTAGTTAAGCGGAAAAGTAACTCGAGCGAAGTGCCGGGCCCATTACCTTCCTCTTAGGTATGTCAACACCATGGCGAGTGAGCGTCACGTCAGGCCTTTTATCTAAACGAGGTTAATGTCGGCTATGCACGCAACTTCAGTTGCTTCCGCTACAGAAGGGCTTTTAACTAGCTAGCGCCATTCGCCGTGACATCATGTTGAGGCTGATTTATCATGGAAGCCCTTAAGTGCACTGCGTATTTCTGCGTTACGTGAATCTAACTAGGCAGGAAGCATTTTTTTATAGAAAATAAACAAAAGCATTGCGAAGCAGAAAATAACAATAACGGTTGTGCAGTGCACAAATTTTCCAGCTCAGTGTGAGAACTTCGTCAGCCGGGTTACATCATTTGGTAAGATGGGACCAAATTTTTTGAGAAAATGTATGTAGTGGTTAGGCGAAGTATATATATTTTTAAGGGAAGCTTACACAGATAAGATGACTCAAAAGACGCGGAATATATTTTGAATAGAGGCACGAGAGCTGGCTCGAACATTTTTTTTTTTTTGGCTGGAGCCTAGTCCCACTCAATATAGTAGCGCTTGGAAACCCTGCAAGTCAGCATACAATTGTGTGAAGAAACTTTCACACACCCTCAATATATGAGCCGGTAATGTGCAGAGGCCATCTATTTGATTGAATGAAAGCGTGTTCAAACGATGTGATCTTTAATAAATTAGTTCTGGACAGCATTTCACATGTTTTCAACTTATGACCACGTTAGTTGAATAAACAAGGGAGCTGAGGATCTGAAAAGGCTACCTCTGTTGAACCACAACATGGATCTAATTTTGCTCCGAAAAGGTCCTTTCTTTAGGCTGATTTTTTTTTTCTTTTCCTTCCACCGTAGAAGATTCTTCTCCAGCACCCACCCCTCCCCCTGACAGAACGAACCCTATGAGTAAAATCACAACTTTCATACACAAATTCAGCTGCTCAATTTTGCACTTAATCTCGCATATCAGAGACATTTTTAGCTTTAGGACTCTCCAGCAGCACGCCGTATTTATTGACATTTAGTAACTTTTTAGGTAGTAGACTTTGCTAACAATTCGCGCTGGTTTGCGTGATGCCTTCATGCCCAGTAGTTTTTTAATCTTATTATTTTTTAAGGTCACAAGCACTCACAAGAAGAAAGTTTTTATGCTTTAACCATTGGCCTATTTGTAGCACAAACATGATCATAATAAAGGGGTTTGAACTGTAGTTAAAACATTTAACGAGCCGTCTCATTTTAGGAGGTCCTGTCTAAATTGGCGTTTAATAACCTCAGCAAACTATAAGAGCTTGCCCTTGCCCTTAAGGGCTTGCACTTTGCAATTACGGAAATAAAGTTTGTGATTAATGATATTTAGATATGTTAAGTAATTAGCATGATTCCCGTAATTAGCATGATTCGATCACCCGGACATTCAATAATTCCGTCCTACGGCATCAGACCCTGCTGATGTTGTATCTGGACAACAGCCTCAGTTAAACGGCATCTCATCGAAGGTTCCTGATCGATTTAAACTTCTTCAAAGCATTGTAACGAACTGTCCGACAACGCCTGTGTTTGGGTGAGGCATCGTGTTGCGGGTGCGGAATGCCGTGAGCGTTTAATCACTGCGGCGAATATCTGTTGCATAAGAGAACAAATGTTATCCTTTGGTGACGAAAGATTCTCACCCCTGAGGAAGTTGGAGACATCTTCGAGCTGTGGCACATTGTCCTCCCGGTAGCCGCAGTTTTCCATTAGGAGAGGGAAGATGTGGTTGTGCTCGCGACAGGCGTGTGTCTTGTAAAGCTTGGTCAGCTCGTGGAACACCGTGCCCCTGGCGGTAGAGTAAACAGCAAAGATGACACAAGTATACACGCTGAAGACATATCTGTGGTCTGTCTTGGTGCTTGCGCGAATTACATCGCTCTGCTTTTCAAATCATGCTATAGATTAAGTGAAAAGTTGCAAAAGATAAATGACAATCATTTGACGTTTAACAGAGAGTATTAGCTTGGAGGCTTTACGTTACGCTTATTGGATGTCTGCGGTGTCAAGACCTCGGCTGCCAGATGCGACATTAAAGAGCCGCACCTAACTCTTGTCAAGTCGCACCTAACTAGCAATTGTGGCAATATATTTATGTGCTTGACATGCCTCCGAAAGCGTTGTTCTTAGGGAGTTGACATAAAATCAACAAAACATAAGAAATACCGAAGCTTTTTTACCATGTAAACCCGAAATATATGCAAAAGCGTAGGGACCTATTGACACGACCGGATAGTTCGGGTAGGCTGAGCTCAACTCAAGTATTTAACCACAGCACTCATAAATTTCATCAATACAAGAGGTGGGCGCAGCCTTGTCGTTTTATGACCGTATTCTTTTCCTGCCGAAACTGAAGCCTGTACGAAGCACCTAGTTTTCTTTCGGATACGGCTTAAGCCTTGAATTCATTCAAGAAGGGGTTAGCGGTACACATCTCATTGCGGTTCGACAAGAAATGAAATTATAATTCCCAATAGGAAAGCAGCTTACAGTTCAATTCGCCTATTGAATTAAACCTCACACGAGGGCATCAAACACTGAATGAGATGGTGCCTAACTTGGCGCACAGACGCGTTGTTGTTGGAATCAGATATTTAAGGCTCAAAAATATATAGACAAATAATCAGCGTCGTTTTAGGTATTATTTTTTCAATTTCATGAAGTATCAGTCACACAAGTTTCGAAAAGCACTGAGTACTGAGAGCAACTTCTTTTATTTGAGGAAATTGTTGACGGCAACATATTAGTGTCAATCAGGAGCCCGGTGGTCCTCCCCAGAGAAGCGGATTCAGTGTGATTACTACAGTGAGTCTTCGATGTGAATCATGGGCTTACGAAGTACTTGTCCCTAAGATGGCGTGTACTATCTCGTCCTCCATGAAGATCTGAGTAATGTTGGAAGGAAACAAGAGTGCTCTGTGGGTTTGCTTAATAAAAGTTTAGCCCCTCGAACACATACATCAGTGCGAGGACTCCACAGATCACTTAACTGTATGCACATATTATTTATCAAACTAACTATGAAGCGGCTGCTGTCAGGAGGCTGATATTGTCTTTAATTGGTGCTACTATGTATTAAAAGGAACACGTATAGACCCCCGTACATTTTGTTTTCTCATTAGGTGAGAAGTAGAAATATTCTAGCGTTCGATTTTCATTTCCTTCCGTCTTATTCACTGAATTTTAGTTAAGCTTTAGTTTCTGTTTAGTTTTCCACTTGACGACCGAAGAGACCTTCGTCTCCGTTGAGGCCACCGAAGCACCGAAGTTAGCGACTAGTTAGTTGCTGAGCTTTGCTATCACTACGCCACTGGTTCTAGCCTTTTACGCTAGCACTTTGCTAACCACTGGTTGCGCATTATGATGTGTGGGGTGTTGCAGCCGGGCACGTCTTCTGCGGTAATATGCAATGCCACCTCCGATTATCTGCTTGACATCGTCGATGCTCGTATACCTCGTTGGGTTCTATGGTTGTCTTCAATTGAAATACTATGTTTATTGTGTCAGCACCTATACAAGAGAGCACACCAGTAGTGTCTTACTCCAAATTGCAAGTAATATTAGGTTAGGAACACAATTGAGAGTTCGAAGGAAAGACCTCTTGTGGAAGCAAACTCCAGCATTTGGGAAAAAAGCACTAGCTCACCAAGAAAATATAAGATAAAAAGTAGGGGGAAAAATTAAATTACGGGAAATATATTTGTGCCTCAGAGCAGCAACAGATGCTTTGTCCGCAATAAGGTACTAATTCGATTGCCTTTCTTTGAAAAGGATTACTGCACGCCTAATTTATAGTTTTGGTTGCCATTTGGGAGTCAGTGGGCTGGAAAAGTGTAGACAGAGTTCCTCTTCAACAACAATAACGACGAATCTTAATAAATGTTATGGCCTATTATTTTCTAACGCTGTTGTGGTACGTTAGAAGACCTGTTGTTTTCTTTTAAAGACCAAATAAAAAAAGGCCTACTGACCGACTTGCGCTCGTATAATTTCTAATAAAAAGTTTTTACAAGTTGTCTGATGATCAAGTCTCTTTGTATGCTCACAACAATACAGCTGAAACATGAGTCACGTGGTAATGTGCCTGGGACATATATACGCTAAGTGCGCTATATATTTTCTTCATGGGAACAAATTCCATCAATTTTTGGTCTAAATAAAAATGCGGAGCCCGCAGTGGCGCTGACACATTACTACGTTTGTTCTTATTTTTCTCTGATGTTCTTAGCGAGCGCTTTTTTTTCTGCGGATTGTGTCACCAACACGAACCCTACTCCACAAGGAAGCAACCATTTGGCTAACATTTCTCTTATTCGTAGACTTCTAAACTTCTGTTTGCGATTGTGGATGTGGGTTCATTTTAACAGCAGGCGATAGTATTGTGAGCCATAATGAAAAAGTTGAAAAAACAAGAGGCTGAGATACTTTTTCCGGCATTATTTTATCAAATGCCAATACGCAAACATTACCGCAGCTTCTGTGCCATGCCCACAGAAGGCTCCTTCTCCGAGGAAGGCTTGTGAATTGAACATATTGCTAGAATTATGTGCAAGTACATGTCTTTGAACTAATTTAATTTGGAGGTAAGCATACCCGCTACCGCACCGGTCAAGGACAAAGACTTTCAACAGCTGTGCACGTGCCTAGAAATAAATAGAGAGTAAAATGACAATTCTGGCGTCTTATGAGAGGCTAGCAGACCATGGAAAAGCTAAGACGATAGGTTTTTATGTTTCTCGTATGCTCGTACTTCCTTTCATTAGCAACGCCTGTCTGAAGAACGGTTTAATTGGTGCTGCACTTTAACTGCAGAGACACTTATTTTGCTTCTATGCATACTGATCAAAGAGCTCCGAGCACAGCGGAGGATAATTTATGAGCATATCAAAAGCAGAGCGCTAATGAAGTGCTCCTCTATGCTTTCCTTTGCTTGGGTAGTCAATGCAGGGGATAACCCCTGATTATTATCATTCTTTGTTTACTGTTCATGCCTGTCTCAAGTTCCTTCTTTGCTCCTAGAGTAAGTTCATTAATTATGTGAAAAATTCTGCTTTGAGAAGGATAATATTACTTATAAACAATTTAAAATGGTGCATGGTGCGTAGAGAATGTACGATTTCATAAACGAAACTTTCTACTTATTCGGCGCAAACAGTACTCCTTGCAACATCTAAACTGAGCTGAAAAAAACATGAAAAAATACTTTTCTTCTAGTGTTTCAGCTACCGGGATAAAAATGCCGCCTTGACTTGTAATGTGACGATTGAATGATGAATTCAGTCTGTCAAATTGAAGACAAGTGGATCCAGTGCTCTGGAGGGGGATTATAGCTCGGGCGCAGTTAAATGTACATAGGCGCACGAGAAAAATATTCTGTTGCTATTAACAAGTTACAGCATTCCATTGCCTGGATATATTTCTTAGCGAAAAAAGGCTGTGCTAAAATGCATTTCAAACATATCGTGTTAATTTTGTACTAATTTTGCATTTTTGGTCTCTATAAGTAAATATTTTACTTATATTTTAATATTTTGAACATTCTTACAAATATGTCAGAAATACAAATTTTGCTCGCTGAGTATATTTATTTTACATTATAGATACTGTGAAAATATGATGTGAATACATTACCTTAGTGTAAAATAATGCGCTAATATGAATTAAACACATTACACTAAAAATATATTCAGTCCGGCTTAAGAAAGTCCTTCTAGTCGGCTTTCCTGGATGAGACTGATCGAAGTTAACTGCAGGACTAATCATTTACCCACCGACACCGCAATGACCCGAATAATGCGATAAGCAGAAGAAGCCCCATTCTTGCGAAAACGCGGCTTTGACGTCAATCAAGAAGAGTTCGAAGACGTTGCAAGGTGAGGTGACGCTACTTAAACGGGAAAGATGTCGCCACGCCAGAAATGAGGGCACAAAGTGACGTCAGCAAGGTGGAAGTGTTTATGCAAGTGGAATATTTGGCTTGCCTCGTATATACCCCCGGGAGACGACACATTATCTTGCCCGGTCAGGCGTTACTGGAACAAACACTGTGACCCCACAACCGTCGCACAAGAGCGCATCTGGTCGCGTTCGAATCTGGGGGGATGTACAACCGAATAGCTAGACGTAACTTGCCTCAGGCACCGGTCAGGAGCCGAACTGTCAACAAACAAATACCTGGACATCTGTGGGAGCCGGTCGGCCATTCGAGACGGGATCGTTTTCGCAGGCATTTTCGCGCCTTGAGGTGCCCATGACGCACTTGCCGGTCGAATGCTATCACGTTCTCTACACGTAACGTAATTAAGCGGTGATTGTCTTCCTATTAGAAGTTGAGAAAAACGAAAGGGCGGAAAAAGAAGACTTTGACTGTTCCCCGAAACGTGACTTCAAGATTTTTCCACGGCAGCTTGAAGGTGCGGTGCAAATATGTTTACGACGGCTGGTCGTTTGTTAGAATTAAAATAGACTTGGGACGAATTTACTTCGTATTTACCAAAGTAAACTCTTAATACATTTCCAACATGAAATAAGATTTCCGTCGGCCTCGTGCCTTTGCACTTCTTCAATCCAAATCATGCCTGACCAACGTGCCCAGCAGTTCATGTTATGCAAATGTGATTCCATGAAACGCGATATCGAGCGTCCGATTATTCTACAGCAGCTTGAATTGCGCTTCAAATAAGTTTACCAGGACTGCCCATTTGTTAACAAATTATATTTTGACCGAATTAATTTCATATTTACAAACGTGCAATTTTAATACATTGGTAGCATGCAAATGCGATTCCGCGAATGCTATTTCGAGTACTAAATTGTTCTGCGGCAGTTAGAAGTGTGCTGAAAATATGTTTACGAGAGCTGCCCCTTTGTTAGCACTAAAGAAAATTTTATATTTTATATTTACGAACGTACATTTTTACTACATTGGCAGGATGCTAAAACCGCACATATATTTTTCACTCATTCGAGACGTCCTTCAAGCAAGCTTTAGGCAAAGCATTTTTGGCAAATTAAAAATATATATTTCAAGTATGTAGCATCACATTTGAGGAACCTATTCTGAGAATATTTTTACTGCATTCAACAATAAAAAATATGTTTTAAAATACCATGTAAATATTCAGCCCTATATTCCTAACGTATTTATTTTCGCTATGGGTATCAAACCATTTATTTTTTGATAAGGCAAACTTTCTGGTCTGCTGAAGTCTGCTGTGTAGAAATACATACCATGTTTTCGTCTCTTCTTCAGTGTATTCGACCCTGGGAATTGGTTGCCCACTGCAAGAAAAGCACACAAGAATGCACTAGTGAGCAGTAAAGAACGATCAGAAGGTGACTAGCAACATTTTATACATGCGTGTTTCACAAAAATTTGGTACGGCTGAGAACAATAGGAAACCTTCCGAATAAAAGTTTCGCAGAAGTGGAAGGGCCAAAGCTGACAGCCCAAACTCGTCTTTGAGTAGACTTGCTTGACTTATGTACACTTTTTTCTTTTTTTTTTGTATAAAGCAAGTGCTCGGATACCTTTCAGCTATGCCAAATTGTTTTTTTTTTTATTGCTCACATAAGTTTGTCAAATTCATTCAAACCGCCTTTCTTCTCGTACTAACATTCGGGGAATTTTCCTGTTTCGTAAGTTTGCCGTGAGGATTTCGGACGCTGGCATGACCAACATTATTAGACGAGAAATTGTAATATTAGAAAATTGGGAGTTACTCTTATGAAAATATTGAAGGTAATGATCAGTTCTTCCAATGTGTAGAAAAACCTCTCTTTCAAAGTTTTTCATTGCCCAAATAAAGCAGTTAAGGCTGCCATTGAAAACTGATAGAGAACGCTTTTGACGATCGCAAAAACGTTAAAGGCAAAAAAAAAATGCAAGCCAGTTGCCACTTTAAAGATCTGCGGATATGCCGATTGTTATAATGAAGTCTTAAAATATATTTAAAAAAATGCGTTCATAAATTCTGTCTTGTTCAAAAATTCTTTTGTCCAGAATCGCTGATATTTTGAGACAAGTATTTGTTTCAAGAGGAAGTTCATGTTTTCCTGCCGAAGGAAGAATATGTTCTTTATTCTCCCTGAAACTGAAATATTCATTATTTTTATTCTATGCATAAATTGCTGAGAACCAAACCAATGCACGGCTGGAAATTTTACTTTGAGCTGTCTGCTATGAAGAACTCGGCCTTTACAAGCTTGCGTGTTTTTCTCATTTACTTCACGTCACCAGCAATGCGCTCTTTTCTTTTTAGCTGTAAAGTCTAACGCAACATTTAGAAGTGCATTTTAGTGCAAAAATATTGCGCGTTTCTGGAAGAAATTTTGAACAAAAAGCATTACCAGCACATTATAAAAAGAATTAGGATTTAATTGATCACATGTCTTTTGCTGCGTTTTGGCAGAAGCGAAAAAAAAAAAAACTTACTGCTTGTAGGCGTAGGCGATGTCCGCGAAGTATTTTCGTCGCTGGCGGTATTTTTCATCGGTGAATCCCTTTGGAGGAGAAAGCCAGAATGCAGAAAGTTGTAAGTATAGGAATGAGATGTAGGAAAGAGGTCATGAACGTTAAAAAAAGAACTAGAAGGCTCTGAGGCAATTTGGAGGTTCTTAATGGTGAAAGTATTTTTCTAGATGTTTGCACCCGCATAGAGCCACCACATGCTGTCGCTTTGAAAAAATACGTTCAAAATGTGTAGGCACCATTGGAATGGCCTATTATTATTATAGCTCTCTTGAATCCATGGCGTGACGCTTAATTTATGACACCGTTGAACTGTGTTATTTTCTCATAGGGATGGAAAAAAGAGCTGGTGAAAGAGCTTGGAAAATGAAGGGGCAGCGGAGGGAGACAAGAATAAATTAAGAGTTATACTTTGATTCTTGCTGGCTATGGTGGAATTATTTTGAAAAGTTTCCTGGTGTAACTCGAGCTAATGTTAATTTCCGACCTTGCGAAGTTTCCGGGAGTCAGATTAAAACTCCCTACAGCCTGAAATAAGAAGTGATGAGAATTTGAAGCGCGCTCAAGAAAAGCGTTGGCTGTGTTCAAGGGTACCCTACTGTACCATAAAAGATAAGATTTCCTTGAAAAACATTTGAAGATCATGTTACTCAGAGCAGAAACAAAAGTATAACAACCCGCTATAACATTTTCAGCCTGTAAGTATATAAAGGCTTAAATGAAGCTAGCTCTTGTTTACTGAAGCAGAATTTTCTTCAGGGACTGTTCGCATAATCCCCGCGCGGCCCATGCATGAAAGACTAATGACTACTTTGTGCTTGGAAGCTGAGAAGCCTAAGGTTACTCCAGTTACAAGTCGCTGCATTGAAGCCGCTGACAAGCTAAGCTGCACGCAGTAATGGAAGCTCTTCCCTGAGTCAGCTTTACCTTCTGTCTCTTTAAATACTCGCCGCTAATGACCAACCACCTCGGTTTCTACTTCTTCATTCTTTTCTTCATTATTCTTTTCTTCTTTACGCGCCTGTTTTCATCAAACAATATTCTAAACACACTTCGGCGGGTAATAGACCTAAGCCTACGGTTTTCTCTACTCGGTTCCGTGTTGTCTCCCCTCTATGGGGATGTATCACTGTGAGTTTTGACAGTGGTTTCTGCAAAATGGGCAGATTAAGGTATATCAGAAACGCAGACCTGCACTCACTGTTAAAAGAGTGCTTTCGCAACTAACGAATTACACGAACGAATGTTAAATAACATTACACCAGGAAAATAATAAAAGCTGTAGTCTTGCAATTGATGTGGCAAGGTGAAAGTCGTAAAGAATGCGCTGAACTCAATTGACTCGAAAGAGGAGAGTGGACCTTCGAGTCCAGAGTAAAAAATAACCTGACAATGGTGTATACGGCCTCGATATACAAGCGATAGATGAATGTATGGATATGAGAAGCGTAGCCTTTCAAACGGGGTGTTGGCAGTTGCCCCCACGCTTACCTTATTTTGCTTATATTTGTTCAAGCAGTCCGGTTAACGTATGGTATTATCTTTGATTGTGTCATTTTTGTTGTTGTACAGTTTTTAATTCTTAACTTGTAACCTTACGTTGGCGCCCTGCTTTGGAACCGGCAAGTTTCCAAAAACGTTTTGTGACCTCATGCATCTGATTCTTTCGATTTACCATCAGCATCTCTAAACTCTAGGGCCTGAGGAAACCTGATGTCGTAGGCATCGACATCGAATGGATACTGTCATATTCTGTTATAAAATGTTAAATTGTTACTACAAATTTGCCACACACTGCACACTGCGACACCTACCGGATGGTCAGCGTCCAGTTCAGATCCGTAGCTGAGGATGTGGTTTGCAAAAATGTCCAGGTCCTTAATTTTTCTTGGGAACCAAGGTACAGCGTCTGGAAAAATAAACGTAACCAATAAAAACAATGTCTTTGGATCTTCGCGTTGGTCTGCATGCTCTAGCCTCACGTTCCACTCTTCCCACTCCTTTCCTTTGTGTTATTTTTTTTTCACTTCCTTTCGCCTCCCTGGAGTCTACGCAACCAGGCACACGGTGATTAACCTTCCTTTTATTTCACTACCTATTTGGGCCCCTGGTTCAGATAATCGATGAAAATGCAAAAAATAGCATTCTTTTTGAACGTTCCTCGGATGTGTGCACTAGTGAGTGTATTTTAGAGGAGAATCCTGCTTCTTGAAGAGACAAGTAGACTAAGAGCACGCAATCTGGGGCCAACGACACAGGCCCCTTGTTTCTGTCGGCAGAGACAAAACGTAATTTTTAGTTCTTCAAACTTTATTCTTGAAATAGTTTTATTCTGCCCTCAAGAAGCATGGCCACGTACTGTAAACAAGCGCCAACTACTCCCTATTCTTTCATTCTTGAGATTATGTGTCCCTCGAAGAAATCATCAATTAATATTAATATTAATCTATTTTTCAATCACAAACGATGGAGGAGGTCGTGTGTAAAAGCTGCAAGACAGCTTGACCCGAGCCCGCGGTCCCCTCTACAAGGAAATACAAGACATGAGCATTAAGACATGTTTAGAAATAGAAAACGAAAAAACTACTTTTTCTCTCTAAGCAATAAAAGACTGCAAGGAAGAAAAAAATCAACATTATTTACATTCATGCAATACAAAATGCCGTAGTTTACGAGCCGTAGTGCTACATAAATGAATTCCAGATGTATTTAACTTATCAAGAAGGGTATGTAAAGTGTAAGACGATGCTTCCATGCAATGATTGGCAAGAGGAGTGACCGCCTTCCAGAATACAGCGTGGCGTTTAGTATGGGATGTAGCGTTTGGTTCCAGCTGAGGAAGGTTGCGAAAAAATGTGGCGGTTTCCTTCTAATTCAGGCTTAAATGCGACATTTAGTCTATAATTATATAATTTTCATGCAGGTATTATGCTTCTTGAAGGAAGAGATTGTGAGTATGAGAGCGATAATGAACATCAAAAAGAAGCCTAACTGTCTTTTACTGCAGCATGAACACATTCCCAACTTTGTTGCTGCTGTAGAGCTTCATACTAAAGAGCAATAACAGAGATGAGAATAAACAAGAGTATTCTAGCCAACTTTTTTTACGGTAAATGGTAGTATCGTTCTTCATCGCGATAGAGCCACAACAACACTTGACAGTTTAGGGCAAACCATATTGATAAGAATATTTCAAAGCATATTTTGCAAAAAAGTAACTCCAATAATTTTGATACTTCTTACTACTATTGAGCTGCCATACATAAGATGCACGCTGGAATTCAGATGTTTTGATTTCGGACTAAACCGTACTGCCTTAGATTTATTGGTGTTTACTCCGAACTGGTTTCATGCAGACCATTCTTTAAGTTTTTCTAGACAGAAGTTAGCTGTGATGCCGGTGTGCTCACAGTGGACCCGAAAATATGGTTTAGTTTGGTTTTATGGTGCTTAACGTCCCAAAATGACTCAGGCTATGAGAAACACCGTAGTGAAGAGCTCCGGAAATTTCTGCCACCTGGGGTTCTTTAATGTGCACTGGCATCGCAAAGTACACGGGCCTCTAGAATTCCGCCTCCATCGAAACTCGACAGCCGAGGACGGGATCGAACCCGCGTCTTTCTGCTCAGCAGGGCCGGAAAATATATGCTGGATAGATCATCGTATAAATTATACTTGGCTTGAGTGGCCGTATTTACAAGATCATTTATATAGATACTAAAAAGGAAAGGTCCGAGAATGCTGCCTTGAAGTACACCTTTTGGAATCGGTTTTGGGTCGGAACTGTGATCGCCTATTCGGACATATTGCGGGTGATGTTCGAGGTAATATTTTATGAGGTTCATGCTATGGTCCTATACTCCGTACATTTCAAATTTCTTAACAAAAATGACATGATCGACACAGTCAAATGCTTTCCTGAAGTCTACATGCAGGCCAAATGAATGCACGTTACATGCAAACTGAGATAAAACGAACACTTTTTGTTCCAGTAAAGCTAGTTCTTTATATCTGTCTACACTTAACTCAAATTGGCCTGGAGGTAGAAGGTTATACTTGTCAATAAAATCTGAAAGGCGGTCATGATTTATTCTTCTAAACCGTTAAAAATATAGGGAGGCATGAATATCTCTCAGCGAAATATTAATATATCTTTGATACCGCAAGCACTGCATTCGAGTGCGCATGTGATTATGAGGACATAGGAAGGCACTCTCGCTTGACAGAGTAGGTATTAGGGACTAGCCGTCCTCATACTAAGAATTCGCTTGTAGGGGCACCTCTAATTCCATTGTTCAACCGGGGCTAATGTAATTTGCTTGTGGCGTGAACGCTACCTGCTGTCAAAGAGCACTCCATTTTACATTACGGCGGGTTCCTTTTGATGCTGAGGTAGTCATATACTAATGTACTTAAGTAGTCCAATGTATACTGACATATCATGAGCCCGAATCTGGAACGAGAAAAAGCACTCAGGTCGGCAGGGGGGCCAATTAGATCATTTTTTTACTGATAAGACAGGGTGTCAACGCAGGTTAGAGGGCGCGTGTGCCTAATAACATGCACCGTAATGCGAGTAGACACTGAAAGGAGCCTCATCCTCGCGAACCTGCTCTTTTGAAGCACTCTTTATACGAGGCACACAGTCGAGGCTTCGATCGCAGAGGGCAAAAGCCAATTTGCTGGAACTACTACGGCCTCTTTGAATTGCGCTTTGATGATATGGAATTTGCTTGACGCTGCAGAGCGCTCCAGAAGAATGTGCCGTGACACCTGAACGTGCTCCTAAAATTCATGAACGAAGCACGAATGAGCCAGAACATTGCCTTTCAAAATGACTACTTGCAAAGACTTCCTTTCCTATCGCCTTGTTCCTCGGATGGCTCTGTTCAGATGTTGCGATATATTACGACTCTAAGCGGGTTATTTTGTGCTTAGTTATGCGCCTATGTTTATCGTTTTTGTGCCTTTAAAGGCCGTATTTTGCAGCCATACTACCTGACAAAGGCCTGCAACAAATTCCAATATAAATATTACAATGGCCGTTTAAGATTTGGCGACATTTTTAATTAGATCGTCTCTGTGAAAGCGTTTTTTAAGATAGCGACGAGATAAACCGACATCCTTCGAGCCTGGTTCGCTAGTGAAGCAACTTTTGGTCCCGGAATAATTAATCGTGGAAAACCAATAAGTAGACCACCATGCAAAGGAACTATTTGTTGGTGACTACTTTTAAGCAGTGACTATACGACGGCAGGTAAAAAAACCTTGCGTCACTGCAGTGCTTACAGGGATAATCTGGCGAGTGAGACAAAATAGTTGCACTCAAATGGCCATTAGGTATTCCTGATATCCGGTTATCTCCGGGCCTCAGCAGCAGTTGCATTCTCACAGTAGCGCAGTTGATTCAATCCCAGGCTGATTTATGGAACCAAATGCTCAGCGTTTTGGGGCATCATTAGTGGCTGAATGCTTAGATAGTTTCACCGCGTGCAGGATTGCCGATAGGGTGAATCCAACCCTCCCATCACCAAGCCAAATTAACCTCTGTTCCCCTTTGACGGTGAATTGTTCTCATCAGTACTGCCTTTTCAAGATTTGCCTTCTTTGGCGACTGTTGGGTGATTTCCTTCCCTAACGCTGACTCGAAGGCTGTGCTTGTGCGGGGTAATACTATGTTAACGTACGCTTAAACTTCAAAAAAGTGCTCTAGATTAGGTGAAATTAGGTTTCTATGCCCTTAATACTGTCTACATCATGTAGAGCCCTTTTACAAGAGCCCCCATCATCACTGCGGAGTTCCCTGGTGATCACAAACTCGCAAGTTGATCAATTAAATGAATATTCAACTCTTGTTTTCATAACAACACGACCTATTTTGGGTATTGTGGCGTCAACAGTCCTCCGTCAGTAAAATAAACCTGAGAGAAACTGAGAGAAAATAAACCTTCACTGCGGTCTATTGAAAACAATCAGAAGCAGGAAGGCACCCGTTTCACTCACGATGTTTTCGATACTTTCTGACTAGGGGCCTTAAGTTTTGTAGGAGCAAAAGCGGGTGTTGAATGCATTAAGATAAGTTTTGGAACTTAGTCACCATCCCTCAAGAATTTTCAAACCATATTTGCGCATTTGGTGGATTCAAAATCCGATGAAGAGAATGACTGGGTTCGGCGCAAATTAACAGATTCCATGAGAATTTTTGCCATTTTTCTGAAACATGCCTTCACCTAGGCATAGAACTTTCGTCATTAGTTTCGAGTTACGAGAAGGTATTTGTTCAGGATTGCAGAAAGCCCCAAAGTGCCATGCCAACCAGTAAGTAGATCTTTAGTAAAAGAATTCCATCACCATCTGGACAGTTTTTTTTTCGGTCTTCTTTGAAGTTTTCGCCTCTGTGTGCGTTACACGCTTTTTTTTTATCCATCATGCGACGGGTTGCACAGAAGCGTGATAGAACTAAACTACTCATTTACATTTGCGTCAGACGCTACTACCGAATTATTGAAGCGACTGCTGGAAGGAAAAAAAATAACGAAATATCCGCCGGACATAATTCGGCGTCCTTGAGCCAATTTGCACCAATTGTATGGGGCGTAGTGTAGCCTAATGATTCACGAATGTAAGGATTTAAGTTCCTTGGCTTCATTAAGAGGATATTTGTTCTCAACGCGGACGAAACGAGACCGTCCATCAAGCTCTCATGTTTGTCTATTCATTGGGGTGGTGTGGCTGAATGTCGCAACCATCTTACTGCATTTTTTTGCTCTCTAGGCATTGTTGATTCAGTTTATTTTCTTTGATGTGTTGTTGCTCAGAATGAGTTGCCCCCGCCCCTATGTTATATAATGCCTGGACGGGCGTTCAGCGTTACGTTGTTTAATCAGGACTCCAGCTGACATAATCAGTTCAGGAGGCGGGGAGAAAGCATAAACCTAAATATATTTATTTGCGCTGTCTATACACCCACATTCTAAGTCACACGCATCAAACAACGTAAATATAGAATGTGTACCAAGAAAACATAGTTGTCACAAAAAATATATTATTAATAGGACAATACATCATGAATCTTCAGAAAGAACGAGATTAGTAATGGTAGCTACCGCTGTGGGCACGCTCTCGAAGTGTCAAATACAAAGAGGAGCGGCGAACACTCAAATGATTGGTGCGTGCAGAGGTGGCGTTTATCTTGAAAGACGATTGAAGCGCAACAATGCATCGTATGCCGGGCCAAGAAATGCTCTTCTAAACCATTAGCACCCACGGTACAGTTTAAGAAGAATGGCAACGCTGGATTTTCGTCTTCTGGTATTACTGGGTAATGAGTTAGACGGCGTTCCATGGTTTTACGAAAGAGAGGTATGAATAGCCATGAGCTTAAACATTAACGATGCAAAAAAGGATTGTGATCGCAAACTATAGTCCATTCTGCTTCATTGTTTTACACAAGAGAGGTATGAATAGCCATGAGTTTAACCAGTAAAGATGCAAAAAAGTATTGTGATCGCAAATTATAGTGCATTCTCCTTCGTTCTGCCTCTAAATTCTATATTGGTCAAGTTGACTTCATCGTGGTATTTCTTTGTACAAATTATAGTTCCTTTTTTTTTCTCGCCTTCAATGACAGTTACCGCAGGTTGTATCCCTTTTCAGTAGAGCAGGACGGGAAAATAGTGCTGAACTTTTTTCCATTCCCATAAAATGCGTTAGTTGCAATTGTGCTCTCTTCTGTTTGTCTTGGGATTGTTGTACAGAAGGAAAGAATTCTATAAAAATTGTACTCACGTGTGTCGGTATCTACCTCGTTCGGGACTGTTCACGATTTTTTTAGGCGCGTATTGTGGAAAATCCCCAGTGATCCTAGAGTGCGACCGATAAGCGAGGGTAATCATAGTCTCGGAGTCTAGCGAATGTATGCGGCAGCGTCACCACTAGCTGGCATTGTTCTTTTATGCTGGGGAGCCGTCCAGGATGAACAGCTATTTTTTAGTTTTACGGAATCCTTTTTTTGTTTGCGCCTTCGTGTCGCCGTCTCTGAATGACAATGGTAAAAAAATATAGTAATTACATAGCATTAGGAGTTATTGATCCTTCCGCATAAATTATTTATTACAAGATTGGGATAGTTGCAAAAGAAAATAGACGCTTCTCGCTGAGCTAATCCGTTTGTCGACTCGGCTCCCGTGCCCAAGGGTATGTTTGGCTCAGCGAGCACCAAACAAAATATTTTTTCTGGCGCCTAGTGCCTGGTTCAGTTTCGATCAGTGTGGGTCTCAGACTAAGCTAATCAATAGGCCAGATCTCTGGAGCCCTGCGTGTTTACTTTCTGACCAATTACAGCAGCAGTCCCAGATGGTGAACACGGCTCCCTCGCGGCAAGTAGCGGCCAACTTGTTTCCTCATGGCAACTCCCCACAGTGAGATTACATGCACAACCGGAAATACAAAGTGCGCGCAGAACGGAAGTACCGGACTTCCCAAGCTACCAAGTAGCATGAAGGTCCGGTATGCGGAATAGCTGTGACGTTGTCGGAGATGAGGATTTCGCGTGGCCATTAAACTCGGCTTCAACGCATAGCTGCTCTTGAATCACTGCCAGACCTATCTTTTTCATAATTTCTCGCCCCATTCATTTTGCTGATTGCGTGGGTCTTCAATTCAATTAGGAGGATCGCAAGCGCGATCCTTGCTGTAGTGCTTCTTCACCGAATGTTCTACGTGCAGGTGTTGAGAAAAGAAAACATTGCTTAGGTACTACTCAGCCATGACAGTCTACGTGCTGCGACACAAGTGATGTCGATAGTGGCCCTGTTGGGGTCTCTTCTTTTAATGGAAGAGGGATTCATACAATGGAAGCTGTAAGGTTTGGTTTGGTTTATTGGGGTGTAACGTTCGAAAGCAACTCAGGCTATGAGGGACGCCGTAGTAGAGGGCTCCGGAAATTTCGACCACCTGGGGTTCTTTAGCGTGCACTGACATCGCACAGCACACGGGCATCTAGAATTTTGCCTTCATCGAAATTCGGCCGCCGCGGTCGGGATCGAATTCGCGTCTTTCGGGTCAGCAGCCGAGCGCCTTGACCACTGAGCCACCGCGGCGGGGCCGGAGGCAGTAAGGCGCAGAGCACCTATCGCTGTCTTAAATCAACCGAGAGGACGGTGGAAGGTCTAGGAGTTTTTCTCAGTTTTCTATACAAGCAGATCTTTCGTTGACAAAAATAATAAACGCAAAGTAGGGCCGAAAATCAATTTAATATAAATTGACGCAAGTGCAGTAAGATTTGGAAAGGAAAATCATATGTGAAACGACGAGAGACAGGAAGAGAGCAGAGGCGGTTAGGCAACAAATGCGTGTGAACAACCCAGCTAAAGTGAGAAAAAAATGGGCAGGCGCAGAGTGTGTAATGCGAAGGAAAGATATGAAAGTCTTTCAACTCTTTCAAAACTACTTTCCAGAATAATGGAAAAGTTACATTTTTGAAAAAGTTGTGAAGATTTGGAAGCAGTATATCCGTACACATGCCAAGGCTTAAAAGCAGTGGCCTCAGTCTACTACCACTGAAATGATTTAGAAGTTAAAGATACGTTGCAGCATTTCCGGCTGCCACTCTGATGTCATGCCAACGAAGCAGCTTACCGATGCATCTCAATGAAACCAGTGGAGCAATTGGTGCTGACAACAGTAATTTAGTAACCAATGAGGCTCAAACACCGAGGCTAACCAAAAAGCATCGAAAAAGCATGAAAAGAAACTGAAGACCGCGCAGCGTACTACGCAGACAGAAATTATCAGGGTAAAAGTGAGACACTAAAGAGCAGCAGGATTTCGGAACCCAATGTAGTTTTGAGTCTTTAAGTATGCGAGATGGATTTGGCCAGAAGGAACGCAATACTAAATTATTTCAGTGGAGTAGATTCTGACGAAAAAAGGGAAGTGTAGCTGGGAGTGATGCGACATGATCTAGGCGAGGTGTTAGAAAATTTCGTACGGCCATCTCCCCGCGGCTTTAGCATTAGGGGGGACTTGAACAGCTTTTGGTTATGTCTTTGCTATACGCTGAATAGACTCCTGGCAGTGAAGGTGATGATTGAAAATCACTGCTTATGTAACCTGGTGACTGGTACTCTATGACCCCGGCACCTCTAAGCAGAAAAGCCCGAACCGTGCCTAGATAGCAATGCTCTGTTCCGGAGCCCGCCATCCATTCCGGTACCCAACTTCCGAGGTGCAATAGGCGTTGTCGAGGTGCAAAACAGGGTGTGAGGGTGTTGAGTTGACAGCAACATCTAGAATGCACCAATGTGGGTCCCGGAAGATTGTTATTTAGAGTAGGCTTCGCTTGAGATGGAAAACATAGGCTACGTTCTGGCGCTGACGCGTCTGCTCATCGAATTTTCATGGCACAGGGAGGAAAATATTTACCTAGTAACCGACAACAACGGGTGAAAGAAAACAAATGAATGTATGTCAAGGGGTGGGGGGCCGTGTTGAGATGGAGTTGTTGTTTCGGGGGCTGCTTTCAATAAATCGGAAGCTCGACATCGATTGACACTATATTGGGATTCTTGTCCGAAGTACTCTGTTTTGATTAGTTCTTTGCGTGTTCTGTTGTGCGCGAGGAATGCAGGAGCTCGGTCACTGTAAAGACTTTGAAGTAAAAACGTAGAGCACAAGAAAATGGCGAAACTTTTAGTCAACCAAGGAAGCAGGAATATTCTTCAGACGTTGCTATCATATGAGCACTATTGATTCCGGATATCGGCTGGAACTTCGGAATTGGGCTCGCTTGATTTTCTTTTCTTATTGCTTCTAGCATTCCTGGGCATGCGGTTCCCTGCAGATCTGTATGAAAGCTCAGCGGGTGTCAACATCTCACACCGAGGGAGCAATTTTAAAAGAGAGAACCGAAACAGGCCTAGAAATGTGAGAGATGCGAGACATATATTCGCTGTCTCTAAAAAGAAGGCCGAAGAGAGACAGCGCATTTTGACTGTCAAACGAAACTCGTATGATCCTGTTGAATAAAACAGGTGTACTTGGGGGGGGGGGGGGGGGGGGGGGGGGGCGTGCGAAATATTGGCTGCGCCATACGAATCCTCAGGTCGCAAGAAAAATAAGAAACAAGCATAATAAATACAGCAATGTTTACCTCTAGACAACACATGCTTGAAAGTATTGAGCTTCAATAATAGGGATGGGTGGAAAGATAGTAAGATATGGAAAAATTTAACATGTATAATAAAATAAAATCTGGAACAACTCGCCGGGCAGTCATGCTTCAATGGGCAGTACAGTCTACTTTATCACTACCCTCTCTATATAGAGATCAAGATTTCGAAGTCCATACTTCACCTCTCTTTGACACCTTTTCTTAAGAGGGCGCATGGCTCCACCACCAGCCAAGTTAGAGGATTAAAAGCTGAGCCGAATCGCCGGCACAGTGAGAAGAGAGGGTACGCTGAGGCGAGTGCCTACTCGGACTAGTAGGCGCATATTTTCACACGAAGGAATGCTATATCATTTGTTCGTTACCACGCTCACAGTTTGTATTCCTATTCCAACGTCGTGTTTCTGTCGCGCCATTCCAGCCAGTGAAAGTAGGTAGGTTGAATTTCATAACACTAGAGACGTGGCGAGAAGACAGAGTTGAGAAAATGGCGTGATTTAAAAGCTGGAAAGGAAGTAAACGTAAGTACGATAGCTGTCAGTAACGTTTCATGAATGTTGCATGAGCTTGGGACAGAGAAGAAAATGCTGGATAATACACAACTGCAGTCTACAAAAGCAGTCACCCTGAAAAACTGCTTTCACATTAATTGCACCACCATTAAAATACGTACACGTCAACCATTATCAGAGCAGCCGGCGGCCTTTGAGAGAGCACTCAGAGGTGAAATTCTAATATAGCAAAATACGGAGCGCACCCGATACGGCGGTAAGTAGCAGCGGCCTCAAGCGTCAACGTTTGATGCGTCAGCGTGGATGAACTCACTGCATTCCTCTTCCTGCGTCAGCGCACACATATATTACCATGCCGAAGCAGACCATCACGCAACCCTTGCCTTCTGAATTAAGTTTTCGTGTCTTTCGCCTCGCTTGATAAATTGCATGCCCCCCGCACTTGCAGGCGAGGGAGACTGCAGACGATTTGCGAATCGGACACCACCGACCTAATGTACGGATTGCTGACGTGTGTTGATGAAATGGATCTCCCACTCATGAGATATAAGTCCACAGTTGGTGTCTTTCAGCGTAATTTTGTCTGTTTTATTTAATATTATATTCATCCACTTCGTCACTGCATAGTTCCGGTGTGCGACCAGATTTAGATGATTGCGACGCCCCCAATTGTTCCTTTTCATTTTTCCTCCTCTTCCATTACCCCTTTATTTGGATTAGCCATAACCAGCAAGATTAGATCATCGCTTACTCAAAGTTTTGATTCAGGTGAAGAAATTAGGCAAAACTATATCTTAAGGTTGTATCCTGGAAGCCGCGTTTTAAAGGCAGTGGGCGGGTGTGCATGGACCATGCTTTACGTATTCGCGAGTTTATTTCCTGTTGAACAAGGACAAGTTCAACCCGTTTTGCTCTGATGTAATTATTCTCCTGACGTCTCCTGCAGATGCACAATCGGAGGCATTTTGGAGCGAAACCAGTTGACCGCAATGAGAAAGCTTCATATAACGAGAACATATAGTGTTTCAACAAGTAGATTTAAGGCTGAGGTCTGGCACACCTCTCATGAGCTCTGCAATGATCGTAAAAAATCAAAAACGTCCACAGGTACTGGAGCAAGCACGCTTACCATCGGATTTAGGCGGCAGGTCCCTGGAGATGACTTGCACATACTGCGACATGCTTTTGATCTCTTCCAGGGCCTCGTGCACTTTGCCTTCGGTCGGGCTGAAGTTCACGATGAACTCGTAGCCATCCTTGAAGCGGGCCGAGGACCTCGACTCGATGTGCACTAAGTTGACGCCATTGTCCTGCAAGTGCCAACTCCTGACTTACCAGCCTTTGTACGTTCATAGAGCAATAGTTAAAAATGTGAGCGCAGCTCGTTGTTGAGGTAGGCTTAATGTAAGGAATATGTGACGTAACGAGTCACGATCAAGCCCAATTTTCCACACTCAACTGCCATCTATTGAGAAAAATCTAGCAAAAGTGACGAAAGTGCACACATTTTAATCTCTGTTGGTCAAAGCCATGGAGTTAATTTTCGACCGTTAGTCGTTGCACCCGATTACCGCCTTCATACAGGTCCTACAGCTCACGACCTATTCCTGAAGTGTGTCGCTTCACAACAGTGAAGGCCATATAATATGCTTACGGCTCTAGAGGAGATTTGTGCTACTTGGCAGGAAGTATGGCCGAAGTGCAAGCGTGCACATGCTAAAAATCTTGAAGCTAAGTTTAGCTCAACAACAGTAGGCTTTTAAACGTAGCGCCTTGTGCATAGCAACAGGCTTGGAGCGAATTTCACGAGTAGCGGTTGCAAGCAGACCTTGCAGGAAGCCCCGGGATAGCCCAGCCTCAATGGATGACAAGGGGATGCCATGCTTGCTATATTAGCTGACTTCTAAACTTCTCGTTAGGAAAACCAGGTTAATAACAGTGCACCGCAGATTATTCGCAATGTTTGGAAATAGCACTTCCGTAGGCCTTCTTGTGTTCGTATACGCTTCGCAAAGCTTAATCCAGTTTGGGAAAAAGAAGGAAAGTTATCATAGAATGCTGATTACAACGAATTTGGTATGCGGGGAAAGAATAAAAAAAATGGATCGTGGTTTATTACTTCTCAGAACAAAAAATTTTCAGAAAGAACGATTTCTTGCTGGTGTACACCATGGCCACGTTATTCAGAGTGCCAGTATTCGAGAGAGAGAGAGACTCTTTAATGAAGAGCAGAGAATTTAGCCGGCGTTTTAAAAATCGCTGGCATGCTACTCTGCGTAGGGAGGGGAATTTGGGAGATAAAGACAGAAGGAGAGCAGAGTGGAAGAGGTCAAAAAAAACGAAGATAAAATGCGGCCATCAAATGAGTACTAAGGATGCAATGGCGAGTATTGATGTAACCTATGGAGTGATGGAGTGCATAGTCCGTCAAATGGGCTGACGAAGTTCACTGCATGAAGAATGCATGAAGGTGACGTGCAAGTGAATTTAAAGCTTATCGAGATGTCCAATGTCTTTTAAATATGTGAATAGAAAAGTCATTGCAAGTCTCTGTTGCCTAAGGCAGGCTAAGGGACCTAAAACTTTGTCCATTGTAAGGGGCACTGAGCAGAGCTTCTGCATGCAATGTTCATAGTACGCACGCTCGTTAGCATATGCAGGGCACTCAAGCAAGATATGCTCCACAGTTTCTATCGCGGCACAGTTGTCACAGTGCGGACTGTCCATTTGTCTAAAACGGTATCGTAAGCCGTTTGTATACGCAGCATTAAGACTAAGTCGATGATAAAGTGTTTCCAGATGTCGAGGAATTCTGGGTGAGAGTCTTGATCTAAGATGTGGGTCGATTGAGTGAAGAAATTGGTACCGATATGTCGGCAAACTCCAAAGCCGATACATTTCTTCGGAAGCAAAACTTTTGGCCACCTGGGACGCATCAGATTTCGTAAAAAAAGTTCTAATGTATCTCCGATGTTGATGGCCCTTACGGGCCGCTTCATCTGCTTTTTCATTAGCCTGAATGCCACAGTGAGCAGGTACCCACTGAAATGTTATGCAGTGGCCTGCGGCAATAGCTAAATGATGTAGATATCCGATGTCCAGGGAAACTGGCTGGTGATTCGTTTTCTTCAGCAGGTTGGCCAGGATCTGGAGAGATGCTTTCGAATCGGTGAAGATAACCCAACGGTCGGCGGTTCGGCGCAGGATGTAAGAAACAGCTTCCTTAATGCCGTGAAGCTCAGCTGTCGTAGAGGATGTCCTCCGCTGCAGCCGGTAAGAAAGGGCATGGCCTGTTGAGGGCACATAAAGGCCACATGAAGAGGTTTCTTTAGTAGTTGAACCATAGGTGAAGATATGGGTGTGCTGCCTATATTCCTCCGTTAAGTAGGCGAGAGTAGTTTGCAGAAGCGCTGCCTGTGGCATGCGGCTCTTTGCATTCACACCTGTAACAAACTTCTTCACCTTTAGAGGAGAGAGTGTCCATGGAGGAAAGGCCAGAGGTAGTAGTTTCTGTGGCTGATAAATAGTAGGGATGGGCAGGAGCTGCACTGCCTGGCCAAAGCTAGAGTTGCTGTGAGTTAGGTGGACACGGTGCAGGAAGTGCTTCTTCCCTTGAAGAACGTGGCGGAGATGGGTACGCATAGTTTCCTGGGCGGCAATCACCTCTAGTGGGAGACATCCTGCCTCCGCTACTGTTCCTGGTGCAGAGAAACCCTTTGGGAGGCCAAGGCATATTCGCAGGCAGTTGTTCCGTGCGGCAACGAGAGACTTTTTGCTTGATGTAGATAATCTTTGAAACACTGGTAGACAGTAGCGCAAGGTTCCTTCAACGTAGGCTTTTTCAAGCAGAAGCATTGATCGGCAGTTGCTACCCCACCTTGTTCCCGCCATGAACCTAAACACTTGCGATGCTGCAGTGATCCTCTCGCGGAGTTTTTTGATCTGAGGTGTCCATGACAGATTATAGTCGATTACAACACCCAGGAATCGCTGAGATCGTACATATGGTAGCGATCGTCCGCCTAGGAGCAGCGGATATCGGGTCATCGTTTTTCTTGTAAACGCCATTGCAACACTCTTTTCTGGCGAGAGACGAAGACCTCTGGAAGCCAGGTACATCGAAATGTGCAATAGCGCTCTCTGTAGACGTTGCTGGGTGATATAGCGCGAGCGTGATGCGGTCCAGATGCAGATATCATCAGCATAAATTGTTATACGGACCCCTCGCGGAAGGTTTCTTCTTATGTGTATAAGGGCAATATTGAACAGGAGAGGGCTGAGCACCGCTCCCTGTGGTACGCCCCTCTCTACTGCGTGAAAGCGCGTATTCGAATTTACACTGATCCAGGGAGCCAGTACAGAACCTTTATTTTTTCAAAATTAACTGAGTCTAAATATTCTGCTGGTTTTGAGAAAAAGAAAGGCGTATAACTGCCGCAGTTTGTAGGTGAATTTCTTCGCATACTCCAAGCGCGGTCGAGGTATTTTAGTAGGCTTTGGGTTAGAATACGATGGATATGAGTTTTTATGTAGTTGGAGCCTGTTTTATGGTGAGTTACGTAGACGACACTACTTCGTTATTGAATGTGGAAGTGAATACGCGCCCATCAGTGTAGTACACATGTTTTGTTTATGTCTGAGCTTGTGCGGCCCCTTGTTTCTCTCATCGTATAATAGAGAGCATGACATGCCCGAGAGGACAAGCCGCCTAGCATGAATCACATGCCGGATGATATGTCGAGACAAAAAGAATTTACCTATAGCCAACAAACTATAGATGCATGAAATCACTCTCACCTTGAATATCTGCAGAGCTCTAGCCAAAGCACCGACTTCTTCCTTCAGGGAGAAGATGACCGAGTTTGCGCTGCTGGCATTGCTTTTGGGTTCCATAATGTAGCCCTTGGAGACTCGTGTTGGCTGCAAAAGAGGCCAAGACAAAAATTCTACAACACTGCCGGCATAAACACGCCGTGCGCACCAAACAAGGCGGTGTGCATACACAGCAAGTGGAATCCGAAGCACAATTGCAATATACTAACCCTTGAAGTGTGAGAAATGAGAAGCCGTACTGCTTCTTAAAAATCAAGTGCGGCGCGCAGAATACGATTTCCGCGATTCAAAGCTGTACACTGGAAAGCGTATTCGACGTGGCCGTTTTGCTAAGCGAATCGTCTTTGTAAACAGCCAAGTTGTTTTCCCAAGACACAATGCGCACAGCTAATCCCACTTAAAAAATATTCACGCGGATGAAAAACCTAAGTGCCCTGAATCGCGTGTGTTCGCACCAAAATACGCTAAAAATAACAAGAAATGTGAAATATTTACGTAGTGTGCCATTTATACACCCTGCGTGATGTGAGAGGCGCAACCCAAAAGTTTTAATGTCAATAGCGGCTGTATAGAACTTCTCTATAAATGCTCCGTGTCATAATAATAATGTCCAGTGAACGGGACGAACAAATAAGCAGTTGATTACAGCGGTAATTTAATTATTTTGTACACAAATAGAGAATATGTTTTAATATAAGAATGAAATTTTTTTCGCGTACTCAATCCGCATTTTGGTGAAAGGTACACAGAACACGCAAAAAATTAAGAGCAAACATGAAAAACAGGAATAATTTCTCAAAATGCGTAAGTACGGTCAGCTTGTCACTTGTAGAAAAAGCAGAATTTGAAATTGTGATTATAATAAAAATTACATGTCCTACCGGAAGTTAATTTCTGGAAGTTCAGTTTTTGCAAGCTTTTTCTGGGAAGTTATTTGAGTGCTATGGTACAGGGAAAGCAGAGAACTTTAAACCATTTTGAGCGGGCAGAGTAGGGTTATATAGCAATGTTATGATGTCGGCGAGCCTTAACAGAGTCCAGTCGTTTTAGATAGTCAATAGGAAAATTAAAGAAAAATTCTCATATATAAGGAAGTACATTAACCACAAATGTGACACATCTTGATATAAAGAGTTGTAATACCATCCAGCGGCAATGAAATCGAAGACGATGCCACCGCTCCACTTTTAGATATTATTTGCACTTAACAAGCTGTACGTCCCCATTACAGATCGGAGTAATGGCATGGAGCCTGCATGGTGTTATACTTAAGACTGAAACAGCACGGAGGATTGAGACCAGAAATGACAAAACAAACGCTGAACTGTGGTCAACTTTATTCGAGCCGGTAGGCAAAACACCCTTATACAGACGCGGTAACCACAACGCGCAGAATAAAGAAAGTGCCCAGAATACATTGCTGTAAATTCAGATATTAGCAGGTGAGAAACGTGTCCTCCACGGCGCTGACTATGATAACGAACCTCCTGATTTGTTAAAAACCGCAGATAACTGGATGAGGCATTTCCTTTCTTGCTCAGGAATCTCCTTTGTCTCGATAATTTTCAATTTAGGCTGGCTAAACTGCAGTGGCAAAATTACAAACTCTGTGCAGGGTGGTGGCACTCCGAATTTCTTTTAGCGCATGATAAACTAGGATGCCCTACAATTAGGAAGTTCAGTGTAAGAAACGCATTCTTAAGAATGAACAAATTAGTGATCGAGTTGGAGCGACTTGGTAGAAAAATTATCGTGTCCACGCGCATTGCACAAAGACCAAAATCGGTTAATCACCCATCTCCCTCTTTTGCAGAATTGATGGTTTGCTATCACATTTATTTGCATGATAAGCAATTTTTGCACTGCCTGGAATCTTGATTTTATTGTTTTGCACGCACATTTTATTCTTGCGTTTTTTCTGGAAGCAGTTTATATTTTGTCTTAGCGCTCGTATTTATTTTATTTTATTTATTCAAATACCATAAGGGCCCACTGGGAGCATTACATAGGGGGGGACAAATGAGAGCACAATTTTCTAAGGCAAAAAGCACTTTAGGTGGTTAATACATCATGTTGAGAAAGAACATAACAACATAAAAACTGTTACAAAAAATGGACCAATAACAAAGAAAGAGAACATACTAGTTTGCTAGTAAGTGATATAAAAGCAAATCTGGTTACTGAACGCGCTGGGATTCCAGATATGTTAGCAATTCCGACTGAAATAAAGAAAACTGGGTTATGGTAGCGATACTGGAGGGCAACTCATTCCATTCTTTTATTGACAAGGTTAAAGGCGAATTCTTGTACTTTTCCGTACGAGCGAAGATGGGGGGATTAACTTTGTAGATATGATCGGTGCGACGTGAAGTATGAGGAGGCGGTAAGATGTGCGACCGAGCAAATGATGTACTGCTGTGAAAGAGAGTGTGAAAAAAAGATAATCTGGCAAATTTTCTGCGCATTGCGAGGGGCGGCATGTTGAGCTCTTGCTTCAAAGATGAAACGCTTTGAAATCTCGAGTACGATGATAAGATGAATCGCGCGGCTTTATTCTGAACGTTGTGAAGTTGACCCTTGTCTTGGTTCAAGGAGAGGGCTGAGTCGGGCTGGTTGGTTCATGTTGAATGGTATGGCAAAACAGCACTGACGGACGGGACGGAAGACAGATGAGACAGATGATGTCTCAGTGTCAGCGCATGTGTCTGTCTCATCTTGTTCCGTCCCGTCCGTCAGCGCTGTTTTGCCATACCTTGTCTTGGTATTTACAGTACGCGTCTTTCAGGCGGTATTACAGTTGATTATCGTAACGAAAGCAGTTTTCCCTTACGTGTTGTAACTCTTACAATACATGTGGCTGTGAGAGGCTCTAGGGTTTATTTCCATGTTGAAAGACCATGTTATAAGACTCCCAGACAAAGAGCCTAAGCAAGTGCCGCTCGACGACGGCGGTAGCGAAGCCTACAAACTTTTTTCTAGAATTCAATTCAATCCCCTCAAAAGAACGGGTGGTTATCTTGTAGCAGCTGGAGGACAGCGGGATGCCTCATTACGTCTCAGTATCCGCACGTTGTTTACTTGAACAGGCACATTGTGCAAAGACCTATCAGGAATCAATTCCAATATCTAGTCATTGATGCGCACGGAAACCAAACCACATATTCTTTGTAATAGCTCGCGCAGAAAGTTCTCTATGCGGAGTGCTTCAAGCCGTACAACTTGAAATCGAAGCACCTAAAACATCAGACATTTAAATTCTAAGCGCCTTTGTTCGGCTAATGCATTCTTAGCAAGGATATTCAGATGCAAAGAGAACACACATGCCCGCACACAAACACTCACATGCGTGCAGAAAGACAGACGGCACAGAACCAACTCCTTTAATTTTTGGTTTTCTTCCGCTGAAGCGGTGAAAGCTTTTCATTTGTCCAACGAACCGAATGCTCTCCAACAAAGAGGTGTTCTGAAAAATCAGCTTGTCTTTCGAACGCAAAACTCCAAGATGACTTCTGTATGGCACAGTCGTTCGAACAAGTGTTTATACCACGCCGCGCAGGGCCTTTGTGTTCTGAGAACCGACTGAGCAGGCTCATTAGGAATAAGTCAACAAGAACTTCTGAGAAAAATGAAGCCTGGGCTAATCTCAGGATGTGAATAGCGACGCAAAACATGCATGTGCTCAAAGCCGATGATTCCCTTCCTCAATACAACTCCCTGAAAATGTTGAAGGACCAATAAATGACGAACAGAAGGCAATAATGATAGCGTAGAGATTCAGTTTCACGGTGTGGGTGTCGAACAGTTGATACAGAAACGGTGGCCGTGTAGTAACTCCAAAACAAAAATTTCCGTGCTGCACTCCTGAAGGATACTAACACACAACTTCCATTTTCCAAATTTTCGAGCCAAAGCGGCCTGTTAAGAGCGGTAAACAGAAGCTAAGCCCTTTGAGCTCAGGTCGACCCTATCTATGACAGACCACTCGAGAACTCACTCGCTCACTGATCAGACATTATCCTGCTGCTAGTTCAACCAGATAGAATTTGGCATTGGCCTACGTAGGCGCATTGCGGCTTATCATTAAAAATAGAATATTTATTAGTAAGCTCATTGAACAATCGGTCAATATGCGCTGCACGAATAGGTGAGAGAGACAAATTGATAAGTCCAAAAACGAGGAGAAAAAGCTGTCCTGGCGTTTATTACTTTGTATGTATAGGGTGTAACGTCCAAAAGCGACTCAGACTGTGGGGACGGAGTTCTGATAAGCTCCGTATAACTTCGACCATCTGGGGCTCATTAACGTGTTCTGCCATTGCACAGCACACGGGTCTCGAACATAATGCCTCCATCGAAATGCAACCGCCGCGGTTGTGATTTAACCGGGCTCTTTCGGGTCAGCAGCCGAGCCCCATAACTACTGCGCCACTGCGGCAGCCCAGAAAAGCGTGACTTCCTGCACTGAAGCACGGTGGCTAGCAAAAGCTTGACGGTGTTAGCTAGGAGTAGGTCCCAAACTGCTTCTAACTCTAAGAATAAAGAAAAAAATATCTAAGCCAGATCCCAGCAAAAGGACCGAAATAAGTACTTGAACTCTTCCCGGAAGTGAAAACCATCTCCTCTTTATTTTTCCCGGAAGTAACGCCAACTGCAACAGGCCACGAATGACTTTCGCTCACGAGACCTTTGCTGTTGCGAGGGTGGTTGGTAGTGAGAACGGTGAAAGAAGTCCCGGGAGTCGCCCGTCACTTCCGTCAACTCTTATCGCCGAGCGCCAGTTGTGCCCCGTGGGGCGTCACCTACACTGATTCCTAGGGCCCTGGTCATTAAGCCCATTACTCCCACCTTCTCGCCGATACCTCCGAGCGAACTCGCATCTAGGTTCACGCTCTCACAGGTTGACAAGTCTCCCTAATGCGTTTCTGCAGTGCCTCCCGGTGGTCTCAGCTCTAAGGTGCGTCGCTGAGCTAGTAAATGACAGTCATTTGGTATATCCACCGTCAGGCAGTCCCAGATTCCTAGGAAATCTACTAGAAGTAGCGCATGTATTCCGGGTTAGCAGCCGGACCTCGGTGCCGCGGAAAGTAGCACTGCTAGTTGTCGGGCTTGGCCCGCGCGCGAATTCCGCTCGTCAAGGTCGCCCAAACTTGAATTCAAACTGTTCTGTGTCCGGCTACGCGACTAGCCACTACTCTTTCGGCTTGTTGTCCATGACATCGTTTTCTCGTGTTTTGCAAAGAGAAAGATGGTTTTTAGAGCCTTACTGTATCTGCGACAGATAACTTGCAAAGCATTGGAAGGCACTTAATTTTATTGCGACGCGTCACTGTATACCACATTGCTTTCTTAATCTGATTTGTAGCTAAAAAAACTCGAGAAGAACCGTAGATAAACATTCTTTTATTAAATTGATGTTTGTTGGGTTGTGTAAGGTTATCGTCCAAAGTTACACGACATTTCCGAGAAAAAGCTTGCATTTCCTTCAATAAAGCGTTAATACTTCGTCCTTATCGCCATTAATTTCATTACAATGATAGTGCTTTGATGTCACTACGAAAAGAACACATGCAACCTTGTGATGGAAGTGTATCGGCAGAAGCGACGTGAAAGGTAACTAATAAGATAGGAACTTAGTTGCCGTTGCATGTAGCAGAAGTGTAAACGTTATGTGTGACTTTCTCTTCTAGAACGACAGCTTGACGTGGTAGGCGGCAACAGCATCACCGGACGGGTTCAAGAAACAAAATCATGAAGAGAACAAATTTATCTAAATATGAGAATGTCTCTCCAGCAAGCAAAAATGCTTCGAAGAACATATGGGCAGGGTAAGGAACTTAGCATTGTCATCTGGGCTAGGTTTTCGTATGGGTAGGTTTTGGGATAATCGCCACCTTGAGCGTCCCGCCCTGGGCTTTCCTCGAACATCCAAAAGTACAAGAGAAATAGGTGTCTTCTTTAGATTCTGGAGTTTTTAAATGTGTTTATTTATATTTATTTATACAAAATACCCCTAAAGGCCCTCGAGAGGGTATTACATAGGGGGGGTTACAGGCAATTGATCAAAATAAAACAAAACCACACATATAAAACAACAAAACCTCAAATAAAACACTTAGCATGGCATAAATAAGCAAAAGAATAAAAAGTATGGCAGCGCGGCGAAGTGTGAAAATTACTACATTATTAAATTTGTACAAACAGAACACTAATGCAAGAAAAATTTTAGTAACATAACCTGCAAAAAGGGGAGCCATGAACTAGTAAAATGATGTAAGATGTTGGTTAGGTTTCGGTGTTCTCTACATGGTGAGTTAATACATGTTTTCCGTTGCGACTGGCAAATCTAAGGAATAACCTCAAGTATCCTTTAGTGTAAGAAAGTGGAGCCGTGCTGCCCTAATATGGTTTCGAGGAGACGTATTCAGGTTTAGCAATGCATTTGTCTGGAAATAAATTCCCTTGCTTTTTTTGATTTTTTAAGAAACATCCGACACTATGAAGACACAGCAGTACTGCACTTGTTACCACACTGTCCAGATATTCATTGTCCAGCGCTTCGGTAATACGATGGGTGGAGTAAATAATATAGGCCTAAATAATAGACGTTGATCTCTTAACTGTCGACCCATTTAAAGCACACTACGGAAAGCAGTGTGAATTACTTGTCCCAAAACGGTCCTTCACGACGGAAAATGCTGAGCTCCACGATGGTAGCGCTGTCATCGTGTATCGAAGAGTACTTACAAGAACACCACGGTGGCTGGTGTGACGTAATACTAAGTATCATGAAGAGCCCATAGTGCACACGAACCTCTAGATGTGGAACACGTGACCTGAGTATGTGCCCGGCTCCGTGCGGACGCCTGTACAAGGGAGCTTATCGTTGTGTTCCTAGCACGGTTTCTGTCTTCGACTGTCACCAACCTAGCAATTTTTCCAAGGTTGTAATGACTGCAAGAGTTTTTAAGGAGTTCTTTCAGTAGTTACCTGATTATGACAGTTAGAAATGCTTTCGGGAGCTACCTGCTTATGACAGAGAGAACTCACCGTGCGGAATGTTTTTTTTTCTAGACCAAATGTGCTCCTTCCAGATGCATCGTTGCGCAAGAGACATTTGTTTCCTTTCTTTAGTGGCCAACGTTGTTGGCTTGTTAGTGATTATCGACAGATTACCAGCGACAAGCGCAGGCTCCGCATAGTTGCACTACGAAATTTTGCTGTGTATAACAGAAAAGAGACGGCACTTTTCTCGCGCGCAACGTACAGAGAATCCCAGAAGTATGAAGTCGACTTTCTCGGTACTTATGCTGTCTTCTTTTCTTAAGCTTTCAGGTATTTTTTTTTTCCAATGCTAGAATGAAAGGCTTGATAGCGCTGTTTTCAGTTTCCTTATTTCCATTTTCCAGTATGAAGAGAACACAAAATAACGTTACAACATGTGATATCGGCAAAAGCTGGCTATGAATGCGAATAGGTTTCGAAATCTCAAAAGAAAGCACAGGGCACGGCGCGTAGGGCTCAAGGAAGGTATCTTGGTTTAAGGCTGACTTAGTACGGAATGCATAGAAGCGAAGAACTCTTCGCACATTGTTTACACTGCAGTATAATTTTTTTGAGAAAGCCTGGCTTATGTTAGAAAGTTTGGTATATTTGCTGCATGTGAGTAAAGAGTGAGTAAAGGCAAACAAAGCAACAAGCCCTCTTTCTTTCTGGAGCTATCTTCCACCCGAATCCAGCTTCTATTTACGCTTGGCGGGTAGTGTTGCCATAAGAAAAGAAACTGCCGTATTTCACTTGCATTTTGTTTCGAATCCGTTGCTTCCCAATCGGAGCCTAGCATATGGCGTCAGTTCGCGGGAGAACGATAGCTTAGTTTACTCCAAGGCATGCCGAACGCGTGCGTTTGGAGCTGAGCTCCCGGCGAGACCTATCGTTTACACGAATGAGTGAACATGCGCCACCATCCGAAAGCTTTATCTTCTTTAGTTGACAAAACCCTCTCTGTTGTTCTCTGTTTTTTTGAGACAAAAGAAAAAGCCTTGGATGCTCTCCTTCCCATCTATCCGCTTCCTCTGAGTTATTTTCTTTTGTGTGTTAATTCTCGCCGGCGAAAACGCGGTGTAATTCAATTAGCAAGGAGCAGAGCTGAGAGCTCGTTCATCTGGGGCGGAAATGAATGCAGCGAGGGAAGGAAAATATGGTGGGTATCGCTGCTCGCGGAATTGGATCCTCGCGCATTGAGCCGCTGTCGAGAAGACGTGGAACGGAAACAAAAGGAAAAGCTTTGCTAGGAATCCGGAGCTCAGCACAAGACTACATTCCAAAAGAAACGCTTCCCTCGCCGCGCGAAGAAACTCGATGTGCCTTGCAGATACGTTAGCGACACGTGCAGCTGACAGTAGGAAAAAGAGGGCTTCTCTGTGCTTACCTGAGTGGACATATCACAAGAGAGAATGATCCCAGATGGAGCGCGTTGTTTGTGCTCGCCTTGCCCGAGCGGACTGTCGGATTTTATCAGGGACGCTGCGGGGTGTGCGAGCTACTGTCAGGTTCGACGAGTTCTCCCTTTCTGCTGATGTTCTCACCCGATCATTTTTTTTCTTCTTCCTCGCCCAGTCTGCACGGTGAGACGGCCGCGTGAGTTGCCCTCCAAGTAGGTAATTTGCGCTCCCTCACCCTCGCCACTCTCTCTTTTTGGCAGGACTCCCGGCGGCCTTCTAGACAGTGCAGAGGACGCTGCTCGACTTGCTCTCCTAAAGACTCTTTCTTTTTCCGTGTCTCCTTCTGTCGCGTCTGCATCATGGTACAGCACCCTCTCTTACCTCTAAGCGAATCGCGCCATATTCTTGTCTGAATACCAATTTCGCCTTGTTCCCCAGCGCACGTCTCGAACTCGGTGCCGCAATCTGTCATTAGCCTCGACACACTTCAGGGTTATCTTCCAGCAGACTCTAATGACTGCAAAGGGCCCGGAAAGGGCGGGTGCCTCGCTTGTTCATATCGCTGTGATACATTGTACCAGTATACGCGCCTATTGTGACGGCCCGCACTAATCGATGAACAAGGTGAGAACAGGAAGATGTTGGCCTGAAGGGACTGGGAGGAAAATTCGGTGCAGGATGTTTTCGTTTCTGCACATTGCATGCTGTCGTTTCAGTGCCCACTAAACAACAAAGATGCAGTTAGGAAAGCAGGCTGTGGCATCACCTAAACAGTCAAGTTTGTGCACTGCAGAATGAAAGTGACATACGAGATCCCACTTTGCTAAGATTCGGCCTATCTATGACAAAGGGGACATTGTAATAATAAGTGTCTGGAAGAGCACAGCATCTCTTTGTGTTCTCATTACAGGCAGCTTTGCCAACACACTGCCAATCCAGTGACCACAAATACTCACCGCTTATCAAGCACGCTAAGATAATGGGGGGTGCGATAGACAAAAACCCACATGAAATTTTCAACACCTTGCATATAGGAAGATATGGCCCTGAAAAATGTGTCAGCGAAGGCTCGATTCAGTTGCACCAGTTTAAGCTGAAGGTTCCTGGTTTGATAAGGCCGTCAGTGCTTGGAGCGCGTGAGCATCGCTTTTGACCAAGGAAGAAGGCATTGCTTAAATAAACACATGTAAGTCCGCGCTTGTCCTGTTTACATCTTCCCTGTGTCCTGTCCTTTGCGTGGGTTTTGTTTTTAATGTCCCTGTGTGTAGCTCGTCAGTGGTTAAGTAGCGTAAGAGAAATTGTTCCTTTCTTCAACTGTTGTTTATTCAGACACCGTGCGCAATGACCACCAAGCCAATGCAACGCACGCCGTAATGATACTTTCTTCCTCTTCTGCGGGCATTTTGGCGCCTCCCAAACTTGCTGAGATTGCGCAGTGGTACCGGTAATGAAACGCTTGCATTACTATTTCTTTTTGAGCATTCAATCAATAAATCAATCAATCAAAGACTCTTTATTTACTGATTCAAGGAAACTTAATACAAACTATTTGGACCGATAGCATATATGGCTAGTATCCGGTCCGATACAAAACAGCATATTTGGGCAACCTCATAGGAAATATCCTTCTGTTTCCCTTCTGTTTACCGAGCACTGGAGGTTCCGAACAAGCGCAAGCCACTAACCACTGGGTTCCTCGTCTCTTGCCTACAGAACAGTTTGCCCCCGTTAGCGCAATGCTACTCCCGGTTTCCGCGTTCTCCGAATCTAGATCCTGCAGTGCTTTTCTCACGCATGACTTGCTAGGTGGACTGGATCTTCGTCGTATTATGCTTTCAGCGCTGTAGGATGAAACGGGATACAAGGACCCCGTCCGTACTTTCAGCAACCCAGTGATGCACTCGAGCCTCCATTTCTGGGTATGTAACGAAGCTATCGAAAAAGAACGGGCAGGAAAACAGAAGAATGCCTTTCTCGGTGACATCGGCAGTGCAGTCTCGCGCGCAAAACTTGCCCTGATCTGCTGTGGCCCGCCGGGCTTTGCGATTCTCTCTTATTGCTCTTGTTCTGGAGAGGCGGCAAAACGTTACTATCATGCTGAAGTGTTGCCTGTAGCTTCCTTCGGTGATCTCCTCATGCCGTGCACACAAGCACGAATATAAGCTTTTAGCGCTTCAAAAAAAAAAGAAGTGTGCGCAGTATCTATCATTTGTACTCACCAAAAGAATCACATTTATTTCTCCTGTTTCCCATGTTCTCCAGCTTCTGCCTACGGTATTTCTCTTAATTTCTTTCGGAATATTAGAAAATATAGAGACAGGGATAGAGAATGTGCTTTATTAATAAAACGCTAAAAAAAGGTATTACTGGAGGCACAGGAATAGGTAACCGCGCTTGGAATGAATTTACAACCTATTTCTTCGTCTACACACTTACATTGATAGGATAATATCTTCCAAATCTTTTTTTTGTACTTCTAAATATCTTACAGCTTATACTTTTCGCTCACAAAATCAGGGAAAACCGGTTTTCCCCAACGAGATTTTCGGATGTTATTGTCCGCGAAGGCGCAGAGGTAACCGGATCACCATGTCTAGCGCGGCTCAAAGCCAGTTTAAAGAAAGGCAAGGTGTTCGACAAACTGCAGTCGCGTTGACGGGCTCGCACGCTGAAAGAAACGCGTGTTTCCGCGCAAAGAAAATTCTGCCCTCAAACCAAAGAATTCCGGCATGAATGGTACAGTATATCGGCACCGTTGCCCGCTACCGTCGGCATTTAGCCGCGATACCTGAATGCGCCGTTGGTGCTCGCTTCTTAAAGTCGTCGTCTCTGAGTCGGTTCTTCTTGGTATTATATCTTAGGTTAATCCAGTTCATTGTGCGTGTGCGTGTGCGTGCGTGCGTGCGTGCGTGTGTGCGTGCGTGTGTGTGTGTGTGTGCGTGTGTGTGTGTGCGTGCGTGTGCGTGTGCGTGCGTGCGCGCGCGCGTGTGCGTCTGCGTGCGTGCGCGTTGGCCTTTATGCAGCGTTGTCTCCAGTACTTCCTTGTTCAGAACTGGCCGAACTACCTCATTATCTACCACCTCTTTCCTTTCCGTCGGTGCGTGTCGATCGCGTCAGCTGGTTCAGTCAGCGAGCAGTTATCGACGCCTGTAATTGGCGACCACGGCAGCCCCGCCGATGCCGTTGCTTTAGGCACTATGTGCGCCGCATGCCATCTATTGACCGCCGTCACGGACTTCTATCCTGGCTTTCTTGACAGAACAAAGGCGTCAGCACACACACGTAGAAATCAATCCATGTTTACTTATAGGTCACCCTCTAACATGCTGCTAGTGCTCGCCAGAAAATGGCTGAGAAGGGGGAAAGGGAGAAGGCGCCACGAAGAATTTCTTCTCATAAACATCGCGCATTTTTCCTCGGATGGCTTTAGCTAAAGGTTCTTTCTCACTCGAAGCCGTTTACAGTTCGACAGAAATCCAGAGGGATGAAAAAGAGGCGAGTCCGGCGGCCACCGGTCTTTGCCGAAGAATTTCTGATGCAAGCCTCCGGCAGTGTTGACGTGCAGAGAAAATAGATCGGGCACGGCTGGGCGTTTGCCAGGCCTTGGCTACACGCGCCCGCAGAAATACCTTAAGCCGGTGCTGATGCAAGTCTAGGGCACTCTTTCGATATACTGCGGTTACGTTTTCGGGTTACGCTTTCAAGAGGATCACAGCCAAGGAACAGACGCCACACAGGGAATAATATACGTAGACGAGGCTGTCTAACAAGTAAATTTTCTTTAAACAGACAGGCAGATATAAAGTGGGCAAGGGGAAGAGGAGCTCATCTTTATTTGAAGTAGACATTTCAAAGAGTAAAATTACGAAAAAAAGATGAAAAGCACGCACTTCAAAGGATGAAATTACAAAGGGACACACCCGGAGAGATTAGAGAGCTGTAAAAGGCTTGAAAAACAAACACTCCTCGATTATGTACTCACTAGTTCTGAAAAAAGTTATAGAATACCACGTTTGTCTGGCTTCGGCGCTTTGGGTTCAGTAACATTATTGGATGAATGATGGTGCATATTTCATGAGAACTCAGACTGTGTTCAGGGTGTGCAATTGGTTGAAGCATGTCAGTGCTCACTAAGCAGAACCCTCTATTATTTCTGTATGCGCAAATGTTCTGACAATTCATAATTTTCGTAGTATCTAAGAATGGTCTCCTCGGTGTGCAAAGCGGTTAGTCTCACTTAACGGATTGTTCAGCCTTTCAAGTGTTGATGGTTACAGGTTCCAAACGAAGATGTTAGTTACAATTTTAGCAGCGAGGAAAATTGCCAGCAAGCAACGACAAAGTCGAAGTGGTTGTAGAGTTCCAGCCCTCTTCAAGCATACAAAGAAAGTCAGAATCAACCGAGGAAGCTAAGCAAAAATTTTTCTCCTGGCTTCCTTTTTTATTGAATTTACTGACAATTATATTTTGTACGATATTGGAGAACTACAGTTAGTCTTCAAGGCGGTTTTTGTTTTAATTTCAATGCAAAAATTGAATGGACGCGACATACTTTAGTTGCTGGAAAAATCTGATAAATTGTGCTGGTGAAAAAAGTAGGTGCTCTAAAATCGCTTGGAAGTGCCAACAGATGGCAAAGGCCAAGAGATTGCTCAGATTTCAAACTTTAAAATCAATAATAACATATTTGATTCTAAAATCGTCTCCGGCACAGTGCCATAATGACATTAATATTTTCCAAGCGTTTCTTCAATAGCCACTCTGGATAAATATGAAAATCTAAAGGCTGCGTCAACATTAAATAATTTTAAGCGTTCTAAGATTTAGTGAAAGGTAGAAATTTTTTGCTCATATCTTGTAGGAACGAAAAGTCATAAAGTCAAGCCTATTTTTTGAAATGATTTGAATAAGAGCTGCCAATACCTTAATTCAATTTGTTTCAACGGTTTAATCAACTTTTTACTTTGTGTTGTAGTTCATTACACCTAACTGATTATTGTTACCTTTGAGCTCTTTGCACACAGATGCAACTGAGGTATTTTTCACTTTAATATTTCCTAAAATGCATATGGGAGTGTATTACATTATGGGTTAGTTTACTGACCAGAGCATTTGGTACGTTTCCTGATTTCAATAGCCTAGCCCCGCACGGCGCCTCAAAAGCTTTCAGCACATCCCATAACGTACAAAATATGAGATCTTATGCCGATTAATAATTATGTACGCGTGAACTAACTCAAGGTAACGGTATGAGTGCTACCCTCATGCGTCCAAGAAGAAACGACGCATGCGCGGTGCAATCCTCTTCACATTGGCCTCTACTAGTAAGGTCAATAGTTATGTTCAGTATACTGCATTATAATCCGATCACATCTCTTTGGGAACGCGAACTGCGCACGCCTTCCAAGTGAAATATTACGAAAAAATTAATTTTCGCTACGCCTAGGAATATCCTGCAATTAAAAAAAATTCGTCTGGAACAATTTCAGTGCAGTCGTAAAAATCAGATTCAGGCACATTCGCTGAAAATAATTCCTTAAAAAATGTTCAAAGGCTGTGTCTCAATAATCCAGTGGTTCTTATTTTTGAAATTCGCGTCAAAATACAGAAAGCAGTTTTCACCGTTAATTTAATGACTTCTTATGAGATATTGCATGGTATCAATCAGTGCTAGCAAGTCGTTTCACCCAGCGACGTCGAGACATTTAGTCGCCGAAGTGCCTAGAACGTAATAATAGCTGAAAAAAGGATTATAAGATTCGAGGACTCTTAAAATGACAGTATTTTGTGATTATGGGAATGCGTCGTCATCGCGGCCCAAATTAATTCAGCTGCGGCTCAAGAAATGAATCAATGTTTAAAAAAAAGTCATGTTCGCAGCTTCTTTATATGGCAGTATCGTTCCACAAAATTGTGTGTTTTGTTTTACCTTTTTCTGATACAGGATAGTAATCACTTATCTTCTGCGTCCATTCAAAGCTAGGAGCACAAGAGCATAAGTTTAGGTTGATAACAATGGTAGTTAATTATACTTCGTGACATTGTTTCGAGCTGAAGCTATTGACGATAATAAATTAACCGACGTCCAAGCATGCTCGTTGCTCGTTGAGTGCTGCTTTTCCAGAGGAAAAAAAACGAATACGGGTATTGCTACAAGCCGCGCCTAGATTATTCCATATATTCAATATTTTATCCCGCCTTACGAGTATGAGCATCAGAATGCCTTGTTTGAGGAGAGAACAGGCTTTGAACGAAACTTCGGCTCGTCTTTGATGGGGCCGCTTTCAGCTGAGCAATGATTAAAGGCGGACAGTGTGAAGTAGCAACATCGCCGCTGGCAGCAATTTTTTTTCGTCGTCGCCTCAGAGGATTTCCATAACTTTCTACTAATGGTCTTATGAGCGCACCTAACTACAGGCATTCTTTTAGTTGCCCCCACGGTGCTAACCTTCAACAGTGTGCGGCCTTCTCTGATGACTTTTATTGGTACTTCTTTTTCACATGCCCTCATTCACGTTCAGAACCTGAGCCTGAGGCGTTATCTTCTTCTCACAAGACCCCAGTATATGTTGCGCTGAGGGCAAAAGGTAACGGTTTTTATGAGCGCGAGGCAAACATTTACAAAAGGACAGCTCTCGTTATTGAGGAACCGAGCAGTACTTCTTCTTTTTCGTCTCTATTATCTTCTCGTGATTAACTTTCGAAACATCATCACCACCATGACGATGACTTCGGAACGACGAAGTGTTCTCGCGTATCTGTCCAGTTAACCCGGACTTTTGACAGCTGCGGCCCCTTATCCGCACAGACTTCTTAATCTCGTCCGCTCATTTAGCTTTCTGTCCCCTCTGCAATGCGTGCCTTATGTTTGAATCCAATTCCTTACCCTTAATTATTATTGGTTATCTTTCCTTCCGCTTACATGCCCAGTCCTTGGCAAAGACTTCTTCATTTTGTCTAGGATATCATTACCCGCGTTAGCCCCCTCACCCACTCCGCCCGCTCCCGATCTCCTAACGTTAAACCTATTATTTTTCTTTCCATAGCTTTGAGCTTTGTAATCAATCTTTGCTCGTCTCCACGTTTCTGCTCTTTAAGTGAGTACCTTTAACATGCAGGTGTTATACACTTATTTTTGCAGAAATTTCGACAAACTGCCATTCATGATTTGCGAGTGCCTGGATAATAAGCTGTGCTTCATTCTTATGCTTCTAGTTATTATTATTCTAGTTAGTTATTTCTAGTTGTCCGGATCTGCGGTCACTATCTGCATGAAGTAGGGGTAATTTTTTACCACTTAAACCACCCAACTAGGTATTGTAAACCTCTGTTTTCTGCCGAGACTGCTGAACATTTCTACTGTTTTCTGCGTGTTAGATATTAAAGTTCTTTTGGTTTGCCTGTCTAAATCTTTGATCGATCCTAGCAGCCCATCCCCTGACTTATCTGGCAAGACATGTCATCAGCTAATCGCAGATGACTAAGAATTAATTCAATAACTCTTGTCCTCACCTGCTCTCAATGAGTGAGAGGTGATTAACAGCGGAGTGATCGTATCTCCCTGCTTGACAGCATTCCTTAATTGGATTATATTACTTTCTTTGCGGATGACTGTGGTACCGGCGCGACCATTGTAGATATCTTAGAGTATTTTTATATATGGCTCTGCTACAACCTTCTCGCGTTAGCCGAGACTTGAACTCAGTGAAGTTCTCGCTCGCAATCCGTGAAGAATATATGTAGTGTTTGGTTATAATCTGCGCACTTCTATTTCACCTGAATAATAATGCGAATGTTGTCGATTGTCGAGTAGCCTTAACGAAAGCCTGCGTGGTCCTTTCATTCAGTGAAATCTAAAGTTGTCCTGGCTTTAGTGGCGGCTGTCTTTGTGAATACTTTGTAAGCATGGCCAGTACGGTGCTAAGTCTGCAGTTTCAGAATTTCTTGACGCCCCTTTAAAATGGATTAAGACAATTTTAGTTGGAGCGAACGAAATAGCGCAACTAAAATAAATTACCAGGGAAAAGAAAGACACGTGTAAGCACAACTGGCGGCTTAATCGAAAAAAGAAACAATTAAATATCTAACTACCATGGGAGAAGCTCATGTCGTTTTCAAAAAAAAAATAATAAAAAATTTTAAATGTCTATCTAGTTCCAAAAGTCCTATCTCGCGCTTAGTCAAGGCCACGAAGGATGTTATGAGCTTGCTGCTCTTGTTCCGAGCGGTTCTTCTTCTCTCTTGTCCTGTCCTTTTTGCGCAGCTATTCTTCATTATTCGTTCTTTTTTTGTTCCCATAATGTCGCACCAACAAGCCCTCACTGCACTCTTATAGATTACACCAAGGATGACATGAGGTTGTCCCCAGGTGGTGAGATATGTAACTGTTTTATTTTTTCGATTACAAAACCAGTTGTAAGTTCAGTGCTTGTGCTTGTCTTCACTTTCCCCGGTCGTTCGTTTCAGTTGCGCTGTTTCGGTCCTTAGAGGTGCAATACCGACTCGCACACTATGCTATTTTGCTTACATTTTTAGCGTTCTTCCAGAACTCAGGTTCGGTCGAGGTCAGTGCAGTTTCAAACACCCGTAACTACCGGGTGTTTTTTCTTTACCTGTTCACAGTTCACTATATTAAACCCTGCGAGAGATACGTCACTGCGGTCTGTGTAACTACCGGGTGTTTTTGTTTACCTGTTTACAGTTAACTATTTTAAACCCTGCGAGAGATACGTCACTGCGGTCTGTGCGGGTGGATTGTACAGCAAGCGGACTTTATGTGCGTGATAAAGGTGAGGGACGAAAAGATTAATTAACTAAAATTAACCAATCAACGTTTTTACTTTTGATTTCAAGGGCCAACATATCAAGAAATTGAAGGCTGTCTACTTACGAGTTGAAGGTTAGTCCAGTTTTTAAATTTTCTTTATCGGCAATCCAGTTCGAAATATTTAACTTGAAAAAGAGGCATTTTTTTGCTCCTGAAGTTCGCTTCCCTCAATGCAGGTTTTTGAAATTGCGTAGCTCGCATTTCAAATACAACAAATACGGAAGCCGTTCGTCGATTTGATGCAGTAGAGGCAGTTACCGCGATTTCCTCGACAATAATACGTGCACCCCACCGTAAGTAATATTCATTTAGGTTTTATATTTTCAAAAATGCATTTACCCTGGCGCTATGGCTCAACAGATTTTGGCTATTTCTATGAGTTGTTTGCACTGGAGGGTTTGCTGTGCCCGCAGGCTTTTAGAAAGCGCATGTATTTTGGCAACATGCGGACAATATTTGTTGTGCCACAGCTCCGATTGTAATTGCGTTTTCGCAATCCTAAGAGCTTTTATGCTTATTACTTACGGTGGGCTCCACGCCTCCCCATAAATGAGGAGACAAATAAACAGTATTAGTTAAAAAGTTAACTATTTAATATTAGTTACACTGCCGAAGTGTTAGTACATCTTCGCTGTGTTGTGGCACGGTGCACCATCATCTTAACATTGTTATGCCGAGGAAAGCGCTCTTATTACTCAAAAAGCCTGTTTGTAAAAATTGCAGAACATCTTAGGCGAAACAGCCGTTATATCAACTCGGCTACGTCTCTATTTCTACGCCACTAAAAGTCAACTAACGCTGGATCATTTGCGTTGCAAAGTAGTAACAGTCCTGCAATTTAAATGTTCCTTCCTAGTAACTTTCAGACCACACCGTTCTGCTCTCCCGCCTCGGGCAACAATGTGTCGAGATGAAGCTCAGACACCATTATGCCGTCCATTTTTTGCCTTTACAATCTTCAGCAAAGGCCACTAAGGAGGTTACTGTTGAAACCAGGTGGTACTTTGGAAATGTTTGGTTTGATTTGATTTATGGGGTTTAATGTCTCAATGAAACTTCGGTTGGGCCTAGTGGGTACATGTTACAGCGACACACACGGCGCCTGCGTGTGTCTCTGTGTCTCTTCATTGTTGATCGTCTTGTGTTTGCGCAACATTCACCTTAACAGTTAATGTCACAAAGCGACTCAGGCTATAAGAGATTGGTAATGAGTCTACATAGTAATCAAAGGTAACCATTTTTTTACAAAGGATTTTTGACGCCTCATGACGTGTCACCTGTTTATCTGTGGCGCAAGTGTACTTTGGTTTGTTGTTTGCTTGCTTTTTATTGCACGTCTGGGTTGATAGTGGGGCCCTTTATGCTATCTGTGCACTGCGTGCCTTTCGCACCTACGCCGTTTATCTGTGTGCGTACATTGCGTTCCTTCACAATAAAATTTAGTTGCGATGCAGCGCTTGTTTTGTCCCCCTTACAGTGCCTTTAGTCCCTCCGCGTTGTATTTTCTGAAAAAATAACCATTTAATTGCAGAATTTAAACCTGCGTTACCCGAAGGTTTTTAAGTTGAATCTTTGGCGAGGACGTGAGAAATAAGTTAGTTTCCTTCAGGAAAAAATGCCCTTGCAGAGCAAGCACTTTTAGCACCTTTATAAATCTAATCCCACTTAACAAACAAAACGTAAGCTATGAACGAAAATGTATGAAAAATGGTTTAAAGAGTGGACAAGAATGTATAATCCTCGCAAGAGCCTTGGCGATAACACTGACAAAATATATTGATGAAAAATATCCTCCTCCTGCTGTCTGATCATATCAGAAGATTTCTGAGTACCCACTGCCGTCGCTATTTCACGAAAAGAAAAAGAAGACATGCACGAATTAAGTAATGATCAATTGATATGCGCTTTTAACCATGGTGTTAGACACTATGTGACACTATTTGATTTTGAAAAAGAAATAATTAGTGCGATGTATATTGAACGTGTTCGAGAAAATGTGCCAGTCTATACGATCATTGCTTCCAGCTTCTCCTGTCCGAGAATGAGACAAAACCGTGTCACCATTTTCTAAAGTGCCCAAATTATCAACATACTCCACTCCTTGTACATGAGTCCGTTTGTATCCGCTGTGCACCCTGGCCAATCCCCCGCCGTTGGTATGTGCCATTAAGCCTGTAGACATCATCATCAGCTTCAGAATCTTGCGACACGATCCAGGAATCTGCAGGCGATGCGTTTACTTTAAGCGAATCAGCTGTATTTTTTTTTTCTCTTGTCGCATGATAGAACAAATGCGGGACGGCAGATTGCGAGAAAGGAGAAAGCTGGACACCTGTTTCCCTCAGTAAAGAATTGATGGCTTGACCAGAAACCTTACTCATTCTACACCTCATTGCACTTCTGTTTATCGTGTAATTTTGCCTTTTATTGCTCTGTTTTGTTTGCACTTTTGGGTTTCGGTTAAACACTTGACTCTTTGGCACACTGAGTTGCAAATCATTAGACATTAATAAATCTGTATAAAGCGTACAGTACACGTGACCTCAGTGACTATATAAGAAATTTTGAGGATTCACGCTACCGGCATTCCTACTCTTGACTGTCCCAGTTGCGCTAATTATAGTTGTATTCAGCAGAACCGCTATGAGAATAAAACCGAAATGTCTGCAAGCACTCGTCGGTACAAGTGGCCAGATATATAGGGCGGAAGGGTAACGCTTTCTGAGATGCTACTCTCCTTTCGCAACACTTTCATCAAACCGCTGTATAGCACTTGCATGTCCCATTTGTCGTTATAACATGTCACTCCGTATAAAGGGGATATATTGCATGAACATCACCTGCTGATAGGACAAAAAGTGACGCAAGCGGAATGACGTAAAGCTCGCAGCAGAGGAGGCACCGAGACCACAAGCTATTGGATTACGCGGTCGTCTTCAGTGCAAGATAACACTCGGCTTGTGTCGCGTCATCAGTAGCCGTCGCGTCGGCGTGGTCAAAGCTATCCCATTCGTCTCATTTTTGACACCAAAGGAGGAGATAAATCTGCGTCGCTGATGGTCGCGTAGGTTTTTCTTTAGCTTCCTTTGAAACCTGGAGTGCAGAAAAGGCGGCTAGGAGCAGCGTCCGCGTTTTCACGTCCTTTGTGCGGAAGCTTTACGCATCTATTGCTCTTTACTACGGACCCGCTCTCCGTACTCTCCGTACTATCTCATTTCGACCGCCGATTGCCTCCGCATCAGCTAGTTTCGTCTCTCTGCCTTGTTTGTTTGGTCTTGATTTTGCTTCTATTCGGGTTTGAAGCGCTGAACGCCAACCAACTTACTGCTTGACTTCGTGAATGATGGATAACACAGGAAACTCAGGCTGGCGCGTTCTATCATGGATGAAAGAAGGCTAAAAGGATGGCGTCCTGAAGTAGGCTGATCGCTAAAAGGGCAAACATGGGGCAGAAGGAGAGGAAGCGAAAGAAAAGAAAGAAAGAAGAGAACTTTTTTTCTTGTGGCAGGAGATCAAAGAACAGCATGCTTCACAGGACAAAGTAGGGTGAACGAAGAAAAAGTAAAAAGAAAACCATGCATGCTTTGCTACCGAGGACAGCACGATGCCAGGAAATATCTCTAACGACGTGCTGCCACACTGATATGTTTTGCTAAAAATACAAGTGTTTCAATTGTACCCCGATATTTCTCGGGAATTTTAAGGCAAAAGCCTTTAATTGTTCATACTGTCGTCCGTTAACAAAGCGTCTCACACGCGTTTAACTCGGGAACTAAAAGAGATAGAAGAAAACCATTGGTTGCTTCAGATAGAGCAGAAAAAAAAGAACCTAGTTTTCAAGTTTGTTGACTGTTGATTAATTAGTTAATTAATTATAGGCAAAAATGTCGAAATAGCGCGGAAGACGATGGATTCACGCATAGAGTTTCTTACTATTACCTAGAGGGAAAGCTGGCAGCTCGTCTATGGGAGTTTGCATGAAGGCCCCTCGAAGCCACTTCAGCCACCATGGGCGCTCAAAGCATCATGGGGCGGTGAGCTACCGACTGCAGAACTTCAACTTTTGGCCAAAAAATAATGCAAAAATAAACGCTATTCGATAATCAAGTATGTGCTAACGTTCAATATCCTGCCTGTAAATTGCAACAAACGAGCAGAAAAGCATTTAAGTGCAAAGTTCGCCCAAAATAAGGGACGGCTAGCTCTCCTATTGGCAAAGTAATGAACACTAAAAAACCTAATATTTCGTAATTAACAGGCGCACTTTTAAAAGTAAATATGTTTTCAAAAAAAAAATGTTGTTGCTTAAACATTATAAGAGGTTTTTAATGGCATTTCAGAAAAGTGAAACCTTTTATTGGCGTCGTGTGTCTATGTGTTTTCACTACTATGGGTTTTGCACACTGCGTTCGAGCGAAAGTCGTCTGCGCACACACGAACAGCGTTTTCGAAATGAAACCTCTTAGTAGTGCCACTCCGTGCTCCCGAAAAATTACGACTGTGCCGCAACAAGTAGCTCACCGCCCCATGATGCTTTGAACGTCCATGGTGGCTGAAGTGCAGCGGCGCCAGCTTTCCCTCTAGGTAATAGTAAGAAACTCTATGGAGTCACGGGAATGGTGTGACGCCACATCCACCGGAAGTCGCCACGACATAGTGAAAGTTGTCACAGAATGGTCGGAAACACGTTGGATTTGTGTCAAAATAGATGGAAAAATGTGTAGTTCAGCGTAATTAACCCTTAAGGTTGCCGAAAGCTGTATAATTTGGGTATCGATATAGCCACGGGAACGGCGTGACGTCACATCCACCGGAAGTCGTCACGGCGTAGTGTCCTCGGCTTTCGCCTCTAATAATTTAGTTGCCAAATTGCCCTCACAAGCTTTTTTTGTTTTTCAATCTGTAAGTCTAAAAGACCCTTTCGGGTGTTATATTGGGGCCGAATTAAATAACTACGAAGGCAGAAATGTAATGCAGAGTTTCACAGATGCTAACTAAATATTACAACACATGCAGAAAGCGGGCATGCAATAGCACTTAACGCGCGACTAGAGTTGATATCAGTGTTTGTAAAAGACTAATTTGTTAACGCATAGTTTAAAATTTTGGCTTCAAGTGAGTCAGCTTACAGATGGTTCCAACAGCAGATTGCTGAAAAAATCGGGATATGACTCAGGAGGCAACCACGAACGAACGAAGGTTTCAATTTCAACGTTGCTATCACCGGTAAAAAATACAATTTTTTCGCTCGACATGCAACGCGTTGCACAGGACGGACTGCAGTAAGCCTGTAAAATTATAATAACGAAGATGTAGGGTTAAAGTTTTGAAAGAGGACTCACTTTAAGCCAAAATATTGAACTAGGCGTTAACAAATTAGCCTTTTACAAACACTGATATCAATTATAGTCGCGCGTTAAGTGCTATTACATCGACGCTTTCTGCATGTGTTGTGATATTTAGTTAGCATCAGGGAAACTCTCAAAAGAGTGGAGAATCGTGTGAGTTGGAACGAATTCATACTTTCACGTAGACGGAGTGACAACACAAGTGCACTTGTGTTGTCGTCTACTCCGTCTACGTCCTTGTCCTTTTGGTGCCACAGCAGAGAAAGAGTCAAATTCTTTATTACATTTTTGCCTTCGTAGTTACTTTACTTCGGCCCCCAATATAACACCCGAAAGGGTCCCTTAGACTTGCAGATTGAAAAACTGCAAGTTCCCGAGCAATATCGTGGTGTAATTCAAACACTTGTATTTTTAGCAAAGCATATCAGCGCGGCAGCACGACGTCAGAGACATTGCCTGGCATTGTGCTGGCGTCGGTAGCAAAGCATACTTGATTTTCTTTTACTTTTTGTTTGTTCGCTGTACTTTGTCCCGGAAACATGCTGTTCTGTGATCTCCTGCCTCAAGAAAAAAAGTTTCTAGGCGACCTTGCTTGTCTCTTTCTTTTACGCTTTTTCTGCCCCATGTTTACCCTTTTAAGTGATGAGCCCACTTCAGGACACCCTCCTTTTAGCCTTCCTTCATCTATGATAGCTGGAGACCACGCCAACCTTAGTTTAATATGAGGCCTTGCTCTAAAAAGTTCTGATGAAAGAATAGTGCGCGAAGTTTCTAAAGGCAGCCACTCTGTGTGCTTTAAGCATCCGAGTATGCTAGCGAGGTACTATCGGAGATAAAAGGAAATGAGCCGCCTCCACGTTCCCAGCTATATTATAGTGCATGAGTACACCACGTGACCACGCACTCCTGATGTCGAGACAGGTGCTTTTGCCGGTATCGACATTTTCTCGACATCGACGGGGGTCATTTTTTCGGTCTTCGATAGCATAAATAATGCGGATTTTAAATCCGACAGTTACGGAAGGCCTTCAGTTCAACTAAGTCAGCTGAAGCCGAATGTCCGACCACGCCAATAATTCTGATATTATTAGATGTAAGAATATGTAAATGATTCACAGGCGCAAGGTGCAAAGGAAATTTTCTTAAAAACTGCAAGGTGTTCATCAGTCTCAGTACCGGCATAAACTATGCATAAAAGGAGGAAAAGTAACTCGACGACCGATGCGGATTTATTTATTTTTTTAGATGTTTGTCAGCGGAGTAACAGTCTGCTCTACATCACAGACTAAGCATGGTGGAATGTGCTCGTCACGCTCAAAATGTTTTTACTCCAGTGCTAAACTGTCCTACCATAATTGTTTAAGTCACTCTCGTGGTGCATTTATTTATGACCGGTAATAAGTTTCAGTATCTCACATGGGCAGACACCTATTTTTGTTATCTGTATTATATTTTGGTTCAGTTTTTGGAGTCTAAGGTCCCAAAGCGACTCAGGCTATGAGAGACGCCGTAGGGACGGCTCCGGAAATTTCGACGCCCTGGGGTTCTTTAACGTGCACCGGCATAGCACAGTACACGGACATCTAGCGTTTCGCCTCCATCGAAATTCGACCGCCACGGCTGAGATTGAACCCACTGAACAACCGCGGAGGCCTGGATTACAGTATTGTCTCAGAACATAAAAAAGCAGGCTCTACAAAAAACGAAGCAGGCTGGATGCATGAGCGCAGTCTAGCGGTGAGTGGTAATGAAATTCGTCAATCCAAGCATGGCCAATTGCGGCATAGTCCAAGGTGAAATTAGGGCCGATGTCAAGTGGTCGCGTCAGGCAGAAAGAACGACAATTCCGCCTCAAGCGACTGTAGATCGAGGAAGTGATTACAGGGCATGGAAAGCAGTCTTAGCTTGCTTTCTTTTTCCTTTAATTTTCTTTATATGTGCCGTCAAAGTCATTTCTTTCTGTTCCGTGAAGAATGAGGTATTTTATTCGTGCACTACGCACTTACACTTACGATTAACAGGCATAAACTAACGCTTGTATAAACCAATGTCCCAAGTATGTGAACAGCTGACAGTAATATTAGTTGTGCAACAAATTCCTCCTTCCTGGCCTTCTGAGAGCGGCCACCTTGATGGCCTCACTCCACTGGATATATTCTCAAGGGCACTCATTTCCTCACCCAACCGAGCAACATTTTCGTCGATTGCGAAAATGCGTCCGCCCAATGCGGCTTGGAGGGGACATGATAATGTGTTCGCTCAGCGACTCTTCAATAGGAAGCTCCATGAGTGCCTTCTGTGCGCCATTCGAAATTGAGGCGCCACGTGTTCGTGGAGCTTACTGCTTAAGGAAGTGCTCAGTGCACACGTGGAGCTTCATGTTCGTGGAGCTTACTGTTTAAGGGGAGACTGAAGAAACTCAATGCTAGTTTTGCGCTGAGTGAAACTCGAGTGAGACTCCGAGAGCAGTGAAAGAGAAACCACAGGAAGCCGTACAAGCACTGCGCAGACAAAAGCGGCAGGGGAGGATCAAGTAACTAATGTGGTGGAAATATTGCGCTAGGAGAACTGGTGTCTCGTTTTACGCACGGTCCTGCGTTTTCGGGTTTTTGCTTGTTCAAGATTTCGTGCGGATAATATTGGGAGGTAAAGCCTGCTGCGGTAGCAGCAGCAGCATGTCATAGAAGATATTCAAAAACAGCTGTCCCTGCCGTAGCAAGCTCTTCCGCGCTATGGCAAAGAGTTTATACCACTTTGTTTCGGCCATCAACAGCACAACAGCGAGGTATGACAACTGCCAACGAAATTGCGCGCTGTCTTATCTTAGAGCGTGCTGTAGTTGCTGCGCCGGAACAAACCCACTAGAATTTCACTGACCTTGCTCGTGCAAGGCCAACATCTCTGGCCGCGAGGCTCGAGCTGAGCCTTCGCCATAGTTTCCGAGATTTGCGAAGATGGCTAGGCCGATTTTAGAGAGAGAGGAGGAGTGGCCGGCGCCGTCTTACTCAGTGTGAACTGTGCCAGCTTCCTTAGAAAGGAAAGGGAGGAGCCCTTGACAGCCAGCGATTATCTCGCAAGTTCAAGGGTATCCAGTTTCCTCCGTGTGATAAGCTTCTGCGGGGAATGTCTGGCGCCACGCTGACTAGACGGTGCCACGTGATGGCTGACAGCGGCACAGTTTGTCGTGAAAAGCTTGTCGCTCCGAGATTTCAACAATCGGCGTCCCTAACAGTGCAAGTTATATCTTGATGTGAGTCTACGAGGGCAACAACCCTTTCACAAGCTGAAGGGTTTCCGCAGAGTTCGACACTGTACATGCACTTGACGTCGCGTGAGACCAATTAGAACAATTATTGCGAGAGAGCTTGAGAAGTATGGTTGCTAAAGGTGAAACTCCTAATGGTGTAGATTTCCATATCAAATTGAATATATTGAGCTCATTTTCAAAGAACGCCTGGCTTCGCTCTGGTGGAAGTATACTTTCAGCTACTCGGGTATATTTTCTATGAAAGAAATAATGCAAGTACATACACACGAATAAGACACCACATTTCATTAGGGCTAACTGTTAGCTAAGCTCAGGAACTGTCTACTGGCTTATGAGGACCGCAGTCAACCAGGCTGTCAGTGATCTCAGATGTTTCAAGGTCTTGTGTTCCCGTGGTGTCTATGTCGGGTCTGCGCCTTCAGTTTTTCGTTCTTTTTAGAGAAATCGTGGGTGTGTTGTATTCACGAGCAGTTTCATTCACACAAAGCAGAACTTCTAAAACGCGTTTCTTTATATCTGCATTAACGTATACATGACTCAGCATGTACTCCCATTTAATATTTCGCAGAGAAATATTAAACGGGAGTATATGCTGAGTCATGTACAGGACGCTGCAATAAGGCGCTTAAGCCGCGAACATTTTAATCTTCCGGCTACTTCAAAGAATAGAAAAAGAAAGTTTATGGATTAAAAAGCAGTTACAAAACTCAGTTAATTCTACGTTTTATGCGGCACTAAGCTAGTTACCGATTGAAGCTTTGGACCTTTTTCCCGCATTTAAAATAACCTTTTTTTATCTTTTTCTTGTAATGGTTGAAGAGTCAACTTTCCTTGGTTCCCGGCTTGTGTGACTGACTCTAAAAATTAAAATTATTCAATTAAAAAGGACTAATATACGACACAATATTTCAAAGCGACAAATACATGAGCAGCCGAATCATCCCTTTAAGTATTTGAGCAAATGCTACAAGATGTCTTGCACTGATCTATATTTTTAGCCGCCGAAATTCAGTGGTTATGGCGCTCGGCTGCTGACCCAAAAGAATCGGATTCGATCCAGGCCGAGGTGGTAGTATTTCGATGTAGGCGGAATGATAGAGGCCTCTGTACTGCACAATGCCAGTGGAGGTTAATGATCTTGAGGTAGCCGAAATTGTCCGTAGCCCTCCACTAACACGTCCAAAGCAGCCCAGTTTAAACGGCCCAATATTGCAAATTGATGGCTTCACTCTGGGCCTTTGTTGTACCGGCTTTTGCAAATGCGTTGCCAGTATTGGGCCCATTACGTGTGCTGCTAGCGTGAGTCATTCTGGGACGTTAAACGCCATAAATTATAAACTACTGATATATATTTATTGGAAGACAGAGAGCGATCTTCGATGAAAAAACGCCACAACGAAAACACCTCTGTGTATGAAGCTTGCTGAAAGGAGAAAGCAGTAGAGTGCGCAACAATCAAAAGTCGCAAACATCCGGGCTCACATGGCTTCCCTGACAGACAGAAATCCTGAGCAATCGCATTTACAACGCAAATTGTTTCTCAACGCTGTTTTTTATATCATAATATTCCACTAGAGAGAGAGATACAGAGAGGGGGAAAGGCAGGGATGTTAACCAGAAAGGTTTCCGGTTGGCTAACTTGCACAGGGGAAGGGAATGAGGGGATTAAAAAGGGAAGATAGAAGGAACGAGAAACACAATCACAATCTGTCAATCAAGGCAGTCTCTCGTACAAAACAAAACAGTGCCTTGTAAGCCTTGATTGTAGTCGACTGTTGTGGCCACAACAGTGGCAGGCTTCAATTTTTTATAAGTGACTTGTTCGCTTTTGTCCAAACTCTTCCCCTATAGTTTTATAAGGCAGCCTTCACTATACGATGGGAGCGCTGGACCAACCTGAATGATTTCGCTACTCTTGGAGAGAAAAGTCTACTTCCTTCAATGTTTCGATAACACTACCTGAAATATTTGACAGTTGCCACAAAATTAAAGTTGATGTCCATGAGTCCTGGACTTGTAGAATTGATGTCGAAGAATCCCAAACTTGTATTAAACCAAGGCCCTTCTTATGACATGTACAGGAGCAGCACAGCTCAAACGCCCAAAGAAACAGCGTTAACACTTATAGAATAAGTTCTTTATAAACCGTAATCTTTAAAGTAAGGAAGTTTATTTGAAGTAGAAGCCTCTTGAAATTCATTAATCCTTGTAGTCAGATTTAACTAAAGGTTCAACTGAGGCTCATATCGCAGAACCTTTGTTCTTTTGGATTAAAACACTAAAATTGCAAGTGTCAACGTGCAGAGTGTTTGAGCGCACGCGTTTAACACCATAGCTTCAATAAGTCCAAGTTAAACTACGAGATGCACCTATAAAGCAATTCATCTGTTGTCATTCTGTGCGGCATTGTATCCTGACTAAACGGGCTCTGAGGCGAAATAAAGTGTTATCTAAATCGATATATGGCTGTATTCTATTGAACAAGGTTTTACTTTGAAAGCGGAGCTTTTATAAAATGGAGAAAGATTGAGGAGCAATGTACTGCACTGAACCGGGAGGGATGCGAGAGCAATTTCCTCTACCTTGTCGTGCCTTTGGCTCTCCTTGTGCAGCACGGAACAAGAACTGCAACACTAAAACCACTAATTTAACTTGTAACTTCGCTACACCGCTATCATGAGTGGAATCTAATCGGACTCGCATGTAACTAAATACCCCCTACTAATTTGGTATAGCAGCGGTGTTTCATTAGAACTGTTGTTTCATTATAGCCGGTATTTGAATAAAGCCGTTGTTTCATTACATCCGGTGCGTCATTATAGTTCTTGTTTAATTATACCCATTGATTCATTATAGCCGGTGTTTCGTTCTAGCCTGGGTTTCAGCTGGCGGCAGATGGTGGTTTCACACTTACGCTGATGGCGGAGTTTTCGCCATCTTAGTCTTCCTAATGCCCTCGCATTAAAAATAAATACACGCGCCGCCATTGTCAGCTGCTTTCGCAAGTTAGCTGCGATGCTTGAAAACAGCTGGTGCTGGTAAAGTAGTTCCTTTCATTATTGACGTCTCGAGTTTGAACAAAGAGGGAGAAAAATAAAATCTGATTTTTGATGGAATAAATTTCCCGCTAGATGCCAGAAAACAGCGGCGTAGCGGCGGAAACAGCACAATAAGTTTTAATTACAACTTGCAAAATAATCGATGGAGTAGTCCTTTGTACTATTTAAGCTTTTCAGCAGAGCTGTCATGCGGGCACTCCGAACATTTAGCGTTGTGCCCCGTTCGTTTTTGTCCGCCGAGCTTTGTTCAGCTGCCACACTCTTTCAGCCTTACCACATATTTGACATTAATATAAAAGTGCAGCTCTCTTGAAATTCTTACGCAATCTCCCTGAAGCAGTCTTGTCATGGAGCTCCTAATCTAATCCCAATAATTGGTGTTTCGAGAAAGTGAAAATGAATAAAATCAAAGTTTTTAGGATGCCTAGTAACATGATATATCGTTGATTATTTTTTGACAGATTTTTTTTTGTAATGGGCTTTATGCTGTTCTTTTATCTATACCTGTGTGTTAAGCTTACGTAAGACTTAATATAGTGTGTTCAGACTGTTATTCGAGCTTTACTTTCGTTTTGAATCAGGAAACTTGTACGGTTTTTATTTGTACAACCCGAACCACTCTTCAATAGGTATTAGCAGCAAACTTTCCGCAGCATTCAAGGAATCTTCAGCTGCACTTCTTGGCTAGATAAGCATAAAGTTTTTTTCGGGTAAAGAGGCTAAAATGCGCAAGATATGAGAAAAAAGAAATGACTCATTTATTGTTGTGTTAGAGGAACAGCGTACCCAAAGTTCAACGTTTATCAGATAATGGTTGATAATTTTTGCACTTTCTATAAGTTTGCAGAAGCGACAGACTTTTCCGCAATTATTTGAGGTAGGCCTTACTAGGCGCCTTATAAGAGAATCAGTGGCAAGAAGGCATTTCCGCAGCAAACCAATTTTGCAGAATCTACGAGGCGCTTCAAGAAACATATTGTGTGAGGCCACAAAAGCGATCAGGTTTAAGTGAAAATTATCTGAAGGTCTCTGTCTAAGAGTTCATGTTCCGCACGTCCGCTTAAGGGTGAAAGAGCTAGCTACGGGTTGGACAGCTGAGCTCTGTCCTTTAGAATTTCACGGTACCTCTGTATCGTTTAACTTATGCGGCACAAAACATCACCCCTTCATTGCGATACACCGTTGGTAGGTCGTTGACGGCCGCAAGAAGTGATGCATGCTAAAATCATAGTTCTGGTGAAGAATTGCAAATGTAGATTACTTTCCGACATCCACTCTTCAAGTCCTTTTAAAGCATACGCGTAAGTCTAAACCGGCAAACGCCAGCACTTCCTACCTCTCCAGCTGTTTCCCCGCCGCGACTGAGTGCATCCATGTAGGCTCGACTGCTTCTGCGCCGGTTTTGCTCGTACAAAGTCTTGAGACCGCCGGTCGTCTTCCTTCCGCACCGGTTCAAGCTCAAGCCCGACAAATCTGGTCCGGCAAGCAGAGTAGGCAGGGAAGGCTGTGTCTTCTGCAGTCAACAGAGTCGCAGCTCTCAGCTGGCCGGAGGAGCAATTAGGCAGAATGGACTTCGGCGCGTGGGGGCCTGTTTATGCCCCGTCGTCTTGTGATCTGACCACTCTGGCGCCGCCCAATCGCGGTCCGGGACCCCCGGTAATCGTGGCGACCTTGTTAACTGGCGTCTATCTCGGCCTCGGGCAGACGCCGCCGGGCTCGTCGGGGCTGTCGCAGCCGTCTGGTGTTACCGCCGCGGGGCAAGGGCTTTTTCCTGCGCCATAGGATAACGAGCGCTTATTGCCCTATTGCTACCACTAAGAATCCTCGAAGAGGAGGTGGAGGCTATCTATTTTGTTGTCACTCCCTGGGGAACCAGCGTGGACACATGTGAGAAGATTAGTGGAAGACGCATCGTCATAGTACGAACGATGCGTCTTTAGAAAGCTGGAGGAGTACTGTGTTACGTTCAGGGGCGTAGCGCGGTGCTAGAATATATGGCGCATGCAACAATCTTTTCGCTCTTAATTATCATGCAGCGTTATCCTGTCGATGCCTTGGTGTCCCTATTGCAAAGGAACTTCGAACTGCAGTAATTGTAGTGAGAAATGAAGTTTTAGTAAAACATATAAGATAAGCATATAAATATTCGTGTCTTAAATATTCGTGTCTTAACACATAAAAGAAAGTGCTCGGCTGCTGACGCGAAAGACGCGGGACGCGGGTTCGATCCCGGCCTCCGAGGTCAAATTTCGTTGGAAGCGGAATTCTAGAGGCCCATGTACTGTGCGATTTCGGTGCACGTTAAAGAATCCCAGGTGGTAGAAATTTTCGGAGCCCTTAACTACGGCTTCCCTTCTAGCCCTTCGCTTTCGGACGCTAAATCCTCATAAACCATGAACCGTTCAGGAAGTTTAACAGAGTACACTGTGGGGCCAGTTGGTCATACATAATCTGAACGAAAAAACGTAGCGTTGAAACAGGACACAGAAAGATGAGGACAGGTGAGCGGTGGCTATTCCTCCCCTTTTCGTTTCTTACTTCTTTTACCGGATTTTTCTAGATTATCACAGTTTTGCTATTCTTTCAAGTTTGAGCATGCGTGTCTTTGCTCGAGAAGGGATGTGTGTTTCGTTGATCGATTTCATTCAGTTGTAAGTTGTAGCCCCGTCCAGTCCTCATCTCTCTGGGTTCTGTTTCAACGCTACGTTTTTTCGTTCAGACCATTCAGGAAGAACAAACAGTGGCCTTGGACATTTCACCTTTCGTATCGCAGCCGCTAAGAGAATAAAGTTTTTCTCTCCTTGAGACAAAACAGGAACCGTAACTGCCGTGAATTCCGTCGCCTTACTTTAACTGTCAGTGTTTCTCGTAGTAAGCTCCCTGTATATTGCTTCAAAGATTTGCTTTTCAGCGAAAACATCCATCAGAATTCCTTGCGCTGATGAAAGAAGAATAAATGGAAAGTCCTCACACAGCAGTTCTGGTAGAATAGTTTTCGTCACTGTCGAAATGCGTCCAGAACTCCGGATACACTGATACAAGAATTTAGTAAGCAAATTCGAATTTCAAAGTTAACAGGCAGGGCTTCATTATGTTCCGGTTAACCCTACCTCTAACGTCACCTGTCAGACTGTCCGTGCCTAAACACTGGCCGCCATGTCGCAGGCCTGCAAAGCCGAGCGTCGACTCTACCCCCCACCCCATCCCTCCCTCGACAATTACCATCAGACACTTTGGAGGCGACTCCAAACATGCACTTTACCCTCCCCTTATATACGCTCGCGCTATCACCAAGTCCACACAAACCCCTCTGCCTCCACCCCAAAGCCACTCTAGACGCTATCCTTTTACTCTGCCCGGCGGACCCTCCCCCGTGGGGCCTGGAGCACCTTACCACTTGGGAGACTTGGGAGACCCTACTGCGCTCCGAGGACCCGGCCAAGCAAGCCATCGCCGTAGGCCGGGCTGCCAGCGTCGTGAGCCTCCGGGACATGAACGTTTGAGTGCAGTGGGGCCGTGCGGGGGCCCAAGGACCTACGTGCACCAAACTCCCCAGTTTCAAATAAAGTTTTCGCCACCAACACCCCCAGCTGTAGGCCCCGACATAGGCATAGTGCCTGGGGGTATACCTTCTGTATTTCCGCATTTTAATAAACACGCTCGAGTGCCGCCTCCACCGCTGTGTACATGGGCTTCCACGCATTTAGTACTTGTAGTTCGCAGCAGAGAGAGAGAGAGAGAGAGAGGCTCTTTAATGAAGAGCAGAAAATTTAGCCGGCGTTTAAAAATCGCTGGCATGATACTCTGCGTAGGGAGGGGAATTTGGCAGATAAAGCCAGAAGGAGAGCAGTGTGGAAGAGGTAAAAAAGAAGATAAAATGCGGCCATGAAATGGGCACTAAGGATGCAATGGCGAGTACTGATGTAATCTATGGAATGATGGAGTGCATAGTCCGTCAAATGGGCTGACGAAGTTAACTGCATGAAGAATGCATGAAGGTAACGTGCAAGTGATTTTAAAGCTTATCGAGGTGTCCAATGTCTTTCAAATATGTAAATAGAAAGTTCATTGCAAGTCTCTGTTGCCTAAGTCAGGCTAAGGGACCTAAAACTTTGTCCATTGTTAGGGGCCCTGAGCAGAGCTTCTGCATGCAATGTTCATAGTACGCACGCTCGTTAGCATACGCAGGGCACTCAAGCAAGATATGTTCCACAGTTTCTATCGAGGCACAGTTGTCACAGTGCGGACTGTTCATTTGTCTAAAACGGTATCGTAAGCCGTTTGTATATGCAGCATTCAGACGAAGTCGATGATTAAGTGTTTCCAGATGTCGAGGAATTCTGGGTGAGAGTCTTGATCTAAGATGCGGGTCGATTGAGTGAAGAAATTGGTACTGATGTGTCGGCAAACTCCAAAGCCGATACGTTTCTTCGGAAGCAAAACTTTTAGCCATTTGGGACGCATCAGATTTCGTGAAAAAAGTTGGAATGTATCTGTAATTAATGCGTGATGTAGAACGTGCTGAAATTGGTCTTTACTACGCTCAATCTTTCAAATCGGTTCCCTTTCGGTGACACAAACTTGTCGCGAGACATTTCGTTGCTTTTCATATAAACTACGCTCAATTGATATGCACCGCTCGTTCACGTTTGCATTCATTTGCATCTTTCCAAGCCCTTGTGGAACACTGCGTCCGCTTCCATTACGGTGCACTACTCTGAACTGTTCTCGTTGTTTAACTTCGGCGTCGCAGCGGTGAGCATTGTGTTTCTATGTAGTGCACTAAATTATCCGTGCGCTCTTTAAAGAGTTAGGTTGGCGCGTTCTGCGGGCAGGGGCCTTCACTAAAATCCCGTCAGAAGCTTGGGCATAGCACTGCAGCCTAGGGCCTTAGCGAACGCAAAAAAAAATTACGGGCTTTCATCAACATCGTGATCGCATGTGCTGTCTGTGTTGACATCCAGCGTACTGGAAAACTTCATGCCATGCGTGCTAGCTCTCTCCAGTGCTCCACCCTCGGCTCTATCGTTCTGTGCAATATTGCGTCAGCCGTCTCTTGGAGACTGTGCAACCCAAGGCTGGCCTGTTATTCTCCAGTAGACATTTTAGCCTCCTGTGATTATGCACATCTATTCGCTTCTGTGTAACTTGCAGTGTCAGCTTAAAGCGCTTCGTTTGGGAGAACCTCTTTGCGGCCTGTGGTGGAAAATACAATCCAGGGAACTCGTTCATGTTGGCGCATGTTATTCTATTAGGGAAGGCGGAAATTTGTTTGGCTTTTGTTTTCTGCGTTATAGGGGCTAACCACTTCAGCCTCTTGTTGGTTTAATTGGTACTCTTTTTATCATAGTTTGATCGTCTCAGAGCGTTGAATGGTTACGGTCGGGTGACATTTCTTTTTTCAAAAAATGCAATTTTGAGATTTTGCGATCGTCTGATAGAGAATTTCTTTAGCCTTCAGGAAATGTATTACACTTGGGTATTCGCCATTTCAAAAAACAATTTTTGTACCAGCAATGCGGGTGCGCCTCTACATGTCCTCTTCTTTTCGGATACCTGCCAAATTCAGTGCTCTGAAGTTGTCTTTCAAAAGCTCGAGCTTTGGTTCCGGCTTGGAATTTGCTCTTTTTCTCATTACATTTTCATGCCACTAGAGCTCCTCCTGTAGCACTTCTGTTAAGGGAAGTTTTGACGGACAATACGGTTTTCGGACACTTTATTGGCGTTTTTCTGAAAACAACATTTTTGGACGTTTGTGTGCCTTTTTCCCGAGAACTATGAGAGATAAGAAAACAAATCTGCACAGATCTGAATTATGGCATTTAAATTGAAATCAACAGCCTAGGGGCATTTTATTTTTCTACCAAAAAAGAAAGCCGTTCACATGTTGGAAATTTAAGTATCGAGAACGTAAAAAAAACATAAATCCAGTTTTTGTTGAAAGCGCATAATTTTAGCTAGACTTGTGTAAACCATTCGTTGCTAGTTTCTTATAAAAATGTCTGCACTCCACAGATAGTAAATTTTAAGAAAAAGATACATCAGCATAAAAAATAAAGACAAAAAAGAAAATGCTAAACAAAATTTGAAACCTTTTAGCGTTCAAATATTGGTGCGTCTTTCTTTAAGGTTATTTTAAATTTTATAGAAAATGCTCTTATTACAACTGCTGCAAAGCCAAAATTTGAAACTAATTTTCTAAGTGTCAGTCCCCCTTAATTTAATTTTCTCTATAGATCAGGCGCGGATAATTCCTACCGGGCAAGTCTGCGAGGCTAGTTTTTTCAAATACTGGGCGGCATTCCACTTTGTTGAATTGCGCTCGAAGGAATGCTCGAGTGCAAAGACATATGAGAGCCATAAATTCGTATGAAAAAGAAACAAACAAGTAAAATACTTGCGCTCGCTCACTCCTGCACAATTTCAAGGCCGATTACGTTAGCGTGCTACGCCAGAATTTTCTCAAATTCTCATGCGTACTTATGCGTTCCCATATTTATCCTTTAATTTCTATCCCCGCAAAAAAGTCGGGCAACTAGAAAGCAGCTTTAACTCTTAGGAAGCGTTCTGCGTCCTCCAGGTGGGAGAAAATATAAAAAAAAATGTCCATCAATAGTCTACTGACTGGCCAGTGTTTCTGAGCTCAAGCACTTTCCAAAGCGCCTAGTTGACGCTATAGAGTACGCGGCAGAATACATGGCGAGGTCGCAAAGAGAACGCTTAGGAATAAAGAGTAGATATTTTGTTCTCGCAATAGGCAGAGAAGATAGCAGCAGCAGGACCGCAGGCCATGCAATAAATTGCCACATACATGCCGTATAAACTGATAAAGCTGAATGCTTGCGTCACAGACGAAGCAGCTGGCGCCTTTGCTGAAGCATTTTGTTGCGGGCTTAACTTATGTGTTTCAAATAGGAAGTTCAAATGTTAGGTGCAAGAGGAGAAACTAGAAGAAGTGCGAATGGGTGTTCACTGAAATTATTTCTACTACCCTTGAGAATTCTATTATTACGGACCACTCGTTGTCAGCATAGGCTTCATTTTGCTTAGCTAGCCGCCAGTCATCATTATCATCACCAGCCTGATTGCGCCCACTGCCGGGAAAGTGCCTCTCCCATGTCTCTTCAATTAACCCCGTCCTTCGCAAGTTGCTGCCACCGTATTGCTGCAAATTTGTTAATCTCATCCGCCCATCTAACTTTCTGCCGCCCTCTGCTACGCTTGCCTTCTCTTGAAATCCACTCCGTTACACCTTAAGGGCCAGCGGTTATCTTGCCTTCGCATTACATGCCCTGCCCAAGCCCATTTCTTCCTCTTGATTTCAACTAGGATGTCATTAACCAGCGTTTGTTCCCTCACCCACTCTGCCCGCTTTTGGTCTCTTAACGTTACGCCTATCATATTTGTTTCGATAGCTCGCTGCGTTGTCATTAACTTAAGCTGAACCCTCTTTGTCAGCCTCCACGTTTCTGCCCCGTAGATGAGTATCGGTAAGTTGAAGTTGAAAGTTTATTGAGGAATTCAACCAAAGTTACAATTGTATACAGCGAGAGGTCCCATGGTACAAGACCGCGGGCGGGACCTCCCATGAAAATAAATTTCAATATGCAACAAAATACACAACACATTAATTAGCGACGCACAGAATAAATATAGGCACATAGTGTAATATGAGTAACTGAAATATTTATTACAAACAGTGTAATGCAGTACAATGTACAATAAAACACTCACAGCTCACAGATGCCGCGATACATAGGATCAATAAAAAAAAAATCGCACATTAAGAAGGAAAAGCTTTAGTTTGACCTTGAACAAAGAAAGCGTATTAGTTTGCTTGATGTCTAAGTTCAAAGAGTTCCAAAATGATATGGATGAAAAATGAAGGCATTGTTTCCCGTAGTTAGTTCTGACTTTAAGTAGTAAAAAGTTATTACGCAGCGCAGCTGTTGTAACTTTAAGCTGTAAGACAGCTGTAAACAGCTGTAAGATACAGCTGTTGTAATCTTTTCTCTTCAGGGGTATCGGGAAGCTGCCATTCATGTTCTGAGAGAACCTGCCATATGCGCTCCACCCCATTCTTATTGTTCTAGTTATTTCCCTCTCATGATCCGGATCAGCTGTCACTACCTGCCCTATTTAGACTGCCTCTTACTGCCTCCAGCACCACGCCATCAATTGCGAACTGCTGTTCTGTTGCTAGCCTGTTGAATATTACTTTGGTTTTCTGCATGTTGATTTTTAGCCCCAACGTTCTGCTATACCTGTCTAATTCATTGATCATACTTTGCAGTTCATGTCCTGAGTGACTTAGCAAGGCAATGTCGTCAGCGAATCGCAGATTACTTAGGTATTCTCTATTAACTCTTATCCCCAACACTTAACTCTTAGCCAGTATTTATACGAAAATGATCATTCTCAACTTTACCTCGCTGGGCCCCATCATACTGATCCTTGCGCATTGCTTAGGTGCTGCAGCGCTTAAGCGATATACTA